>NC_090650.1:269819601-270124601 GCF_040937935.1 Hyperolius riggenbachi | reverse complement strand
TCAGATAACATATAGGGGGTGGGTGATGCTAAGTGAATTGCTTCAATCTAGTTCCGTTTTTTTTTATAAGATTTTTTTATAAGTTAACATTGTTAAGAAAAAGCAAGTGAGATTGCAGTGGCAGCGTTTGTGCTTATTGTGTCACACTACTCTCAAAATGTGTGATGAAAATATTGGTAAGATAACTCAGGGAAAATAATGTCTATTCCTGATATAGGAAGTGTGATATTATTTGCTCTAATTGAATAGAGCTGAGTGATACTTGGCCTTAGACATCATTATAAGTTCATCCTACAAACACAGCAATGATTGTACACCCATTTACAGAATGAGAACAATCTTCAAAGTCAACAACATCCAAAACAAATATTTGAACCTTGCTTTTGCAAATCAAACCACATTTCAGTATATTTTGTCTCACAGACCACATGGTGGAAAGATAGGAAATACACAATCATCAGAATTCCATCCACATGCTATGGCCATTCCTAGGCCAGATGTTGATGTCACACTTTCCTGGTTTATTATCTATGTTACGGCCAGAACCCGAAGTTTGGCCACTTCGTGCTCTGGCTGGCCACTTCGGGTTCTGGCCGGCCAATGTGCGAAGTGCCCGCTGCGCTGCGGCCAATGTTAGAAATGAAATGATTCCTGTTAAGATTAATGTATTTTCTGGCCGTCTCGCTGCGGCCAAATGTATGAAAAGTTAGTTTAATTTAATGAAATGAAGCCGGCGGCAATATAAAAGATAACTCTCTCTCCCTCCCCTGCCTCTCTCTCCTACTGGCAGCCGGCGGGGACACACGTGTCCCCGAGAGTCGTTCGTCGCGGCAGGGAATCCTGCCGTTCCTGCAGAGCGGGTGCTGGCAAAAGCAATGTCTGCAGCCTCCCCGCTCTGCTTCCCTGGCGTGACGAACGACTCTCGGGGACACGAGTGTCCCTGCCGGCTGCCAGAAGGAGAGAGAGAGAGGCAGGGGGAGGAGAGAGAGCTGAAGCCAGCGGCTTCATCTGCTACATTGCCGCCGGCTTCATTTCATTAGATTAATTAACTTTTCATACATTTGGCCGCAGCGAGACGGCCGGAAAATACATATATCTTAACTGGAATCATTTTATTTCTAACACTGGCCGCAGCGTAGCGGCCACTTCACACATTGGCCGGCCAGAACCCGAAGTGGCCAAACTTCGGGTTCTGGCCGTAACATCTATAACAAACAGGCTGCAAGAAAGTGACATGCTCACTATGACTATGTGAGATAAAGGATGCTTAGTTTCTTCAGGGAGGTTTCAGGACTGAAGTCTATGAGCGATATGAGGAGCCAGCATGCAATACACCCCAACCGCGCCCACTCACACCTGGGGCCATATGCAATTCACTTCTTCACCTGACTTTTCTCCTTGGAGATCATTTTTCATCTTCAAATTAAAATAACTTTCCAGCACTTTTCAACTACAAAAGTACCAAAAAGTAAATGAAAAAGTACTATCAAATTTATTTTGAGCATTTTCTTGCTTTCTGGTGACTTAAAATGCATTTTATTGACAAATTTAAAAATATCACCTAGGAGAAAACTCAGGTGAAAAAAATGAATTGCATGTGGGCCCTGACATCTTAGCAAAGCTAGTTTTCATAAGGCTTACAGCTGAATAAGTTACAGCAAACCTGAAGGAAAAAGAAACGTATGAGATAATGAATTGTATGTGTAGTACAATTACTAAGAAGCTAAGAAATAGAGCATAAGTAGCAAAGAAAAAGAGTCTCATATTGTTTTCAAGTACAGGAAGAGTTAAGAAACTTCAGTTGTTTTCTATGCAAAAGAGCTTCTCTGAGCTATTCGACCCAACTTGGGTCAAATACAGTCCAGTTTTCTGAAGCACTTATACATCAGAGAAACAGCTTGAGGTTTTACAAAGAGTCATTAGCTCTGCTCTGTTTAATAGTTTAATATACAGAGTGTGTTCTGCAAACTGCAAATATCGCAGAATGTTGCAATGTTATAAAAAAAAAAAAACTATATACCTGAAAAGAAAAATATGAGGCTCTTTTCTTTGCTACTAATATTCTATTCCTTATCCGTACTACACATACAATTCATTATATCATACGTTTGTTACTTTAAATGGTTATTTCCAATATGAGGACCCTTGTATACTAATGTGGTTACACAGCACAAAGTACAAATGGTATTGTTCACAGAAGAGTAACCAATACCAACCAATTATATTTATTTTACATGGAAATAAAGTGGTTGGTTGGTATAGCTTATGGAACATTGCAGGATGGGGTTGATTCCCTAAAGTTCAGTACAGCTCCAGTGTGCAGGCAGTGCACTGTGATTTTACTGCTACTTACATCCGTTATGTAACCTGTGATGTGCAAATAAGGCAACTTGCATTACCTCGATATACCTAGGTATGCTAGCAACCGGTGGCTTACCTAGGTAAAGTGAGTCATGCTATTTGTGCATTGCGCATGTGGCGTCAGTATCAGTAAAATTACAGTGCGCTACCTGCGCATAGCAACTTTACCGAACTTAAGTAAATCAAACCCATTGAGCCTGATTCATTAAGCTGCACTGTTAAGCAGCGCACCTTAATGTGAAGGAGTGGCCGCTAATGCATGCCTTACAAAGCAGCGATCCCTGCTATGTAAGGAGTGTGCCTTCCTTAGACAGGAGTGTGCCTTCCTTTACATTGTTACTATGTATAGGAAGGCACACTCCTATCTAAGGAAGGCACACTCCTTACATAGCAGCGGGTGCATGCTATGTACGGCTTGCATTAGCCACTCCTTCACATTAAGGTGCACTGCTTTAGCAGTGCAGATTAATGAATCAAGCCAATTGTTCCTTATAGATAAGTTTGTATAATTTTCTTCTACGGCCATATCAGTGCTTTTAACATGTTTTTTATTTCACTGGTACCATTTTATATTATGCTAAGGCTAAACATTCACATCTTGGCTCTTTGCTTTAGTTTTGAACATAAATGACACAATTTCTTTATGAATGCTAAGTTGCACTGACTTTGACGAAGGGCAGTGAAGCTTGTGGTATCTTCATGACAATCCTAGCACTTGCTTCTATGTCTTTAGCATTATATTGAAGAGTCCAAACAGTCTGTAGCAATGATTAGGACCATATGGTTAAACCGTTGTACATAATACGTTTCCTTTTCATTATACTCAAGTAGCAACACAGGGGAGACAAAGTCATTTCATGTCTATATTGTATATTTACAATGCAACTGAAAGGCACAGGTTAGGGAATCCTCTGAAATACTGGAGCTAATTAACTAAAGCTGGGGAGGATTGGAGAACCAAAGCAATCAAGCATTCCTGCGATGGGAGTTTATTTTTATATTGTTTGATGGCAAATATTTCCAGCCGTCTCCTGGGTTATAGTAAACCACTCTGAAGATGAATGATGGGTTTGGTGCTACTATAGTTATGTGCATGATGCACTTATAGTAGGAATTTTAATTTTAACCCTTTAGCAACCAATTTATTTAGAGTCTTGCAAATGCTCCAGGCCAACTTATTTTAGCATTTTTTATTTATTCTTTGTTACATTTCTTTGCTTCTAATTACTACTGCTGTAATTTGTATTTACTTGTCACTAGGGGGCAGTGTGAGACAATAACAGAGGACTTCTGCTTTCAAGTTTCTATACTTTCTAATAGTAGAGAGTGATTAAAGCATTCCAAGAATTTACAGCACAACAAGTTCTGCCGACTAAAATCAAAAGCAGTGCACTTCTCTCAAATGAGATAACTCTGTAGAAGCTGCTAATGGGTTCATAAACCAGGGAAATTCTATATTTTGCACGTGACTGCAGCCCCATAACTTCTAATTATCTAGCCTTCCAGGGTCCCACTATGTTCTGATGTGACCCATGCAAGGGCTATAAAACTATGCTGCCTAGATAACTGTTAAAAATAATACCAAGTTTGCTGGATCCACATCTATGCTGCTCTTCATTGTTCTTCAGCTTTAGTAAATTGGCGGCTTTACCTTTACATCCATGGATCCATGGATTTCAATAAAATGTAAATGTGAAATAATGTCAAAGGTTATCCAAGGCTAAAAGATAAAGTTTAGTTATCCTTCATTCTGGTTGGGCTGAAATGTGGAAATGGTGATCCTTACAGAGGAGCTAACCATGGGTCTTGCAAGCTTCTCACCCAATTGGGGCCTCTCCTGGGAGCCTGGTACATCTTTTATAGAGCAGGAGGAGTCCTCCATTCTTCACTGTCTATGGATGGGCATAAAGAATTATGGGAAACCTCACAAGACCTGCCCCTGGCCATACGCAAGTAACAAGACAATGTAGAGTGGAGGTTCCTGATGCTGTGTAGGAGGTTCCCATGGCTCCTAAAAGTCTGCTGTCAATTAGTGGAAATGAGCGGTCACTTTTAGGCTAGGTTCACAGTGGTCAGTTGCATAACACATGCATTATAATGAGTGTGAACTGCAATGGAGACTGGACATAAACGTTAATACAAAGTCTGCATGCAGTGAGTTAGAATAACATAATCCGTTACAGAACAGTACTGTGAACAGGCCCATAGAATTATTCTGCAATGCAACTGAGCACTGTGAACTGTAAAAACAAAATACCTCTGATGAGAAAAAATACACGGTTAAATAGGACCATGGTGAGCTAGATTTCCTGCTGCTGACCCTGTTCCTGCTGATCATTGTCTTGAGGGTTCCACCTGCCCCCGATGCATAATTAGTAACAATGTCTGAAGCAAGGCAAGGGTTACATGTGACCTCAGATCGATCTCACCCAGTCCAATGAAGCTGGTAATGGATTGCAGACTCGTAGAGGATAAGCTGGAATCCGTTCGAAGTGAGATGGTTCTATTGTTTAAATGGCTAGTCATAGTACGGCATCAGAGTCACATCACAGTCTGAGTGCGGTGTAGCAGGTCCAAGCAGTGGTGGCCACGGTCAGCTGGAATGGGCAGCTTGCATGGCACAGGTGGTGAAGCCCTTTTACAGACCTGCTAAGTTGTTGGTATAATTGGGGTGACGATTGAGACGGAGTGGCATCCCATGCAGGCAGCTCCCGGCTCCCAGACAGTTTGACCGGCTTCCTCAAGGGGGTGTTTGTGTTTGGTAGAGTGTAGAAGGATTGTCATTGCTGTTGGATAGTTCTTGCTGTGTTTGTGTCCCTTCAGCAGTGATATCCTCCTTCCCTTCTTTTTCCTGGGATTTTCATCATTTTTAATGAGAAAAGAAGAGTTCTCTTTATTGTTGTTCCTGTCCTTGATGGAGAGATTTAGCTCACTTCCTGTTAGGACAAGAAGTGGTGAAAATTCCCAGATGAGAGCGCAGCCAGCAGTCAAAACCCTAAAGAGGCTTAATTTCTATATTATCCAAAACTGCAATGAACATTTTGGATGTAAATAAGGTTTAATAGTAAAACTGTGTATTTGAAATACTTGAGCTGGTATGGCAAAAACATCTTTGTTACAGTGTTAACAAAGATTTACAAAAACAGTAAACTATAGGAAGCAGAGATGAGTGGTAGAAATCAGACAGAAAGAATGTACTGAAGTCAACAGGGAGGTAGAATCTGGATTTTTAGAAAGATTGCACTGAGTTTTAAGGCGGAAGGGAGGAAATAGAAGAGGCAAATGCTTAACTGCTATCTTTCAAAATAAGATTTGTTATTCTAGGGCACTAGCATTGACAGTATCTGATCTTTCAGGTGAAGATCATAAAAATTGTGGAATTATTTTTCAACACATCAATGTGCATCCTACCTAAACAATCTATTCTTATTATTTTTATTCTATTCACCTTTGTACTACACAGTTGTTGGGTAGATTGCAGAAGATTGCAACCTACCTCAAGGACCTAATTCAATAGAGTTTTCACACAGGGGATGTTTTTGCACCTTATCAATAAAATACGTATTCAACAAACAACAAGTAAACAATTAGTTAAAATATGTAGAAAGACAAAAAGAAAGAACAACCGAGAACCCCCAATAGTGTATTATTGTTGATATAAGGTAATCTTCAATTTGTACAGCAGATATGGATATACTCACAAGTCTGGGTTGCCGACCTCAGGCAACCACTCCAATCGCATATGGGGATATTAGGCCTGTCCCCACTCAGGCTAAGAAGTAGTTAAAATAAATAGATTCAAATGTACTTAAAGCTTTTTTAAGGCTTGTGGTATTGTTAGCATATTGTAAGGAATACATCATCATTTTCAATGCACATTTTTTTGCTTTGTATATAAGCCATCTTTGCATTACTATTTCTTTTATTATCTGGCTTGCTGGGTATGCAAAACTGCCTTCCCATACAAATGTCAGATGTTGCTTAGAAGAGCAGTCTGGGAGCCATGCAAACCATTTCCCCATCCCACCACCACCACCACCATTAGGTATGGTTTCTTATTGCAAGGAGAGCAGGGTGAAGAGAGGTACACATGGCTTTTATAAAGACATTGGGGAGGATGTGAGAAAGGTTAAATGCTTTATTATACAGTGAGCAGGGAAGAACTGCTGAGCTGCTGGATGGACCTTCTCAGGTACTTTCAATTGTAAAAGTACTTTTATGCATTCCTGATTCATGCAAAGTTTGCCATGGGAGGCTAAACATGAGCAGTGAGTTTCATTTTACTTCTCTTACCTTCTTCTTAGTACTTTTTCACGCGTTGCAGTTGCTACAGGGTGCTGAAAATGAGTCTTATAGGTGAGATGAGAAAATATCTCCTGAGAGATAACTCAGGAAAAACATTTACTGAATCAGGACTAAAGCGTATGACCTTCCATGCTAAATTGCATCTACACTACAAAGTCAAAATGCAATGTTTAATGTCCAGTAGCAGGTAATCAAAATTGTAATAAAAAAATCGGAATATATAATGAGAGTCTGTGTCGAAAAAAATAGATTAAGGGGGCAGCAGAACATGGGAAAGGGAGACTGCAAATCGGGAACAACATATGGAACATTAACATATACAGTACTTGAGGCGAAAAAACTATAAAGCCAGCCTTGACCTTGTTACTTCTAGCAGGAAAAAATGACCCTCATCATCCATATAGAATGGAAGACATTTAGAGACATTAACATGTGAAAAGAGAACAATGGGCCATATGCAATTCACTTTATCACCTGATTTTTTTCCTGGGAGATAATTTTTCATCTTCGATTTAAAATAACTTTTCATTACTTTTCAACTAAAAAAAGTACCAAAAAGTGGGTGAAAAAGAACTATCAAAATTATTTTCAGTATTTTCTTGCTTTCTGGGGGCTTAAAATGCATATTATTTAAAAGGGTAAAAATATTACCTAGGAGAAAACTCAGGAGAAAAAGTGAATTGCATATGGCCCAAAGTGTCATAACGCTCTCAGCTGATAACAGGTGCTCCAATTTGTGTTACTAGCAAATACATTCATATTACTGAAAACAGTCATTTCTCAAGCAAGAATATAAGGCGGAATGTATTTTATGTCAGAAGTTGTTCATCTAAATATCTTCCAATATAAACTAAATGCATGAATACATTCTACAAACTTATATTCTAAGGGCCAGTGCACACCAAAAACCTCTAGCAGATCTGCTAACGCTAGAGGTTTCTGAAGCAGATTTTCAGAGCGATTCCTAGGCATGTTTAGAGAGATTTTCTTAACATGCCTAGCATTTTTTGGAGCGTTTTTGTGTAGCAGATTACAAATATTGTTACAGTAAAGCTGTCACTGAACAGCTTCTGTAACAAAAATGCCTGGAAAACTGCTCTAATCTTGCGTTTTTCAGAGCTGTTTTCCACTTTCCTATATTTCAACATTGAGGCAGAAACGCCTAAGAAATCTAAAAAATGCTGCAGCTCCCGAGTTTGCATTTGTGGAAAAAACGATCTGCCCTGGTCTGCGCCAGCCCATTGAAATACATTAGCCAAGCGGTTTTCTATCCCCAAGTTTTTAAAAACGCTCATGAACCGCTCTGGTGTGCACCAGCCCTAACAGGGTGCAATTAAATCCGTTTTGACAACATGAACACATCTGAGGGACCCACATATAAAGCTGTACTACACCGGCTATAGCAATCTGCTGTTATCATTTTCTACTGCCTTTTCTAGTCACTGTATAAAGCAGTAATAGAGGAAGGCACACAGTATTGCTGCTCTCCAAATGAGATTTCATTGTTCTGTTTAACAGCAGGTACAGCTATTTACAAAGCAGTGACAAATAATCTTGTTGCCTGAACTGCTTTGAGTCTTTGTCAGAGGAAGTCAGTGAAAGAATACATTGCCTGCTGTCACCTGTTGCCTAGTGGTTATAAACAGGTATGTTTCTAGAGGGTTGGTGTCTTTGTAATCTACCTAAATCAGCTCCAAACGCACCGATCACCATAACATTTATGATTCATTTCTGATTTTCCAATCTTAGGGCCCTTTAACACTTAGGCCTCGATTCACAAAGCTGTGATAAATGCTATTACGGCCGTGATAAACTTAGCACGTGGGTTAGCGCGTGTACTAGTAAAGGTTTGCGCGCTTTAACTTTCTCGGTCACGTGCTAACATATGGGTTAGCCCGTGAACAGGGAAAGTTAATGCGCGCAAATCTTTACTATTACGTGCGTAAACCTGTACGCGCGCTAACCCGCGTGCTACGTTTTTCGAGGCTCTAATGCATTAGTATGTGTTGGTATGAATTGGTATGCGTTGCCTTTGCAATTGGCCAAAATTCAAAGTCCACCAGAGGAAAAAATAGCATCACAGTTACCATGTTAATTATGGTGCTGTTGCATTTGTCCTGAATCGCCGTAGCAAACGCACTTGGTGTAAATAGTCAAAATCGTGACTATAGCACTGCAGCGCGTTTGTGATGCTGATAATGCTTTTTGGCATTGGTAAACCAGCTACCCCTGGCTAATGCCATTCTATACTCTAACATTTTTTGTTTTTCTCCTGTTGGCTCCACATCAGAGCACCTCTCACTAGTCATCCACCCTCCCCAATTCATGCAGTAGAACAACTATGGAGCCATGTTATTCCCAACATTTTCCCAGAGTGTTCCAGAGAGAGATCTTTCTGGGCAACAATTATTGAAAGTATATACTTTGCTTTAGTCAAGTCTTTTGTACTTTCAGCAGGTGTATTTCTATGGGGATCCAGTTGGATTGTTCAAACATTACATGCATTATGGCCTGCAGGCCTTAAATAATGTGGATAAAAAAACTACCGTACACATGTTGCCTTGCTATGCAATTGCTTCAGTTACAATACACAGTCTTGCTTACACATAAACAACAAAGTACTTCTTTAAACAGAAAAAAATATCCAACATACAGTGATGTGAATTGTATTCTTAATAGGCAATGAATGTTGGGCAGTGTTGTAGAATGCTCACCTTTCCCCAGAGGAGATTTACTGGGGTTACACCAGAAGGTTTGTAAAACTCACACCTAGCACAGTTCCTTATAGATCTATTTCTTGTTGTTTACTTTTGTCTGCACTAGTATGATATTGAATGTGTTTAGTGCTGCAGTGTGAAGCTAATATTGAAGCAGTGATATGCAGTATGTGGCACAGGTCCAGTGCTAATAGACAATTTGTATGTGATGTTTTACAGTCTGTTAAACTCTGATGTCCTATTTGTAGTTTGGTCTATCTGCTTTTTGTCTACTTTGTGATTTGTAAAGAAAAAGTAAAAACATGTACGTGACCAATAACCCATGAATGTGTCAAACATTTGCATAAAATATCTATTTATTGATTCATGGTGTATGTGCTTTGTGTTGTAGCTGTATGTGTCTATCTATAACACCACAAGACGCACAAGTGACAATATTGCTGTTTGTGTTGTAGCAAGTAGAGTAGATGCTGGCATGCTGCATCTGCACAAACATCACAAGCTTTGTGCACTGGCTTTAAAAGCATCACTGCATTAGCAGACCTCTAAAATTGTCACATTGTTATTATTAAGACTACTTTCTAAAGAGCCAGTGTTCCTTTTTAGGGCCCACTAACACCAATGTACCAATGCCCACCCTTGGCACCCACTGGCCATGGTGGCGTACAGTGACCATCCACTACATCTAAATGGGAAGCATACAAATCCATACCATGCACTGATCAAGGGAAGTGCCCTAAACAGCTGTATGTGAGTTGGTTTAAAGGACAACTGAAGTGGGAAGAATATGGAGGCTGCCATATTTATTTTCTTTTAAACAATACCAGTTGCCTGGCAGCCCTGCTGAGTTATTTGACTGTGTAGTGTCTGAATAACACCAGAAACAAGCATGCAGCTAATCTTGTCAGATCTGACAATAATGTCAGAAACACGTGATCTGCATATGCTTGTTCATGGTCTTAGTAAAAGTAAAAAGTATTAAGGTGGCCATACACTGGCCCGATTCGCGGCCGTTTCGACAGCAGATTCGATCCTGGGATCGAATCTGCTGCCAATCGTTCGCGCTAAATGCACCCGCCGATCCGATTTCCTCCCGAAATCGGATCGGTCCGTCGATCACGCCGTGCGGGAAATTACCCTCAATCGCCCGCGGGTAGGGAGCGCGTTGCTAGCGGCGGCTGATCCGATCAGATATACATTACCTGACGCTGGCTCCCGGGCATCTTCTCCGCGTCTTCTCCGCATCTTCTCCGCGCTGCACCCGCTCCATCCCGGCGCTTCCTGTGTCACTGCAGTGACCAGGAAGTTCAAATAGAGGGCGCTCTATTTGAACTTCCTGGTCACGGAGTGACACAGGAAGCGCCGGGATGGAGCGGGTGCAGCGCGAAGAAGATGCGGAGAAGATGCCCGGAAGCCAGCGTCAGGTAATGTATGCGGGGGGGGGGGGGGGGGGGAACAGGCGGCAGCGGCGGCTCCACAGATTGTGATCGGTTTCAGGCTGAAATCGATTCACAATCTGTTTGCAGTAAAGGCAGCCATACGATCCCTCTCTGATCAGATTCGATCAGATAGGGATCTGTCAGCTGGTCGATCTAATGGCAAATCGACCAGTGTATGGCTACCTTTAGATGCTGAGGATAAGCAGGATCCCTCTTGCTTCAGTTCTCAGAGGAAGTCAGTGAAAGAATACATTCCCTGCTGTCACCCGTTTCCTAGTGGTTATAAATAGGTATGTTTCTAGTTCTCTTTTAAAGGGGCACTATGGCGAAAAATTGTAAAATTTAAAATATGTGCAAACAAGTACGTTTTTTCCAGAGTAAAATGAGCCATAAATTACTTTTCTTCTAGGTTGTTGTCCAAAACCTGTCGCTTCTGTCAGATTTCTACTACCTACTGTAAGTGACAGCAACATAGGAGAAAAGTAATTTATGGCTCATTTTACTCTGGAAAAATGTACTTCTTATTTGTCTATGTTTGCACATATTTTAAATTTTACAATGTTTTGCCATAGTGCCCCTTTAATGACTATGTATAATTAAATGTAATAGGTGTGCTATAAAATAGTAGCTTTGCTAGTATTCCTGGTTCATAAAGGCAAAAACAAATATTTGCATGTCACCCATTGTCCTGAAATGGTACAGTACATTATGTTCTATTTCAGACAAAGGAAAGTGATCATAAATAACTACTCTACATTAACTTCTCTGTGAGGCATGTCTGAATATACTATGAAAAGTTTAGGCTTACTTGTATAATTATTAAACTACACCTGTCTAATAGAATATGAGACTAAAATGAGGGGCCCCTTTCATTGGCGACTCAATGAGACCATTCGTAAAGATTCAGAAAATAATTTTTAAAGAAAACCTGTAACAGAAAGTGCCCCTGGGGGTACTTACCTTGGGAGGGGAAGCCTCTGGATCCTATTGAGGGACCCAGTGAGACCACCGTGGGACGGAGGCGAATGGTGGAAGCCTCGATAGGATCCAGAGGCTTCCCCCTCCTAAGGTAAGTACCCCCAGGGGCATTTTTTTTCTCTTACAGTGTGGAAAATAAATGACAATGTTCTTACGGACTGGTTTCTCCCAAACCTTGCATCCCATCTCTCACTTCTCACCCCTCTAGGGGGTGCTGTTGACAGTGAAAGAGACGGGATGCAGGGAACCAGGAAGTATAAGTGGCACGTGGATCCAGGCAGATGATTTAATGTAAATAATCCCGAGTCCCACTGGGCACAATCTGCAGGTGCACTCCCCCTCTCTGACCACCATTAACACAGGAGGCTCTCTTGCTCTGGAGACAGGGGTCACTCTGGCTCCCAAAATGGAGGGCTCTCTGGCTACAAAAACAGATTTCCAGGCATCCAGCAAAAGACACCTTAATTACACAGCATTGTGCTCTTCTCTCTTTCGTCTCTAAGTAACATGCTTCACTCGCAGAGTTTGAATCTATAACACTAAAAGGCCGTCAGGCTTTATTTCTAGACTTATACCAATGCTAACAATTCCTTCAGCTGAGATGTTTACAATGCATCATTACATGACAAAGTGGGAAACAATACTGAATAAAACATTTAGCAGGCTGAGACAGTGTATGGATGAATGCTAGGAAAACGTCTCTTTACACACAGACAAAATAGAATATTTATAAGATGTTATTCCAGTGGAACATGACTCCAGACAAACCTCGTAGAATATACCATGATGTTCCACATGGTTGCTGGAGAGAGTGTGGCTATAGGGATACTGCTGATCATATTGTCTGGTTTTGCCTCGAGGCACACAACTTAAGGGGAAGGGACAGAGCCCTAATTTACAGTGTTATTCACAAGGATATCCCACTTGACCTGTGGAAATATCTTACAGGTAATCCTTATGATGGGCTGCAATCTCGTACCCAAAAATTGCTTTATTGTTTATTAATAGCGGCACAGTTAACAAAGCCTCCAGATGTAAAATGCATACATTATTAAATGCAGAAGAGGTGGTTCTGAGGATCAGAAAGGTTAGGACAGTGTTTCTCAAACCTGTCTTGGGACTCCCCAACGGTGCATGTTTTCACCTACAGTATGCACAGGTTGGGTAATTAGTGTCTCAGCTAGGTGGATTCTATGTAGCTGACACACTAATTACCCCACCTGTGCATAGATGAGGCTGCCTGAAAAACATGCACCATTGGGGAGTCATGAGGACAAGTTTGAGAAACACTGGGTTAGGACAATAGAGTATCTAAACTCATGTGTTCACGAGACATAGAAAAACTTTAGGAAAAGTTGAGGCTACTGGAATATTAATTATCAGTTAAAGGGAACCAGAGGCCCCAGGAAAAAGATTCTATACATACCTGGGGCTTCCTCCAGCCCCATACGCACGGATCGCTCCCACGCCGCCGTCCTTTGCTGCCTGGATCCGCCGGTACCGGGTCCCGTCATGGGCGCCAGTCGGCCGGCAGACGCGGCAAATTGTCCGCATCACACGGGGCTCCCTCCATATACGTACGCGTGAGGCTGCTTACTGCGCAGCCGCATGCGTATGGGTATGGAGGGAGCCCCTGTGATGCGGACAATTGGCCGCGTCCGCCGGAAGTGATGGGACCCGGTACCACCGATCCAGGAAGCGGAGGATGGCGGCATGGGAGCGATCCAGGCTTATGGGGCTGGAAGAAGCCCCAGGTATGTTATAAAAGCTTTTTCTTTTTTTTTTTTACGTTCCTCTCTGGTTCCCTTTAAGAATGCTTACTTTTTCTCTACATTCAATTTATGATTCAATATATTATATTGTAATTACTGACCTGAGGTTGGAAGGCCTTGTTCTTGTGTTTCTTTTTTTTTTTTTATTTTGGTATAGGGCTGGTTTCACACTCGCCTGGAGAGTCCGATTTTTACGTTGCGATTATTGCATTGCAATTTTACTGTGATTTTTCAGCAATTGAGTTTTACAATTCCCATCCGGGGAAACAAGAATCCCATCGCGATCAGTCCAAAACTGGTACATGTATACAAATCGCAAGTGCAGCGGTGAGAATGATCCCACAGCACTTTGCTGATCGCCCGTGATGAATCGTTGAAACACTGCAGAAGAGCACCCCAGTGTGAATGGAGCAGGATACATCCTTATCACTGTGTATCATATTCTGGTTAATCTGATTTTATGCTCAGTTAAAATTATGACAGATGTTTCACTTTCTACAAGACAACATTTTGTCAAGTTTTTCTAAATAAAAAGAGTTATCAAATATAAAACTACAAATGTTTCTAGAACAGTGTACTGTTTATACTCCAAACTAATTAATGTTTTAACCACTTAAGTACCAGCGGTCTCTGTCCCCTTAAGGACCAGAGACCGCTGGTACAATACCGACGGAATCCCGATGAATCGCTGCGCATTCCCGCCGCAACCGCAGTCACCGCCGCATGCCGAGATCCTCCTGACATAGACTCTCTATGACGGCAGAGTCATGTGAGCCGGTCAGGAGCCGCTTTCATTGGCTCCTGACAGTGTCTATCAATGTAAGCCAATGGGAGCGGCTTACATTAATAGACACGGCCAGGAGCCAATGAAATCAGCTCCTGACCGACTCACATGGCTCTGCCGTCATAGAGACAGGCAGAGCCAGTGAGCTGCGGCGAGAGACATTGGGTTTGAGCGGCGCGATCAGAGGGGAGCGACGGAAATGGCGAATGCACGCTGCGAGAGGTGATTGAAATCTACGCCCTGCCAGCCAGGAGCCCACTAAAACAGGGCGTAGATTTCAATCACCTCGGTCCTAAAGTAGTTAAATGAATGTAATCGTTGCCCTGCTGCGCTAATAAGTTGCTCCTGAAATAGTTTATTCAGTGGCAATACTTACATTCCAGGTGTGCTCTTGTGACAAGGGAGCTACCAAGACGCACAATTACCAGGAGCTTGTCAGGTTTGGAAACTTGCAATGCGGATCCTTACATGAGTGTGAGAAAAGCAGCTTCTGGGACTCTCTGTAAACTGTTAAGTGCCTGTGACGAATAGATATCGCATCTTTTGATTTTCCTCGCCTTGTTCATGACTGGATGTTACTTTTCAAAGAAGCTGCACAGTTACCTACACATTTTGCAATTTTATCACATGAAAAAAAAAACGTTTATTTTTGACAATTATGCGAGAAGAGACCTGAACTCAGAATTCAGCTGTTGATGCAGGTAAAAAAAACCTTCAAACAATATTGCACAAACACAGGTGTCCTTCTAGCTTAAAAGAAATAAAATAAGTATTTATACTCCAGAAGTGCACTTTGTAAGAATTGTATTAAATATACAATAAAGAACAATTCACAAGAATTTCTGAAGATGACTATGTACGATGACTGATGTACTGATGATGATCAGAATGCTGACACAAAATATGGTTGCCTTATAACTTAATACTGTAAGGGCCGATTCTAGTCTTTTTGCTGCCTGAGGCAAACTTGTGAGGGTGCGCCGCCTCCCTTCCCCCCCCCCCCCCCGAATAGGAATAATCGTACAGCACCTGACAAAATGCACCGCACGTTATAGCTGCAGCGAGCCCGCCCAAAAATACCCTCAGTATAGGTAGGTAGTCAGGTATAGGTGCCCCCAGTATTGGTAGCTAGATATAGTTGCCCCCATTATAGGTTAGCCAGGTACAGTTGACCCCAGTGTAGGTTGGCCAGGCACTCTCTTCACTTCCTGTTTCTGCTTGGTGCTGCCCTCAGACTTCTGCTGCCTGAGGAAGTCGCCTCACTTGGCATCATAGACGGACCGGGCCTGCCTGGTTGTCCTTCCTTGGTAGGTACTAACTACCGCTTACCAGGGACAGCCTACAAGTCCTACCATTTTAGAGATGCTCTGACCCAGAAATCTAGCCATCACAATTTACCTCTTGTCAAAGTTATTCAGATCTGAGATTGCACATTTCCTGATTTCAGCACATCACCTTCAGCTTGCTCCCTAATATACAGTATCTCAGAAAAGTGAGTACACTTCTCATCACATTTTTGTAAATATTTTGTTCATGGAACAACACTGAAGATCTGACACTTTGATACAATGTTAAGTAGTCAGTATACCGCTTGTACAAGTGTGTACATTTGCCGTCCCATTAAAATAACACACAGACATTAGAAAACCTGTAACATCAAAAAGTTCCCCTGGGGGGTACTCACCTTGGGAGGGGGAAGCCTCAGGGTCCCAATGAGGCTTCCCACACCGTCCTCTGTCCCTCGAGGGTCTCGCTGCAGCCCTCTGAACAGCGGCGATGTAAATATTTACCTTCCCGGCTCCTGGGCAGGCGCTGTGGCGGCTCTCGGCTCCAAAATAGGCGGAAATACCCGAGCTGTCGGGCCTGCTCTACTGCGCCTGCGCAAGTCTCCGGCGCCTGCGCAGTAGAGCGGACCCGACTGAGATCGGGTATTTCCGTCTACTTTGGAGCCGAAAGCCGCAACAGCGCCCCCGCTGGAGACTGGAAAGGTAAATATTGAACAAGCTGACGTATTTGTAGGGCCGCTGCTCGGAGGGCTGCAGCGAGACCCCCGTGGGACAGAAGACAGCATGGGAAGCCTCATTGGGACCCTGAGGCTTCCCCCTCCCGAGGTGAGTACCCCCCAGGGGAACTTTTTGATGTTACAGTGTCTCTTTAATGTCTAATGTTGGACCAGCCGACAGCTTTGCAGACCAATTTGATGCAGTGTGCAGGGTATGGTCTGAGCACTGTCAGACTGTCAGTCTATTTGCAAAAGAGAACCTCTTTTGATATAATGCTGAGCACATGCACTTAACTTCTTTGGTCGACCCTGGCCATGCCTATTTTGAGTGGGACCTGTCCTATTAAACCCCTGTATGGTCTTGGCCACTGTGCTGCCACTCAGTTTCAGGGTATTAGCAATCTTCTTATAGACCATCTTTATGTAGAGCAGCAATTACTCTTTTAAGATCCTCGGAGAGTTCTCTGCCATGAGGTGCCATGTTGAACTTCCAGTGACCAGCATGAGAGAGTGTGAGAGTGATTACACCAAATTGAACACACCTGTTCCACATTCACACCTGAGACCTTTTAACACTAACACATAACATTACCCCGGGGGGGGGGGGGATGTCTAAAGGGCCACAATGTTAGTTACTTAGGAGTATACTCACTTTTGTTGCCAGCAGTTTAGTCATTGATGGCTATATGTTGAATTATTTTAATGGGACAGCAAATATATACTGTTGTACAAGCTGTACACTGACTACTTCATATTGTATCAAAGTGTTGTCCCACAAAAACATATAATAAAATATTTACAAAAATTTGAGAGGTGTACTCACTTTTGTGAGATACTGTTTGGCACACAATGTGTTTGTTGGTTGCATAACATATGCTACGCTATTTGTGTAACGCACCCTATACAACTAATTTATGTGTTTTGTGCATAATGTGAGTAGAGTTGGGCCGAACCTCCGATTTTAGGTTCGCGAACCGGGTTCGCGAACTTCCGCGGAAGGTTCGGTTCGCGTTAAAGTTCGCGAACCGCAATAGATTTCAATGGGGATGCGAACTTTGAAAAAAAAAAAAATTATGCTGGCCACAAAAGTGATGGAAAAGATGTTTCAAGGGGTCTAACACCTGGAGGGGCCATGGCGGAGTGGGATACACGCCAAAAGTCCCCGGGAAAAATCTGGATTTGACGCAAAGCAGCGTTTTAAGGGCAGAAATCACATTGAATGCTAAATGACAGGCCTAAAGTGCTTTAAAACGTCTTGCATGTGTATACATCAATCAGGTAGTGTAATTAAGGTACTGCTTCACACTGACACACCAAACTGTTCACTGAACAGAACAGGTATACAGTGGCGGGTTCACTTAACAGGTATACAGTGGCGGGTTCACTGAACAGAACAGGTATGCAGTGGCGGGTTCACTGAACAGAACAGGTATGCAGTGGTGGGTTCACAGAACAGGTATGCAGTGGTGGGTTCACAGAACAGGTATGCAGTGGTGGGTTCACAGAACAGGTATGCAGTGGTGGGTTCACAGAACAGGTATGCAGTGGTGGGTTCACTGAACAGGTATGCAGTGGTGGGTTCACAGAACAGGTATGCAGTGGTGGGTTCACAGAACAGGTATGCAGCCAGGAACAAGCTAAGCCTAACTAATCTTTCCCTATGAGAGACAGTGCAGCAGCTCACCCTACTCTCACTAATGCAGGCAGTGGCACACGAGTGACCGTAATGGCCGCCGCTGCCTGCCTTTTATTAGGGGGGGAGTGGCTCCAGGGGCTAGTGTAGCCTAATTGGCTACACTGGGCCTGCTGACTGTGATGTAGACGGTCAAAGTTGACCCTCCATGGTGCATTATGGGGCAAACCGAACTTCCGCAAACGTTCGCCTGCGGGACGCGAACGCGAACCACGGAAGTTCGCATGGAACCGTTCGCAGGCGAACCGTTCGGCCCAACTCTAAATGTGAGTAACATGTTACATATTTTGCATAATGCCTAGTAAAATGTACGAGTGCTGCATGGGAATGTTAAAAAGGAACTTCAGCCAAAACAAACATACTGTTATTAAAGTTACATTAGTTATGTTAATTAAAATAGATAGGTAATATAATCTCTTAACCTCCCTGTTTTAAAAGAACTTGCAAATGTTTGTGATTTCATGGGAGCAGCCATCTTTTTGGTTGAAAGGAGGTGACAGGGAGCTTGAGACACAGTTTCAACTGTGTGTCCTGATCACCCCTCCCAGTTGCGCACGCTAAGCAACGAGAACAACTACATCAGATATCCCATCATGCTTTGCACAGCATCAGGGGAAAAACGCTTGGACAGATTTATTTGATGGGGCAGAGATTAGCTTCTGTGCAGCTAAAAATGAGGCTTGGGTAAGAAAAACAAAGTTCTGATGCTGTGAAACTGTTAAGGAACACCAGGCCTTTTCAGTTCTGCTGAGTAGATTTTTAGTCTGGAGGTTCACTTTATCTACATTTTTAATAAACAGGCCCCATGCAGGGGCATAACTACAAATCATGCCCCCCCCAGCAAACCTTTGAAGGGGCCCCCAACCTTTACACCATTACCCTTGCCTACGCTTGGTGACCCTCACACCCTGGGAACCCATTTTGCAGGGACCATAAAACAAGCGTGGCCATCATAATCTTCACGCCCATAGCAAGTGTAGCCACGAAAACACCTGATCTGAAGGATGGAGTAAAGTCATAGTTGGGGATCCCTTACAGCTCTGCTCCCCCCCCCCCCCCCCCATCCCCTGTAGTTATGCCCCTGGCCCCAATGTATTTAATATGTTCTTTTGGTTACATTTTATCCTGTGTCTAGGTGTTTTTCCTTAGGAGGATGTATGACACTGTAGAATGAGGGTGTGATGATGATTGTTTGGGGTCCGGTAAGATGTGAGGCATACTGTATGGGTACAGCAAGTGTGGCACAGTAAAACAGTGGCAATGGCATGTAGCCTTGGTACATGTACTTTAAAATTAAGTCTATTACTCACAGTCTGTTTACTATACCCACTTTTTATGCATTTAATGTTTCCTTTAATTGCCACATTTGACTTTGCCCACCTGGAGGGGGTACGTTCAAACATTATTGGCACCAGCTGTCAAATAGATAGAGAACTTAACTGGAGGCAGGAGACACACTTGAAGCAACTTGGACACTGGAATAAATTAGAATTAATACAGAATGAAACTTAAATGAGACAAGACTGGAAGGTGAACTGGCGGTCACAGAGAAGCAATTTAAGAGAGAGCAAAGAACAACATATATTAGAATTTAGTTACAGCTCTACCATCAAAGTAGCATTTAAATGAAAGTCTGGAATTGCAGCCTGCCTATTGCCTTCTGCAGGGTTTCACTTAAACTACTTGTAAGACCCATTTCTGTGGGTAAATATGGAGCATACAAATGGCAAAAGTGCATTCTACCAGCTTTAAAGTGGTTTAGTGACATTGGTAAAACTTCCTGAAGCTGGTTATTTGTGCACAAGAGCACAAGAGCAGAAAGGACTCAATCTTCAAAATGTCATTTTGATTTATGAATTATTACCTGCTACAGTTATTGGAAGTGTCCATCTCAGCTGCACTTTGCAGGTAATCAGTTGAGGCGAATGGGGTGGCATCTTTTCGAGTTTGAATTATTGCTGCTGTTCTAAAAATGATAAATTTGTCAGCAAAGATAAAATAATTAGATCCCGTGGATATCAGTCAACACTACTGCTGAGAAACTGCTTTCAATGGCTGTGTGCTGTGATTGATGTTAGCCAGGCTGTAGACACTCTTGGAGAATACATTAATAGGATTATGCAGATTCTCAACATTGTGTACATGTCTTTACAAGTTCTGAAGCAGTATGCAGATCTGGACTGTGCCACACTGCCAATGCAAGACACAGCTTACAGAGAAAACAGAAGAATTTATCATAACGGTGAGTGTTGGGATAGATTGGGTAAAAACAAAAGCAACAGAAGAGTGCTTTACTTTCCACTTTATTAATGTCTATAGTGTAAAACTGGCAATGTTACAAAATACTCCAAGGCCCAAACTGTAATGGTACTTCAGCAACTCAAAGCTTTTCTTTCTGGTCAGTTGTTCCAGTCCACGATCTAGGATACTCACCCTAACTTGATCCTGACTCCAGGGTTGCCAATTCCTCTGGGGTCTAGGCTGACTGTAGCCACTCTCCTAGACATTCTGTACAACTAAACCCTGAAGGAATCACACGTTACGGCATACATGCTCTATCTACTGTCATTTCTGTCATCTTCAACCAAGGTTCCTCCCAATTGGCTAAGTAGAAGTTTATTAAAATGATGCATGAAGTGAGATGAATATAAAGACTAGAGTATGTATTCCCCATTGCAGAAAGTTGCATGCCTGGCTGCTGTCCTGGTCCCCTGTCTAAGTCACTAGCCCAGAACAAGCTTGCAGATAAGTCTCACTTTACTTGCTGCATGCTTGTTGCAGGTTTGTGATTCAGATATTCCTGAAGACTAAAGGTTAGCACAGAAACACGGGAACTATAATTTTTTAAACTGAACAAAGATGGAAACCTCCATAGTCTTCTTAACCTCTTTGGCGGTTTATTTTTTCTGCAAAAATTGCAGAAACCCACTATTTTTAAATTTTTTTTTTTTTAGGTTTCATGTAAAGCTACCAGAGTGGTAGCTACATGAAACTCCACTAGAGGGCGCATGTGTCCCTCTAGTTTGATCGTCGCCGGCAACAATAGTAAACAGGGGAGCGTGTATATAACGCGCTCCCCTGTTTGGCTTCTCCTGTCGCCATGGCGACGATCGGAATGACGTCATGGACGTCAGCCGACGTCCTGACGTCAGACGTCTCCGATCCAGCCCATAGCGCTGCCCAGAACTCATTGGTCCGGGCAGCGCAGGGCTCTGGCGGGGGGGGCCCTCTTGCGCCGCTGCGTGCGGGCGATCGCCGCAGAGCGGCGGCGATCAAGCTGTACGCGCGGCTAGCAAAGTGCTAGCTGCGCGTACAGCACTTTACAGGGTGAAAATCGCCCCACCTGGGGCTGAGATCTCCTCCTGCGCGGCATAACCCGAGCTCAGCTCGGGCTTACCGCCAGGGAGGTTAAGGCAGGTTTTTTTGTTTTATTTTAAATGACTCCAGATGCCCCAATTTCCAAACGGAAGGGAAAATAAGGCTGTGCCTGAACAGCTTTAATGTACCCAAATTGCTATCCTCCTTTACTTGCAATGAGGCCACACCATAGCCTCCTCCATTCCTGGTACATTCTTCCACAGCACACGTGAATGCACACATATTGGAATCACTGCCTATATGTAGTGTTGGGCGAACAGTGTTCGCCACTGTTCGGGTTCTGCAGAACATCACCCTGTTCGGGTGATGTTCGAGTTCGGCCGAACACCTGATGGTGTTCGGCCAAACCGTTCGGCCGCATGGCCGAACAAAGAGCGCATGGCCGAACGTTCCCCGAACGTTCGGCTAGCGCTGTGATTGGCCGAACGGGTCACGTGGTTCGGACCCGAATGCGCTCTGATTGGCCGAACTGTCACGTGGTTCGGGTAAATAAATACCCGAACCACGTCATATCTCCGCCATTTGTCTGTGGGTTTAGCTTTGGGTAGGCAGGCAGGGTAGTTCGCGCTCCAGCCACGCTAGCCAGGGTCCCCCCAGTCATTGTGTCGCTGCTGGGAATAGTAGTACACCGCTCGCTCAGCCACACTATATAGCATTCTGTTTACTGCCACTCTGTGTACCTCGCTCAGCCACACTATATAGCATTCTGTTTACTGCCACTCTGTGTCTGCTGGGAATAGTAGTACACCGCTTGCTCAGCCACACTATATAGCATTCTGTTTACTGCCACTCTGTGTACCTCACTCAGCCACACTATATAGCATTCTGTTTACTGCCACTCTGTGTCTGCTGGGAATAGTAGTACACCGCTCGCTCAGCCACACTATATAGCATTCTGTTTACTGCCACTCTGTGTACCTCGCTCAGCCACACTATATAGCATTCTGTTTACTGCCACTCTGTGTCTGCTGGGAATAGTAGTACACCGCTCGCTCAGCCACACTATATAGCATTCTGTTTACTGCCACTCTGTGTACCTCGCTCAGCCACACTATATAGCATTCTGTTTACTGCCACTCTGTGTCTGCTGGGAATAGTAGTACACCGCTCGCTCAGCCACACTATATAGCATTCTGTTTACTGCCACTCTGTGTACCTCACTCAGCCACACTATATAGCATTCTGTTTACTGCCACTCTGTGTCTGCTGGGAATAGTAGTACACCGCTCGCTCAGCCACACTATATAGCATTGTGTTTACTGCCACTCTGTGTACCTCGCTCAGCCACACTATATAGCATTGTGTTTACTGCCACTCTGTGTCTGCTGGGAACAGTACTACACCGCTCGCTCAGCCACACTATATAGCATTGTGTTTTGTGTCTGCTGGGAACAGTACTACACCGCTCGCTCAGCCACACTATATAGCATTGTGTTTACTGCCACTCTGTGTACCTTGCTCAGCCACACTATATAGCATTGTGTTTACTGCCACTCTGTGTACCTTGCTCAGCCACACTATATAGCATTGTGTTTACTGCCACTCTGTGTCTGCTGGGAACAGTAAGTACTACACCGCTCGCTCAGCCACACTATATAGCATTGTGTTTACTGCCACTCTGTGTACCTTGCTCAGCCACACTATATAGCATTGTGTTTACTGCCACTCTGTGTCTGCTGGGAACAGTACTACACCACTCGCTCAGCCACACTATATAGCATTGTGTTTACTGCCACTCTGTGTCTGCTGGGAACAGTACTACACCGCTCGCTCAGCCACACTATATAGCATTGTGTTTACTGCCACTCTGTGTACCTTGCTCAGCCACACTATATAGCATTGTGTTTACTGCCACTCTGTGTCTGCTGGGAACAGTACTACACCGCTCGCTCAGCCACACTATATAGCATTGTGTTTTGTGTCTGCTGGGAACAGTACTACACCGCTCGCTCAGCCACACTATATAGCATTGTGTTTACTGCCACTCTGTGTACCTTGCTCAGCCACACTATATAGCATTGTGTTTACTGCCACTCTGTGTCTGCTGGGAACAGTACTACACCGCTCGCTCAGCCACACTATATAGCATTGTGTTTACTGCCACTCTGTGTCTGCTGGGAACAGTACTACACCGCTCGCTCAGCCACACTATATAGCATTGTGTTTACTGCCACTCTGTGTACCTTGCTCAGCCACACTATATAGCATTGTGTTTACTGCCACTCTGTGTACCTCGCTCAGCCACACTATATAGCATTGTGTTTACTGCCACTCTGTGTCTGCTGGGAACAGTACTACACCGCTCGCTCAGCCACACTATATAGCATTGTGTTTTGTGTCTGCTGGGAACAGTACTACACCGCTCGCTCAGCCACACTATATAGCATTGTGTTTACTGCCACTCTGTGTACCTTGCTCAGCCACACTATATAGCATTGTGTTTACTGCCACTCTGTGTACCTTGCTCAGCCACACTATATAGCATTGTGTTTACTGCCACTCTGTGTCTGCTGGGAACAGTAAGTACTACACCGCTCGCTCAGCCACACTATATAGCATTGTGTTTACTGCCACTCTGTGTCTGCTGGGAACAGTAGTACACTGCCGCTCACTCAGTCACCCCATTACTATATAGCATTGCTGGGATCTGTAGTACTCTGCTCACCCACCCATACCATTGTACTGCCAGTCACTGTGTATATTGCTGGGATCTGTAGTACTTCACTCACCGTCAACCACTATATAGCATTGCGTACTCTGCCAGTCAGTGTGTATATTGCTGGGATCAGTAATACTCCACTCAACGTCAACCACTATATGAGCTCACCATGAGTTCCTCAGAGACCTCCGCTGTGAGCAGCACTCCCAACAACAGCAACAGCCAACGCCCCACGCAAGCTATAACATCCACCCCAGCAGCCAGTGGTCAGCAGCAGCCCTCCCCGGAGGAGAACGTTGTGTCCATCGGTCCGGCGCCAGAGCGATTATTGAGGGCTGCCATTGAGGAGATGATGGGGCCTGATGTGGAGGAGGAGGTCGGGCTCAGGCCAGCATCCCAAGTTAATGTTGAGGACGATGAGGGGTCTGTGTCTGGGGATGTTGGGGTGGCAGAGGTGGTGGGTGGGTCAGACTCAGGAGAAGAGTTGTATGATGAGGATGATGATCGGGACCATCTGTATGTGCCTCAGAGTCCGACCCCGGAAAACATGTTGTATCGTGTGTTTAGGTACTAAAATCTGCGTTCCCACTTCCCAGTACTGCCCGGGTCCACGGCGCGCTGCGTAATATGTTGGCGCTTTATAAATACAATAAATAAATAATAAATAAATAATTTTTTGGGCAGCACTATCAAACTGTGGTACTATGAGTGAGTTGCCATGGTCCTTCTGTGCTGTCACACTCACCGTCTGTCTGCAGATGGATTGTTCAACACAGCTACGCCATCTGACATGTAGTCCTTGACCATCTTCTCCAGGCGATTGGTGTTGGAGGACGTGGAACTGCCCGATTGCTGTTCTGTGGGCTGCTGCATGGGTGTCAGAAAATGTTCCCACTCCAAGGACACTGCCAATACCATTCCCTTTTGGGCACTAGCAGCAGCTTGTGTTCTTTGCTGCCCTCCTGGTCCTCCTGGGTTTGCTGAAGTCAGTCTGTCGGCGTACAACTGGCTAGAGAAGGAGGAGGATGTCAATCTCCTCTCTAAAGTCTCCATCCTCAAGGGCCTGCTGGAATTGTTCCATTTTTGACCTGTCTGACACTTTCTTCAATCAGTTTTTTAACATTGTGTTTGTATAAACTGGGTATAAACCCAGTAATTGGTGTTGTCCAGAATAATGAATAATAATGAATAGTGAATAATGCGCGGGCCGCGTTCAATGCAGTCTAGCATGAATTGAGCCATGTGTGCCAGAGAATCCTGCCAGACTCCTCTGTCTTAATGTTCTTGTGAGCGTTGTGATTGTTGTGATGCACCATATTCGTCACCAGCATCACTTTCTTCCTCTTCTGCTGTCTATTCCCGCTAAATTGTGGAAGTCCAACGTGCACCGCTCTGTCCCTCGGCAGTGGGGACATCCAATTCCTGCTCCAACTCCAGCTGTTCCTCGTCCTGTTCTTTGTCATAGCTGGGACCAGCGTTTCCTGAGGCAGGTTGCCTGATGTTGGTATCATCACGCTGATCGTTTTCATCTTCAGATTCCCCCACTTGCATCATGCCAGCGGTTTCCATCTTCAACATTGATTTCTTCAGTAAACACAGCAGTGGTATTGTAATGCTGACTGTAGAGTTGTCACTGCTCAGTCACAAGCAACGTGGATTGCTCAAAATTTTGGAGGACTTGGCAGAGATCCAACATGGTAGCCCAATCAGATCCACAGAAGCTTGGTAGCTAGCTGCTGGAATGCGCCTCGGCACTGCGCAAAAGCGTGCTAGCATGTGCAGCATAGAATTCCAGCGCGTAGGGAGGGACATCACCCAGCGAGCGATGGTGTGCTAGATTGAAGCGCTCCTGCATCTCTTGGTGAGTCCTTCAGAAGCGGTACTGGACTTTACAAAATGTTTTGTTTTTTTTCCTTCAACAGAAGATCTGCCACGTTGGAGTGAGGAGGACGCCGCCGACCCCGACACCAAGCTGAACCCCGGCGAACTCCAAGCAGAGGATCTTCAGGAACCCTCAAGGCTTTAAACAAGCTGAGGAGGATCAGCAGTCCCGATGAGACCTCTCCTCATATGTGACTGTGTGCAGTGGAGTAGAGCTTCCCAGAACAACCTCTCACTTGTCACTTTGTCACTGGTCACTTTGTCACTTTGTCATTTTGTCACTTTGTCACTTTGTCACTTGTCACTTTGTCACTTGTCACTTGTCACTTTGTCACTTGTCACTTTGTCATTTTGTCACTTGTCACTTTGTCATTTTGTCACTTTGTCATTTTGTCACTTTGTCAGTCACTTTGTCACTTTGTCACTGGTCACTTTGTCACTTTTCACTTTGTCACTTTTCACTTTGTCACTTGTCACTTGGTCACTTGTCACTTGGTCACTTGGTCACTTGTCCAGATGATCTCGGTACACCTCCTGCGATTCAAATTCCTGCACACCTTGCTCTGGGATTTGGGTGTGATGAATGATGCATCTAACTGGCCACCGGAGGCAATTAAGGCCTTCAAAACATTGAAAGCAGCTTTCTGTTCCGCCCCCATTTTGCGTCATGTTGAGTTGTTGACGTCATGTTCATCCTCGGCCTCTCCTTGCATTTCAGTGCGAGGTGCATTTTCCACAGAAAAAGGTTGTGAATCCGGGCACAACATTTGTGGCTGTTCCATTGACCTTTCACAGGTAGAAGATTGTGGGGGTGGGAATAGCTCCTCCGAATAGCCCATTGTGTCCTGAAAACTACTCATTGCATTGCTTTGCGCATGCATTTTTTTGTCCTCATGCAAGGCCTGAGTTGCGCCTGAAAGCGTGGCCTTCTCCTCCTGCGCCTCCTCCTGTTCCATCACGTCTGCTGCTGCTGGGTTAGCGTTGCCGCCCGGTCCCTGTTTATTGAACCTCTTATCTTTATTACATTTATGACTGCATGGCGGTACAAAGCATGCTATCTGCACGCTTCTTGTCCTCATGCAAGGCCTGGGTTGTTGTGTCTCAAAGCGTGGCCTTCTCCTCCTGCGCCTCCTCCTGTTCCATCACGTGTGCTGCTGCTGGGTTAGCGTTGCCGGTCCCTGTTTATGGAACCTCTCATCTTTATTACATTTATGACTGCATGGCGGTAAAAAGCATGCTATCCGCACGCTTCTTGTCCTCCTGCAAGGCCTGGGTTGTTGTGTTTTAAAGCGTGGCCTTCTCCTCCTGCGCCTCCTCCTGTTCCATCACGTGTGCTGCTGCTGCTGGGTTAGCGTTGCCGGTCCCTGTTTATGGAACCTCTCATCTTTATTACATTTATGACTGTATGGCGGTAAAAAGCATGCTATCCGCATGCTTCTTGTCCTCATGCAAGGCCTGGGTTGTTGTGTCTCAAAGCGTGGCCTTCTCCTCCTGCGCCTCCTCCTGTTCCATCACGTGTGCTGCTGCTGCTGCTGGGTTAGCGT
Source organism: Hyperolius riggenbachi (assembly GCF_040937935.1). Lineage (NCBI taxonomy): Eukaryota > Metazoa > Chordata > Amphibia > Anura > Hyperoliidae > Hyperolius > Hyperolius riggenbachi. The sequence goes on along the minus strand of NC_090650.1, from coordinate 270,097,088 downwards.
TGCCGGTCTCTGTTTATGGAACCTCTCATCTTTATTACATTTATGACTGCATGGCGGTAAAAAGCATGCTATCCGCACGCTTCTTGTCCTCCTGCAAGGCCTGGGTTGTTGTGTCTCAAAGCGTGGCCTTCTCCTCCTGCGCCTCCTCCTGTTCCATCACGTGTGCTGCTGCTGCTGCTGGGTTAGCGTTGCCGGTCCCTGTTTATGGAACCTCTCATCTTTATTACATTTATGACTGCATGGCGGTAAAAAGCATGCTATCCGCACGCTTCTTGCCCTCATGCAAGGCCTGGGTTGTTGTGTCTCAAAAAGCGTGGCCTTCTCCTCCTGCGCCTCCTCCTCCTGTTCCATCACGTGTGCTGCTGCTGGTGCTGGGTTAGCGTTACCGGTCCCTTTTCCTGGAACCTCTTCTCTGTATTACATTTATGACTGCATGGCGACAAAAAGCATGTTACCTGTGCAAAGAAACATGACATTTTCCACATTTAAAAGACAGTTTTTCCTTTGAAACTTTACAATCAATTTTCTCAAAAACTATAAGCTCTTTTTCAAATATTTTTTTTCCTCTTGTACCCACTCCCAAGGTGCACATACCCTGCAAATTTGGGGTATGTAGCATGTAAGGAAGCTTTACAAAGCACGAAAGTTCGGGTCCCCATTGACTTCCATTATGTTCGGAGTTCGGCGCGAACACCCAAACATCGCGGCGATGTTCGGCGAACGTTCGCGAACCCGAACATCTAGGTGTTCGCCCAACACTACCTATATGCCAGGACTGCCAGTCTTGTTGGGAACGTTCCCCCCAGTCCCCACCCCATGCACCAATGCAAAGGTAGAGATGTGATCGTAAGGGGTAGGAGTGAAACAGGCAGATCAATCAAAAGAAGAGAATAAGGGGAGACAGAGATACAGGGACTTAAAGAGACTCATAGACGAAAAGTATAATACATTTATACATACCTGAGGCTTCCTCCAGCCCCATCAGCATGGATCGTTCCCAAGCCGCCGTCCTCCGCCTCCTCTATCGCCGGTACCGGGTCCCGTCACTTCGGGCCGGTTAGGGCCAGTCGATGCAAGTGCAGTGCGCTCCCTCCGTACTGCGCAGGCACATGCGTAAAGCAGGCGCCGGCAAGACAGAGGGAGTCCCTGCGCATGCATACAACTGGCCGCGTCCTGTGGAAGTGACGAGACCCGGTACTGGTGATAGAGGCGGCGGAGAACGGTGGCGTGGGAGCCATCCATGCTGATGGGGCTGGAGGAAGCCCAAGGTATGTATAAATGAATTATACTGTTCATCTCTGAGTCCCTTTAATGAAGAAACAACAAAGTGGGAAGTACATTAAAACAAGGGGTCACTTCTTTTAATGTGAGAAGAGTATTATTATTATTATTTAGTATTTATATAGCACCGACATCTTCCACAGCGCTGAACATTGTACAAGTATATTGTCTTGTCACTTAACTGTCCCTCAGAGGGTCTTACTCTAATCCCTACCATAGTCATGTGTCTATGTATGTATCATGTAGTGTACGTATCATAGTCTAGTGCCAATTTAGGGGGACGCCAGTTAAAATATCTGTATGTTTTTGGGATGTGGGATGAAACCGGAGTGGCTGGAGCCTGGAGGAAACCTATGCAGACACGGGAAGAACATACAAACTCCGTGCAGATAGTGCCCTGTAACAAAGCATACCACCAGCTTCTGTAGCCAGCCTACCTAAGGAATTGCGAATGCCATCCTCCACTTTTTCTGCAACAAACCTGTGTGCTGACTTGACTTGCTGCTAGCCACATAGTACATACATGGAGAATGGACTAAGATTAAGCAAAAGAGCTTAGATGAAAGCTTAGCACACAGTTCTTTATGTACAAGTTTCCAGAGGTCATGTGTAGGATTAATTGTGTCCAAACCATTAATCTGGACCTACTGTACACATGCAATGTGAACAATTAATGTATAGGTCTAAAGAATATATGCTTTCAAGCTCAGTTGCCTATGGGTCACAGGTTTTTAACGTATCTCTCCTATCCTATTTGATCTCCTGTTACTGACCTGGTTTTACTGCTGTCTGCACCAACCTTTGATTGTCTTCCAGTCCCTGTATAATGCCTTCATAAACCTCATCTTGTCTATGGCTACTCTCTGTTGTACTGGACCCAGAATACTCTCAAGTCTTGCTGTGCAGGGTTTCATGCAGAGTTTCTGCTGAGGTAAGCTGTCACACACGCCACATCTGCAAAGTAGGTGACACAGTGAGCATATTAGCTATCTAAGCTAAAAAAAAAAAGGCACATATCCATCAAGTTGAACATTTTGAGTTTCACTGAACCATAATCCAGTGGGAAGAGAAGCCATGAGGGTAAAATGTATCTCCCTGACAGCATGAAGGCATCTACCATCTTCTACCTCATAATTATAGCTGTGGATGCCCTTCAAAGCAAGTAAGCCCTTCATAAATTTAAATAATTTGCCATAATGACTTTCTGTACTGAGATTTTTCATATTTTAACCACATTTACAAAGCCCCATTCTAAAAATCTCCTTTTCATCGTTTCCCTTTCTCCCTTGTACACATAAGAAGCCAATTTGGCAAGATTTTATATTGCACTGTATATTTACACGTTATTTAGCCACTTGTGCTTATACTGCGGTATATCTCTGCATCTTCTATGCATCAAGTTTTGGCTCAAGGATGCAGATATACCCCCATGGCAATGTATGAGCACAGCACATGCACCAGCCTGCACCTGTGTTCATTACCGACCGGGATCTTAACTGCCCTGGTGAAGAAGCCCTCCTGGTGCACCTTGCATAATTAAATGACCAATCGACCCCCTTTCACCACTAACCTCTTCTTATCTGCACTAGCCGGGAAGTAATTAAAAAAAGTTATTATTTTTACAGTGCAAGGTGAAAAAGTGTGCAAAGTAGCAAAAATACACTTTCATTTTAGAATCAAATATTTTAACAAATGTGTTAGCAACATTATTTAAGTTTTGTAATAAAAGCTAGCTGAATACAATATGTGCTTTTATCTACTGTAGCTCTTCTTATTTTAAAACTGTAATTGGTGAAAACTGAGAAATAATAATTTTTTAAAAAATTTTCCCCTAAAAAATAAAATTATTCTTGGGAAAAATATCAGTCAAAGAAAGTCTAATTTTCTCCCAAAAAAAAGGATGCATATACTGTATGTCACTTAACTATCATATTGATAATATTACTGATTAAATTAGGACAAGCAGGGCCGGATTTACCATTAAGGCACTGTAGGCAGGTGCCTACAGGCGCCCGATGATGGAAAAGTGGCTCACTTCACTCATCTCCCTTCAGTCGGGGGCACATCTAGCTTCTTAATATTAAGGGTACCTCTGGCTACCTAATACTTTGGGAGCACATGTAACTACTTATGAAAATTTGCGGTGCAATTTGGCAGGCTTTTGTAGGTTCATGGAGGGCAAAGTCTAGGGTGCCGGAACATCTACGCCTATCAGCTCCTGTGATGTAGATCCAGGCCTGAAGACAAGGCTTAAATGTCAAAACTGTTCTAGACTATATGGTGAAAACAAGGTCTAAATGTGAAGTGGATAAAGAAAACCACTAAAGTGGTTAAAACCTCCCTTTCTTTTCCAGGCTAAATAAGCCCCCTTTTCCTAACTTTTGCAGGGCCGAGGCTGACAGACGCGCCACTAGGGTAAGTAGGGAGAATAATGCTATTCTCCCCACTGGTATAGTAATGCTAAGATAGGAATAATGCTATTCTTAGCCAAAGCGATCTGCCAGGGTGGATCGCTAGCCGAGCGGTCGAGAGGGGTCGGAGCTTTAAATGTATTCCGAATTACAGATATGGCCTCACAAGTGATTTCTGCAGTTGGGACAGGATTTTACCACTATCTCTACCCATAAAGCTGTATACGTGACTTTATGTATTTGACTATGTTTGTAGTGCTTGAACCTTAGCATGTTTAGCACTACTGCACTTTCTCTTGTTATCCCTGATGAAGCCCTCAATCAAGATCAAGACATTGGAGGGATGAGTCAGTGCTGTGACTGCAATACAGTAGGACAGCATTGCAACACAGATGTATAGTATATGTAACTGGCAGTAATGCAACATCCCTCCACAGGCCTATTTTCTTTTTCTTTTTTATGCTATGGAATTTCTTGTTATGTATACCAAAAAAACAAAGGGGTCATTCAGAGGGAAATAGGGCAGATGCCATAGAAAGGAAGAAGTGCCATGGTTATCATAAACACAAATTGTTATACTCTGCAGAAAAAAAAGGTTTAAATTATTATCTGTTCAAATGGTTTCTGGCATTTATATTGAAAGCAGCCACTGTTCGCATACATTTACTTTTTGTAATTACTGCAACTCGTTTTGTTTGAAGCTCCTAGGCATGACATTCGTACTGCTGTTCTATGCCAGTTCTGTTTATACTGCTGGTCAGGAGCAATTTTAGCACAAAGCAAGTAATTGCTCACTGAAAGAAACTTGCTCAGTAAAAGGACACAGTGATACTGAAAGCTTTTTATACTGTCACATTAATCATCTCCATGCACTTTCATCAGCAAACAGGTTCACCTTTTATTTTAAAAATGTGTTCCTCTTTATTTTGCCAAAAAATGAACTTGACACAAGAAAGCTCATAGCTTAAGATAAACCTTTAGATTGAAGGATGCAGGAGCTGTCCCCAAATCTTGCTAGAATAATGAAGTAGACTACCCTCTACTTCTCAGGCAGCCTTGAGATAACCTACTATAATGACACAGCTTGGAAAAAACAAATACAATTAAAAAATAAATACATCTACACTGTTAAGGTGCCCATACATTACTCGATTTGCAGCATCGATATCTGGCAGATGCGATCATAATGATCTGTCTCAGAAGGTCAGATCTGTGTCTGACCTACAAATCTGTCCACAAAACCTGTCCAAGCTACATTTCCGATCTTATTCAGAGGTACACACCTAGCCGCTCACTCCGCTCTTCCAATGAACTTCGCCTAACCGCCCCTCGCATCACCCAGTCCCATGCACGCCTCCAGGACTTCTCAAGAGCTGCTCCAACACTATGGAACTCCCTACCTCCACCCATTAGGGCAGCCCCCTCCTTCAACATCTTCAAGAAATCCCTCAAAACTCACCTTTTCACTCTGGCCTACTACCCCTCACAGGTGCTCTAAACCTACAGCTGAACTCTAGTCCCCTACCATTCGTGTCCTTACCTCTCCCTCTAGATTGTAAGTCTTTGGGCAGGGTCCTCCTCCTTTTGTGTCCTACCTGATCTTGCACCTCCATTACTGTGAACCCATGCTATGCATCTGAGTGAACCTAACTTGCCTAATCTCCATGCTCCATCCAGTCACTGACTAAGCATTACCTGGTACTCATACTATGGTGTGTGATCTGGTTTTCTTGTATTCCTGTATTGTCATATTGCTGTATGTCACCCCTAAATATTGTCTGTAACCTAAATTAATGTTCAGCGCTGCGTAATATGTTGACGCTTTATTAAATACAATAAATAAAATAAATAAAATAATAATAACTATAACTCAACCAGAGACTTAGGTTACCTTTCATGGTCAGTTCAGGAGCAAATTCTAAATGGATGGATCGAGGTTGGACCGAAATAATTTCCTATAGGCCAGTTCACATTGGCCTTTCTCATATGAGTTTAATGAGCAAGAATCAATTTGCACACATCGTTATAGATTGTGGAATGCATTGCCAGCTGTTTGTCCAGCAGAGGAAACCCATACTGCCCTGGTCTCATTTTATTATTTTATGTAGATTTGAATTCCTCCTCCCCTTCATTCGTCCTATGGAAACAAATAGGATGATAATGTAACTCTAATGAAGCTTGTAGTGAAACTTTACAGATAACTCTGTCAACATCAGTAGCTTGCAGACTCCTAGAGATGCTTATAGTGGACCTGAACTCTTGCACAGGATAGAAGGAAAACAGAAAAATACACCCTGTATGAGTTTAGCCTGTTTAATTCCACCTCATTTGTGTCTAATCACAAGTTGTAATTTGATCTCTTTCCCGTCTCATACAGTGGTTTGCAAAAGTATTCGGCCCCTTGAAGTTTTCCACATTTTGTCATATTACAGCCACAAACATGAATCAATTTTATTGGAATTCCACGTGAAAGACCAATACAAAGTGGTGTACACGTGAGAAGTGGAACGAAAATCACACATGATTCCGAACATTTAAAAAAAAAAACAATAACTGCAAAGTGGGGTGTGCATAATTATTCAGCCCCCTTTGGTCTGAGTGCAGTCAGTTGCCCATAAACATTGCCTGATGAGTGCTAAGGATTAAATAGAGTGCACCTGTGTGTAATCTAATGTCAGTACAAATACAGCTGCTCTGTGACGGCCTCAGAGGTTGTCTAAGAGAATATTGGGAGCAACAACACCATGAAGTCCAAAGAACACACCAAACAGGTCAGGGATAAAGTTATTGAGAAATTTACAGCAGGCTTAGGCTACAAAAAGATTTCCAAAGCCTTGAAGATCCCACGGAGCACTGTTCAAGCAATCATTCAGAAATGGAAGGAGTATGGCACAACTGTAAACCTACAAAGACAAGGCCATCCACCTAAACTCACAGGCCGAACAAGGAGAGCGCTGATCAAAAATGCAGTCAAGAGGCCCATGGTGACTCTAAACGAGCTGCAGAGATCTATAGCTCAGGCAGGCGCGGAGCTAGGGGGGGTCGGGGTAGGTCAAGTGCCCCCGGGCGCCGGGTCCCTAAGGGCGCCCAGCTGAGCTGATTTTTTTTTTGTTTTTGTTTTCCTCTGCAGAGGGGAGCAGCGCAGAGAAGAGAAGAGGGAGAGCTATGCGGACGGTGGAGAAGGGGGCCATCTCCCCCCCTTCTCTCACCTTAGGGCTCTCCCTCCCTCCCTCGCTGTCCCCTCCGTTATTGTCCGGGTGTCTGGCGCAGCGGGCGGGACTTACCTCCGTCACGCTCCAGCGCCGGCCGGCCGGCCGGAAGTTCGGGTCCCGCAGCCGCTGCTCTGGTCTGGACTAGACCAGAGTAGCGGCAGATCCATCCGCGCTGCGACGAGACGGAGGTAAGTTCCGCCCGCCACTGCCAGCACCCGGACATTAATGGAGGGGACAGCGAGGGAGGGAGAGCAGCTCTCCCTCTTCTCTGCGCTGCTCCCCTCCTGCTGGGGAGCCAGGGAGGGGGGCACCTGGCTACCTACTCTGGGCATATATACCCCTGGCTACATATACTGGGCATATATACCCCTGGCTACATATACTGGGCATATATACGCCCTGGCTACATATACTGGGCATATATACCCCTGGCTACATATACTGGGCATATATACCCCCTGGCTACATGGACTGGGCATATATACCCCTGGCTACATAGACTGGGCATATATACCCCCTGGCTACATATACTGGGCATATATACCCCTGGCTACATATACTGGGCATATATACCCCTGGCTACATATACTGGGCATATATACCCCCTGACTACATATACTGGGCATATATACCCCTGGCTACATATACTGGGCATATATACCCCTGGCTACATATACTGGGCATATATACCCCTGCCTACATATACTGGGCATATATACCCCTGACTACATATACTGGGCATATATACCCCTGGCTACATATTCTGGGCATATATACCCCTGGCTACATATACTGGGCATATATACCCCTGGCTACATATACTGGGCATATATACCCCTGGCTACATATACTGGGCATATATACCCCTGGCTACATATACTGGGCATATATACCCCTGGCTACATATACTGGGCATATATACCCCTGCCTACATATACTGGGCATATATACCCCTGCCTACATATACTGGGCATATATACCCCTGGCTACATATACTGGGCATATATGCCCCTGGCTACATATACTGGGCATATATGCCCCTGGCTACATATACTGGGCATATATACCCCTGGCTACATATACTGGGCATATATACCCCCTGGCTACATATACTGGGCATATGTACCCCCTGGCTACATATACTGGGCATATATACCCCTGGCTACATATACTGGGCATATATACCCCCTGACTACATATACTGGGCATATATACCCCTGGCTACATATACTGGGCATATATACCCCCTGGCTACATATACTGGGCATATATACCCCCTGACTACATATACTGGGCATATATACCCCTGGCTACATATACTGGGCATATATACCCCCTGGCTACATATACTGGGCATATATACCCCTGCCTACATATACTGGGCATATATACCCCTGACTACATATACTTGACATATATACCCCTGGCTACATATTCTGGGCATATATACCCCTGGCTACATATACTGGGCATATATACCCCTGGCTACATATACTGGGCATATATACCCCTGGCTACATATACTGGGCATATATACCCCCTGACTACATATACCCCTGCCTACATATACTGGGCATATATACCCCTGCCTACATATACTGGGCATATATACCCCTGGCTACATATACTGGGCATATATGCCCCTGGCTACATATACTGGGCATATATACCCCTGGCTACATATACTGGGCATATATACCCCCTGGCTACATATACTGGGCATATATACCCCCTGGCTTCATATACTGGGCATATATACCCCTGGCTACATATACTGGGCATATATACCCCCTGACTACATATACTGGGCATATATACCCCTGCCTACATATACTGGGCATATACACCCCCTGACTACATATACAGGGCATATATACCCCTGGCTACATATTCTGGGCATATATACCCCTGGCTACATATACTGGGCATATATACCCCTGGCTACATATTATGGGCATATATACCCCTGGCTACATATACTGGGCATATATACCCCTGACTACATATACTGGGCATATATACCCCTGACTACATATACTGGGCATATATACCCCCTGACTACATATACCCCTGCCTACATATACTGGGCATATATACCCCTGCCTACATATACTGGGCATATATACCCCCTGCCTACATATACTGGGCATATATACCCCTGCCTACATATACTGGGCATATATACCCCCTGACTACATATACAGGGCATACATATATACCCCTGGCTACATATTCTGGGCATATATACCCCTGGCTACATATACTGGGCATATATACCCCTGGCTACATATACTGGGCATATATACCCCTGGCTACATATACTGGGCATATATACCCCTGGCTACATATACTGGGCACATATTATTCTCCTGGCTACATATACTGGGCATATATACCACTGGCTACATATACTGGGCACATATACCTCTGGCTACATATACTGGGCACACATACCCCTGCCTACATATACTGGGCACATATACCCCTGGCTACCTGTTCTGTGGACATCTCTACCCCTGGCTACCTGTTCTGGGGACATCTATACCGCTGGCCACCTATTCTGGGGACATCTATACTGCTGGCCACCTATTCTGGGGACAACTATAGACCTGGGGCTACCTATTTTTGGGGAACCACGTCAGATTGAGTGTATTTTGGAGAACTGCTGCCAGGTGAGAGGTGTCTACCATATTAAGGGGGCATTCTACCTATTTATGTGAAATGCTGTCTATTTATGTGACTCATGACTGCTGAATTTGTCTTGTTGGGGGCCTCATGGTTACTGAATTTGTCTTGTTGGGGGCCTCATGATTTGTTGGGGGCCTCAAGATCGCTGAATTTGTCTTGTTGGGGGCCTCATGATTGCTGAATTTGTCTTGTTGGGGGCCTCATGATTGCTAAATTTGTCTTGTTGGGGGCCCTTATGATTGCTGAGTTGGTTATGTTGGGGGCCTCATGATTGCTGAATTTGTCTTGATGGGGGGGGGCTCATGATTGCTGAATTTGTCTTGGAACATGCTGGAAGGTACATACTGAGGGAGGGTGGGTGAGCGTGAGCCTGCTAACCTCCATATACATTTGGCTCCACCCATAACCACGCCCACATTTATTATGTGACCACGCCCCTTTTTGGCGCGGCACAACCTTGACTTTGGGGGGCGCATTAATAGTCTTTGTCCCCGGGTGCTGAAAACCCTAGCTACGCCTCTGAGCTCAGGTGGGGGAATCTGTCCATAGGACAACTATTAGTCGAGCACTGCACAAAGTTGGCCTTTATGGAAGAGTGGCAAGAAGAAAGCCATTGTTAACAGAAAAGCATAAGAAGTCCCGTTTGCAGTTTGCCACAAGCCACGTGGGGACACGGCAAACATGTGGAAGAAGATGCTCTGGTCAGATGAGACCAAAATGGAACTTTCTGGCCAAAATGCAAAACGCTATGTGTGGCGGAAAACTAACACTGCACATCACTCTGAAAACACCATCCCCACTGTCAAATATGGTGGTGGCAGCATCATGCTCTGGAGGTGCTTCTCTTCAGCAGGGACAGGGAAGCTGGTCAGAGTTGATGGGAAAATGGATGGAGCCAAATACAGGGCAATCTTGGAAGAAAACCTCTTGGAGTCTGCAAAAGACTTGAGACTGGGGCGGAGGTTCACCTTACAGCAGGACAACGATCCTAAACATATAGCCAGGGCAACAATGGAATGGTTTAAAACAAAACATATCCATGTGTTAGAATGGCCCTGTCAAAGTCCAGATCTAAATCCAATCGAGAATCTGGCAAGATCTGAAAACTGCTGTTCACAAACGCTGTCCATCTAATCTGATTGAGCTGGAGCTGTTTTGCAAAGAAGAATGGGCAAGGATTTCAGTCTCTAGATGTGCAAAGCTGGTAGAGACATACCCTAAAAGACCGGCAGCTGTAATTGCAGCAAAAGGTGGTTCTACAAAGTATTGACTCAGGGGGCTGAATAATTACGCACACCCCACTTTGCAGTTATTTTTTTTATTTTTTATGTTTGGAATCATGTATGATTTTCGTTCCACTTCTCACATGTACAGCACTTTGTGTTGGTCTTTCACGTGGAATTCCAGTAAAATTGATGAATGTTTGTGGCAAAATGTGGAAAACTTCAAGGGGCCGAATACTTTTGCAAACCACTGTATGACTGCCACTGCAGAGATGGCAGATAAGCTCATTTGAAAGCAAAGGAGGTGAACAATATGTCTGCTTCCATGAATCGGGATGTAGATATAGTGGAGATTTATTTTAGGATTTGTGTCAGCTGTAAAAAAGAAATATTTTTTGTTTAAAGATTATTATGCTATTGCGTATCTTTTAGAGCAGGGAGGATGTTCTGAGTTCAGGTCTGCTTTAAGATGCCCAACTGATTTGACTAGTGTTGGGCAAACACCTAGATGTTCGGGTTCGCGAACGTTCGCCGAACATCGCCGCGATGTTCGGGTGTTCGACCCGAACTCCGAACATAATGGAAGTCAATGGGGACCCGAACTTTCGTGCTTTGTAAAGCTTCCTTACATGCTACATACCCCAAATTTGCAGGGTATGTGCACCTTGGGAGTGGGTACAAGAGGAAAAATTTTTTAGCAAAAAGAGCTTATAGTTTTTGAGAAAATCGATTTTAAAGTTTCAAGGGGAAAACTGTCTTTTAAATGCGGGAAATGTCTGTTTTCTTTGCACAGGTAACATGCTTTTTGTCGGCATGCAGTCATAAATGTAATACATATAAGAGGTTCCAGGAAAAGGGACGGGTAACGCTAACCCAGCAGCAGCACACGTGATGGAACAGGAGGAGGGTGGCGCAGGAGGAGAAGGCCACGCTTTGAGACACAACAACCCAGGCCTTGCATGAGGACAAGAAGCGTGCGGATAGCAATTTGCATTTTGTCGCCATGCAGTCATAAATTTAATACAGATGAGAGGTTCAATAAACAGGGACCGGAAACGCTAACCCATCACAGATGTTTATTGTTCATGTTACTTGGTTGGGGTCCGGGAGTGTTGCGTAGTCGTTTCCAATCCAGGATTGATTCATTTTAATTTGAGTCAGACGGTCTGCATTTCTTCAAGCAGTTTTGGAACATTGTGTTTGTACCGTGGATCCAGAAGGGTATAAACCCAGTAATTTTTGTTGTCCAGAATGCGCACAATGCGTGGGTCGCGTTCAATGCAGTCCTAGGCCGAAGAGGTCATAGCCTAGGTTCACAAAAACCTGTTTATTTGGGCTATTTCAATGGTAGTGATGGTGACGTACATAAATCTCAGCCATGGCCGTTAGCAACGTCTGAATTTCACGAAATGTCTCATGCAGGTAGAAGACATATTGTTAGACTTGGATTCCAAAGATGGGGTCCCTACATCTCTGCAAACCAGAGTTACAGGGGTCCAAAATTGGTAAAATCCCCCATAGACTTTCATTGCCTCCCTATTTCACTTTCCAAAATCTCACATCTTTTCAAAGGGCAATGGCTCAGCAGTACCAAATTTTCTAGCATTGTAGGGACCCTTAGGGGGACCATGACTGGTGAGTTTCGGCCCCTAGGCCAAAGAGGTCATAGCCTAGGGTCACAAAAACCTGTTTATTTGGGCTATTTCAATGGTAGTGATGGTGACGTACATAAATCTCAGCTATGGCCGTTAGCAACGTCTGAATTTCACGAAATGTCTCATGCAGGTAGAAGACATATTGTTAGACTTGGATTCCAAAGATGGGGTCCCTACATCTCTGCAAACCAGAGTTACAGGGGTCCAAAATTGGTAAAATCCCCCATAGACTTTCATTGCCTCCCTATTTCACTTTCCAAAATCTCACATCTTTTCAAAGGGCAATGGCTCAGCAGTACCAAATTTTCTAGCATTGTAGGGACCCTTAGGGGGAACATGACTGGTGAGTTTCGGGCCCCTAGGCCAAAGAGGTCATAGCCTAGGGTCACAAAAACCTGTTTATTTGGGCTATTTCAATGGTAGTGATGGTGACGTACATAAATCTCAGCTATGGCCGTTAGCAACGTCTGAATTTCACGAAATGTCTCATGCAGGTAGAAGACATATTGTTAGACTTGGATTCCAAAGATGGGGTCCCTACATCTCTGCAAACCAGAGTTACAGGGGTCCAAAAATTGGTAAAATCCCCCATAGACTTTCATTGCCTCCCTATTTCACTTTCCAAAATCTCACATCTTTTCAAAGGGCAATGGCTCAGCAGTACCAAATTTTCTAGCATTGTAGGGACCCTTAGGGGGAACATGACTGGTGAGTTTCGGGCCCCTAGGCCAAAGAGGTCATAGCCTAGGGTCACAAAAACCTGTTTATTTGGGCTATGTCAATGGTAGTGATGGTGACGTACATAAATCTCAGATTCAGCCATGGCCGTTAGCAACGTCTGAATTTCACGAAATGTCTCATGCAGGTAGAAGACATATTGTTAGACTTGGATTCCAAAGATGGGGTCCCTACATCTCTGCAAACCAGAGTTACAGCGGTCCAAAATTGGTAAAATCCCCCATAGACTTTCATTGCCTCCCTATTTCACTTTCCAAAATCTCACATCTTTTCAAAGGGCAATGGCTCAGCAGTACCAAATTTTCTAGCATTGTAGGGACCCTTAGGGGGAACATGACTGGTGAGTTTCGGGCCCCTAGGCCAAAGAGGTCATAGCCTAGGGTCACAAAAACCTGTTTATTTGGGCTATTTCAATGGTAGTGATGGTGACGTACATAAATCTCAGCTATGGCAGTTAGCAACGTCTGAATTTCACGAAATGTCTCATGCAGGTAGAAGACATATTGTTAGACTTGGATTCCAAAGATGGGGTCCCTACATCTCTGCAAACCGGAGTTACAGGGGTCCAAAATTGGTAAAATCCCCCATAGACTTTCATTGCCTCCCTATTTCACTTTCCAAAATCTCACATCTTTTCAAAGGGCAATGGCTCAGCAGTACCAAATTTTCTAGCATTGTAGGGACCCTTAGGGGGAACATGACTGGTGAGTTTCGGGCCCCTAGGCCAAAGAGGTCATAGCCTAGGGTCACAAAAACCTGTTTATTTGGGCTATTTCAATGGTAGTGATGGTGACGTACATAAATCTCAGCTATGGCCGTTAGCAACGTCTGAATTTCACGAAATGTCTCATGCAGGTAGAAGACATATTGTTAGACTTGGATTCCAAAGATGGGGTCCCTACATCTCTGCAAACCGGAGTTACAGGGGTCCAAAATTGGTAAAATCCCCCATAGACTTTCATTGCCTCCCTATTTCACTTTCCAAAATCTCACATCTTTTCAAAGGGCAATGGCTCAGCAGTACCAAATTTTCTAGCATTGTAGGGACCCTTAGGGGGAACCTGACTGGTGAGTTTCGGGCCCCTAGGCCAAAGAGGTCATAGCCTAGGGTCACAAAAACCTGTTTATTTGGGCTATTTCAATGGTAGTGATGGTGACGTACATAAATCTCAGCCACAGGGCCGGGCCGAAGCATAGGCTGGAGAGGCTCCAGCCTCAGGGCGCAGTGTAGGAGGGGGCGCACAAGTCATTCAGCTGTCATTCCTAATTGTGTATGAAGCAGAAAGAAATAAGAAAAGGAAATACATAGCAGTGACTGCAAGCCAGATAACTAGATATTAAGGTGTTGGGGAGGTTGTGGGCCCTGTGGCCCTCTTAGTCTAACAGCAATCAGTGAGTGACAGCTGGGGTGGGAGGGGTGGAGGGGTGGAGGGGCGCACTTTGGTGTCTCAGCCTTGGGTGCTGGAGGACCTTGTCCCTGCTCTGCTCAGCCATGGCCGTTAGCAACGTCTGAATTTCACGAAATGTCTCATGCAGGTAGAAGACATATTGTTAGACTTGGATTCCAAAGATGGGGTCCCTACATCTCTGCAAACCAGAGTTACAGGGGTCCAAAATTGGTAAAATCCCCCATAGACTTTCATTGCCTCCCTATTTCACTTTCCAAAATCTCACATCTTTTCAAAGGGCAATGGCTCAGCAGTACCAAATTTTCTAGCATTGTAGGGACCCTTAGGGGGAACATGACTGGTGAGTTTCGGGCCCCTAGGCCAAAGAGGTCATAGCCTAGGGTCACAAAAACCTGTTTATTTGGGCTATTTCAATGGTAGTGATGGTGACGTACATAAATCTCAGCCACAGGGCCGGGCCGAAGCATAGGCTGGAGAGGCTCCAGCCTCAGGGCGCAGTGTAGGAGGGGGCGCACAAGTCATTCAGCTGTCATTCCTAATTGTGTATGAAGCAGAAAGAAATAAGAAAAGGAAATACATAGCAGTGACTGCAAGCCAGATAACTAGATAATAAGGTGTTGGGGAGGTTGTGGGCCCTGTGGCCCTCTTAGTCTAACAGCAATCAGTGAGTGACAGCTGGGGTGGGAGGGGTGGAGGGGTGGAGGGGCGCACTTTGGTGTCTCAGCCTTGGGTGCTGGAGGACCTTGTCCCTGCTCTGCTCAGCCATGGCCGTTAGCAACGTCTGAATTTCACGAAATGTCTCATGCAGGTAGAAGACATATTGTTAGACTTGGATTCCAAAGATGGGGTCCCTACATCTCTGCAAACCAGAGTTACAGCGGTCCAAAATTGGTAAAATCCCCCATAGACTTTCATTGCCTCCCTATTTCACTTTCCAAAATCTCACATCTTTTCAAAGGGCAATGGCTCAGCAGTACCAAATTTTCTAGCATTGTAGGGACCCTTAGGGGGAACATGACTGGTGAGTTTCGGGCCCCTAGGCCAAAGAGGTCATAGCCTAGGGTCACAAAAACCTGTTTATTTGGGCTATTTCAATGGTAGTGATGGTGACGTACATAAATCTCAGCTATGGCCGTTAGCAACGTCTGAATTTCACGAAATGTCTCATGCAGGTAGAAGACATATTGTTAGACTTGGATTCCAAAGATGGGGTCCCTACATCTCTGCAAACCAGAGTTACAGGGGTCCAAAAATTGGTAAAATCCCCCATAGACTTTCATTGCCTCCCTATTTCACTTTCCAAAATCTTACATCTTTTCAAAGGGCAATGGCTCAGCAGTACCAAATTTTCTAGCATTGTAGGGACCCTTAGGGGGAACATGACTGGTGAGTTTCGGGCCCCTAGGCCAAAGAGGTCATAGCCTAGGGTCACAAAAACCTGTTTATTTGGGCTATTTCAATGGTAGTGATGGTGACGTACATAAATCTCAGCCATGGCCGTTAGCAACGTCTGAATTTCACGAAATGTCTCATGCAGGTAGAAGACATATTGTTAGACTTGGATTCCAAAGATGGGGTCCCTACATCTCTGCAAACCAGAGTTACAGCGGTACAAAATTGGTAAAATCCCCCATAGACTTTCATTGCCTCCCTATTTCACTTTCCAAAATCTCACATCTTTTCAAAGGGCAATGGCTCAGCAGTACCAAATTTTCTAGCATTGTAGGGACCCTTAGGGGGAACATGACTGGTGAGTTTCGGGCCCCTAGGCCAAAGAGGTCATAGCCTAGGGTCACAAAAACCTGTTTATTTGGGCTATTTCAATGGTAGTGATGGTGACGTACATAAAATACAGAGTGTAGTTTGTAAACCAAAAATATTAGAGAATGATGCAATGTTATAAAGAAATATAAAAAACAACAACCTATAACTGAAAATGAGAATATGAGACTCTTTTCTTTGCTTTTAATGTTCTATTAATTATCTGTAGCAGCACGGTGGCGTTGTGGTTAGCTCTCTCGCCTTGCAGCGCTGGGTCCCTGGTTCGAATCCCGGCCAGGGCACAATCTGCAAAGAGTTTGTATGTTCTCTCCGTGTCTGCGTGGGTTTCCTCCGGGCACTCCGGTTTCCTCCCACATTCCAAAAACATACAGATACGTTAATTGGCTCCCCCTAAAATTGGCCCTAGACTACAGTACTTACACTACATAATATAGACATATGGCAATGGTAGGGATTAGATTGTGAGCTCCTTTGAGGGACAGTTAGTGACAAGATATATATATATACACTGTACAGCGCTGCGTAATATGTCGGCGCTATATAAATACTAAATAATAATAAATCTCAGCTATGGCCGTTAGCAACGTCTGAATTTCACGAAATGTCTCATGCAGGTAGAAGACATATTGTTAGACTTGGATTCCAAAGATGGGGTCCCTACATCTCTGCAAACCAGAGTTACAGGGGTCCAAAATTGGTAAAATCCCCCATAGACTTTCATTGCCTCCCTATTTCACTTTCCAAAATCTCACATCTTTTCAAAGGGCAATGGCTCAGCAGTACCAAATTTTCTAGCATTGTAGGGACCCTTAGGGGGAACATGACTGGTGAGTTTCGGGCCCCTAGGCCAAAGAGGTCATAGCCTAGGGTCACAAAAACCTGTTTATTTGGGCTATTTCAATGGTAGTGATGGTGACGTACATAAATCTCAGCTATGGCCGTTAGCAACGTCTGAATTTCACGAAATGTCTCATGCAGGTAGAAGACATATCGTTAGACTTGGATTCCAAAGATGGGGTACCTACATCTCTGCAAACCAGAGTTACAGGGGTCCAAAATTGGTAAAATCCCCCATACGCTTTCATTGGGCCTACTATTTACCGTTCCAAAATCTCACACCATTTCAAAGGGCAATGGCTCAGCAGTGGCAAAACTCACCAGTCATGATCCCCCTAAGGGTCCCTACAATGCTAGAAAATTTGGTACTGCTGAGCCATTGCCCTTTGAAAAGATGTGAGATTTTGGAAAGTGAAATAGGGAGGCAATGAAAGTCTATGGGGGATTTTACCAATTTTTGGACCCCTGTAACTCTGGTTTGCAGAGATGTAGGGACCCCATCTTTAGAATCCAAGTCTAACAATATGTCTTCTACCTGCATGAGACATTTCGTGAAATTCAGACGTTGCTAACGGCCATAGCTGAGATTTATGTACGTCACCATCACTACCATTGAAATAGCCCAAATAAACAGGTTTTTGTGACCCTAGGCTATGACCTCTTTGGCCTAGGGGCCCGAAACTCACCAGTCATGTTCCCCCTAAGGGTCCCTACAATGCTAGAAAATTTGGTACTGCTGAGCCATTGCCCTTTGAAAAGATGTGAGATTTTGGAAAGTGAAATAGGGAGGCAATGAAAGTCTATGGGGGATTTTACCAATTTTGGACCCCTGTAACTCTGGTTTGCAGAGATGTAGGGACCCCATCTTTGGAATCCAAGTCTAACAATATGTCTTCTACCTGCATGAGACATTTCGTGAAATTCAGACGTTGCTAACGGCCATAGCTGAGATTTATTATTATTTAGTATTTATATAGCGCCGACATATTACGCAGCGCTGTACAGTGTATATATATATATCTTGTCACTAACTGTCCCTCAAAGGAGCTCACAATCTAATCCCTACCATTGCCATATGTCTATATTATGTAGTGTAAGTACTGTAGTCTAGGGCCAATTTTAGGGGGAGCCAATTAACGTATCTGTATGTTTTTGGAATGTGGGAGGAAACCGGAGTGCCCGGAGGAAACCCACGCAGACACGGAGAGAACATACAAACTCTTTGCAGATTGTGCCCTGGCCGGGATTCGAACCAGGGACCCAGCGCTGCAAGGCGAGAGAGCTAACCACTACGCCACCGTGCTGCTACAGATAATTAATAGAACATTAAAAGCAAAGAAAAGAGTCTCATATTCTCATTTTCAGTTATAGGTTGTTTTTTTTTATATTTCTTTATAACATTGCATCATTCTCTAATATTTTTGGTTTACAAACTACACTCTGTATTTTATGTACGTCACCATCACTACCATTGAAATAGCCCAAATAAACAGGTTTTTGTGACCCTAGGCTATGACCTCTTTGGCCTAGGGGCCCGAAACTCACCAGTCATGTTCCCCCTAAGGGTCCCTACAATGCTAGAAAATTTGGTACTGCTGAGCCATTGACTTTCATTGCCTCCCTATTTCACTTTCCAAAATCTCACATCTTTTCAAAGGGCAATGGCTCAGCAGTACCAAATTTTTTAGCATTGTAGGGACCCTTAGGGGGAACATGACTGGTGAGTTTCAGGCCCCTAGGCCAAAGAGGTCATAGCCTAGGGTCACAAAAACCTGTTTATTTGGGCTATTTCAATGGTAGTGATGGTGACGTACATAAATCTCAGCCATGGCCGTTAGCAACGTCTGAATTTCACGAAATGTCTCATGCAGGTAGAAGACATATTGTTAGACTTGGATTCCAAAGATGGGGTCCCTACATCTCTGCAAACCAGAGTTACAGCGGTACAAAATTGGTAAAATCCCCCATAGACTTTCATTGCCTCCCTATTTCACTTTCCAAAATCTCACATCTTTTCAAAGGGCAATGGCTCAGCAGTACCAAATTTTCTAGCATTGTAGGGACCCTTAGGGGGAACATGACTGGTGAGTTTCGGGCCCCTAGGCCAAAGAGGTCATAGCCTAGGGTCACAAAAACCTGTTTATTTGGGCTATTTCAATGGTAGTGATGGTGACGTACATAAAATACAGAGTGTAGTTTGTAAACCAAAAATATTAGAGAATGATGCAATGTTATAAAGAAATATAAAAAAAAACAACCTATAACTGAAAATGAGAATATGAGACTCTTTTCTTTGCTTTTAATGTTCTATTAATTATCTGTAGCAGCACGGTGGCGTAGTGGTTAGCTCTCTCGCCTTGCAGCGCTGGGTCCCTGGTTCGAATCCCGGCCAGGGCACAATCTGCAAAGAGTTTGTATGTTCTCTCCGTGTCTGCGTGGGTTTCCTCCGGGCACTCCGGTTTCCTCCCACATTCCAAAAACATACAGATACGTTAATTGGCTCCCCCTAAAATTGGCCCTAGACTACAGTACTTACACTACATAATATAGACATATGGCAATGGTAGGGATTAGATTGTGAGCTCCTTTGAGGGACAGTTAGTGACAAGATATATATATATACACTGTACAGCGCTGCGTAATATGTCGGCGCTATATAAATACTAAATAATAATAAATCTCAGCTATGGCCGTTAGCAACGTCTGAATTTCACGAAATGTCTCATGCAGGTAGAAGACATATTGTTAGACTTGGATTCCAAAGATGGGGTCCCTACATCTCTGCAAACCAGAGTTACAGGGGTCCAAAATTGGTAAAATCCCCCATAGACTTTCATTGCCTCCCTATTTCACTTTCCAAAATCTCACATCTTTTCAAAGGGCAATGGCTCAGCAGTACCAAATTTTCTAGCATTGTAGGGACCCTTAGGGGGAACATGACTGGTGAGTTTCGGGCCCCTAGGCCAAAGAGGTCATAGCCTAGGGTCACAAAAACCTGTTTATTTGGGCTATTTCAATGGTAGTGATGGTGACGTACATAAATCTCAGCTATGGCCGTTAGCAACGTCTGAATTTCACGAAATGTCTCATGCAGGTAGAAGACATATCGTTAGACTTGGATTCCAAAGATGGGGTACCTACATCTCTGCAAACCAGAGTTACAGGGGTCCAAAATTGGTAAAATCCCCCATACGCTTTCATTGGGCCTACTATTTACCGTTCCAAAATCTCACACCATTTCAAAGGGCAATGGCTCAGCAGTGGCAAAACTCACCAGTCATGATCCCCCTAAGGGTCCCTACAATGCTAGAAAATTTGGTACTGCTGAGCCATTGCCCTTTGAAAAGATGTGAGATTTTGGAAAGTGAAATAGGGAGGCAATGAAAGTCTATGGGGGATTTTACCAATTTTTGGACCCCTGTAACTCTGGTTTGCAGAGATGTAGGGACCCCATCTTTAGAATCCAAGTCTAACAATATGTCTTCTACCTGCATGAGACATTTCGTGAAATTCAGACGTTGCTAACGGCCATAGCTGAGATTTATGTACGTCACCATCACTACCATTGAAATAGCCCAAATAAACAGGTTTTTGTGACCCTAGGCTATGACCTCTTTGGCCTAGGGGCCCGAAACTCACCAGTCATGTTCCCCCTAAGGGTCCCTACAATGCTAGAAAATTTGGTACTGCTGAGCCATTGCCCTTTGAAAAGATGTGAGATTTTGGAAAGTGAAATAGGGAGGCAATGAAAGTCTATGGGGGATTTTACCAATTTTGGACCCCTGTAACTCTAGTTTGCAGAGATGTAGGGACCCCATCTTTGGAATCCAAGTCTAACAATATGTCTTCTACCTGCATGAGACATTTCGTGAAATTCAGACGTTGCTAACGGCCATGGCTGAGATTTATGTACGTCACCATCACTACTATTGAAATAGCCCAAATAAACAGGTTTTTGTGACCCTAGGCTATGACCTCTTCGGCCTAGGACTGCATTGAACGCGACCCACGCATTGTGCGCATTCTGGACAACACCAATTACTGGGTTTATACCCTTCTGGATCCACGGTACAAACACAATGTTCCAAAACTGCTTGAAGAAAGAGTCCGACAGGTCAAAATGGAAGAATACCAGCAGGCCCTTGTGGAGACTTTAAAGAGGAGATTGACATCCTCCCCCTCCTCTAGATAGTTGTTCACCGACAGACTGACTTCCGCAAACCCAGGACGACCAGGAGGGCAGCAAACAACACAAGCCGCAGCTAGTGCCCAAAAGGGAATGGTATCGGCAGTGTCCTTGGAGTGGGAAAATTTTCTGACACCCATGCAGCAGCACACAGAACAGCAAGCGTGCAGATCCACCTCCAACACCGATCGTCCTGGAGAAGATGGTCAAGGACTACATGTCAGATGGCATAGCTGTGTTGAACAATCCATCTGCACCCTTCAACTATTGGGTATCGAAGCTAGACACCTGGCACAAACTGGCAATGTACGCAATAGAGGTGCTGGCTTGCCCGGCAGCCAGCGTTATGTCGGAACGCTGTTTCAGTGCTGCCGGAGGCATCGTCACAGATCGGCGTATCCGCCTCTCCACAGAAAATGCAGACCGTCTGACTCAAATTAAAATGAATCAATCCTGGATTGGAAACGACTACGCAACACTCCCGGACCCCAACCAAGTAACATGAACAATGAACATCTGTGATGGGTTAGCGTTTCCGGTCCCTGTTTATTGAACCTCTCATCTGTATTACATTTATGACTGCATGGCGACAAAACGCAAATTGCTACCCGCACGCTTCTTGTCCTCATGCAAGACCTGGGTTGTTGTGTCTCAAAGCGTGGCCTTCTCCTCCTGCGCCACCCTCCTCCTGTTCCATCACGTGTGCTGCTGCTGGGTTAGCGTTACCGGTCCCTTTTCCTGGAACCTCTTATATGTATTACATTTATGACTGCATGCCGACAAAAAGCATGTTACCTGTGCAAAGAAAACAGACATTTCCCGCATTTAAAAGACAGTTTTCCCTTTGAAACTTTAAAATCGATTTTCTCAAAAACTATAAGCTCTTTTTGCTAAATTTTTTTTCCTCTTGTACCCACTCCCAAGGTGCATATACCCTGTAAATTTGGGGTATGTAGCATATAAGGAGGCTTTACAAAGCACGAAAGTTCGGGTCCCCATTGACTTCCATTATGTTCGGAGTTCGGCTCGAACACCCGAACATCGCGGCCATGTTCGTCCCGAACCCGAACATCTAGATGTTCGCCCAACACTACACGTGACCCGTTGGGCCAATCACAGCGCTAGCCGAACGTTCGGGTAACGTTCGGCCATGCGCTCTTAGTTCGGCCATATGGCCGAACAGTTTGGCCGAACACCATCAGGTGTTCGGCCGAACTCGAACATCACCCGAACAGGGTGATGTTCTGCAGAACCCGAACAGTGGCGAACACTGTTCGCCCAACACTAGATTTCACCATTAGATAGATTCCTTTCTGATCGAAATCTGATTAGAGAGGGATCTATGACTGCCACACACTTCAGACATCTTGCACACTACATGCGATTTCGATTTTTTTATACTATCCAATTTTTGATTCCCATTAAAAAATGTAGCCGCATGCAGTACTTTTTTAAATCTGAATCAAAAATCGGATCGTATAAAAAAAATCAGAATCGCATGTAGTGTGCAAGAGGCCTCACACAGATTTTTCAATAAATTTCAGTATGAATCTATTTAAAATCTGTGGAGCTGTCACCCCCGCTGGGACCCCAGTCTCCCCATCTAAAATGTACTCTCCCTGAGCCGTACAGAGTGTTAGCAGAGTATACTCTCCCCTATCACCTGTGACCATGTACCTGCCATTGGGTCATGAGACACAGACACCCCGACGGTGATGGAGAGAAGACTCAGGAGGAGCATGCCAGTGAACAGGTGAGCCTACGCTCCACTGCCAACACTCAGCACAGACGCAGGGGAGCACATTTTAGATGGAGGGAGACGAGCCAGGAGTCCGTCAGTCATCCTGAAATCTAACATGGCCACTGCCATGCATTTGTCCACCCCTTTTCGAGCAAGATCTTTCTAGCCTGCACTGGAAAATCTTTTTTGATTGGAGATTGTCATGTTGCAGCATTGACCTCTGGCAGATTCAGTCACAATGATCGAATCTACCAGGTGTACGGCATATTTATAGTGTTATGTACAGGTATGTAACTACAAAACAGGAGGACCCCAGCAATAAATTGAAGGTCACCCACCCCCCCCCCCCCTTTTCCAGTGTACTTTTGTGGTGACCAGGGCTCTTGACTGATTTTAAATTTTCAGTAAAACTGATTAACGAACAATAACTGCCCAACATAAATACAGGAAGGAAACAGAAGTACAATTTTGCTAAATGTCTGCAGTTAAAATGTGATGTTCCATAACAGTGCCATATGGTGGAAGATAGAGCACAGCTATTTCATAAAGTTTAATTATGTTACATACTATGTTACATGCTGTAAAATGTCATGATGCAGCACAGTAATTATGATTTTTATATTTCTGAGTTCTCATAAGCATGAGAATTTTCTCGAATTTTGGGTGATTCTGTGAATTTTTGCTGAAACAGTTTTTTGAATTGCATTCAAGACAATGGTGCAGACTTTATCGGTTAATAGCAAAGACCCAGATTTTGTGAAAATTGATTTTAAAATTATGATAGGAATTTATGTTTGTTAATGTGGTTAAATAACAGATAATGAATCCACCTACTGGTAGTGTAAATGTAAATGTATCAAAAGAAAGAGCAGGAAATTTCCTGCCGTTGTTTCCGGTTCGCATTATAGCAAGCCCTGACCAGCTGACTGCCGCTGACCAGCCACCCATCCACATGTATCGCCTGATGTTATGGCAGGGTGCTCTAGGTGCAATACCTGTGGGCAGGTATGCAGGGAGGACAGTGGGTGCTGGTGGTAGTCAGCTGGTTGGGGCTTGTTATACTTTAGTTTAACAAGCCTCAGAAAGCGCCATACTCAGTACATTCGGCAATTCTAGCATGTATGGGGTCTTTGATATTAAATACAAATGTCAGTGCTGTTGACTTTAATGGAATTTTGAGGTCATTCGATCAACGCAAAAATGTTGGCCTTTTCCATTAAATAGTTGGGGAATCGAATACAGAGCTATTCGACCAACACTGTTTCCCACTAATCTCATTAACATAGCATGTATTATAGCATGTATAGGGGCTTTGCTATTAACCACTAAATTTACCACACAAGTGTACCTGTGACTCCTCCTGCAGTCACCTTAAATGGGGAAGGGCAGGTGCTAAGTGATGTGGGTGAATGAAATACAAACCAACGTTAACCCTTTGCATGCAAAAATTCTATTTACAGCAGCTTGTGACTTTCTGTATGACAGATTGTAATAACAAAAACAAGATGATGGGGGGGGGGGGGATTGGGGGTAAGTGTAACTCGGGTAGGGGTGGTGGGATGCAAAGTAACTTAGGAGATAGTCAGTCGGGGGGGGGGGGGGGAGGGGGGAGCTCCTCAAGATGCCTCTGCACCATGGATGCACCATGTTTAGTATATTTTCTTCGCCTGGTAGTTGTCTTCTGAATCTAGATGCATCTTATGGTCCAAAAAATATGGTAATCTAAAAAAAAAACATCAATTGTATATTCAGAGCTAACGGATGAGTGTACATATAGAACCCCACCTATAAATTGGATGCTAAGTCTTTGGAAATTAGTCTACGTTTAGTATTTCCTCAAAAGCTCAAACTCTTCCCTAACCCCTGCCAGTAAAACGAGACCATCACCAATCTAGAAGGCATAGTCAAAAAAAATTCTTCACTGGCATTCCATAGGTCTACAAAGTTGCCCTGGTGTCAACCCAGAGCCCATGTAGATAGAATAAAATCAATTTACAAATTAGCGCCCACAAGTACTCAGCAGCATTGAATAATCAATTGATATGCAGACATGACAAAAAGAAAATACAACCTCTTTCAAATCTAAGGTTTTTGAGTGTCCAGACATTATAAAAAAAAATGTGATCCTCAGCAGTTCTTAAAAAGTGAATGCAAAACAGAACGTGCACACTTGTCTCTAGAACACAAAGGGTTAATACTCTCACAGTTTATAGCCACCAAAGTTTTCAAACAGGCTCCATATATGAAAAGCTGCTGGCCTCCCTTTAATCCTTGGTCCTGGACAATCGCATCCACATTCAAAGAAAGAAAAGTGTGCACATAGCGTATAACTGCGTTCACAGGGGACTCTACTGCAGTAAAGACCGTCACCAGAGGCTATTCCAGTAGTACAAAGATCACTTTCCTTTATCACCTGTGCCAAGACACCCGCACTCACCATGCAAACCTGTAAAAGTATTAACCCCTTGTGTTCTAGAGACAAGTGTGCACATTTTGTTTTGCATTCAGTTTTATTTATGTCCACACATTGACATTTAGAATGCGAACCGCGAAGTGCGTATTTGGTCCAGGAGAGCATACTTTATTTTGTATATTTTATAGTTCTTAAAAAGTAACAATAACCTCAGGTGAACAACAACCCACATGACATATTACACTGTGTCAGTATTTATTTAAACTAAGCTACATATATACAATAGATGGAAGTCAACCAAAGCATATGTTTGAGGCCATCTCAGTTGAAAATCTTGCATGAGTACAGGTGTTGCCTGAGGTCATGTAAAAATCCAGTACACCAGATCCTTAACTGACAGCAACATCCGAGCGTATTGTTCCTCTTCTTAGCTTACTGCTGGAAGCTGCTCCTCCATTCACCGTGCCATAGTCCCTCCTGCCCCTCCCCATAGCAACAGTACTCATCACTCTAGTATGTCTGTACAGAGCTTGCTCACCACAGTGTTACCCACAGGAACTAATCTGATCTGGGACACAAATAGTATGTGTGTATGTACCTTCAATCAAAATACATAAGCAGTGAGAAAAAAAAAGAAACACCCTTACCATAGGATCTGAGAGGGTAAGTAGCAACCAGGTGCTGCAAATCAAATGCATTTGATTAACTGATCACCAGCAATTGTGACCATATCTTTTAACAACAACAGTTAGCTGGTCTGGAGCATTCAGGTGTGTGTTAATTCAATGCCGATGAGGACAGACATCAGCAATGACCTTAGATAAGCAACTGTTGTGGCCCATCAATCTAAATAAGGCTATTGTGAAACAATTTGAAACAATTTTGATACTAAAATATTGCAAAAATTACTGTTATTCTACTCTTGGAATAACCATTGCCCAATAGTAGAATATCTGTAATTTTATTGATATTCTGCTAGCAACTTTTCCTAGCACCCATATTACTGTGGCGGCTTTTTTTACATGTACGTGCCAATCTTCCCATGCGTCAACATTCCAGCAATTTTACTACAAGGTCAGATTATGCAACGCTCAGAGAAACTGCAAGAAATCCAAAAGCTACATTTCAGATTTCACATATCTTAGCATATTTAGTGTTTAATGGTCATGACAGTTTAATGGCCATTTTAGAAACAATGCCAAGATAAACCCTCTACTCTCTAAAAAGAACATTGCAGCTCTGCTTAGATTTGCAAAGGCCCACCTGAACAAGTCACAAGAATTTTCATTGGAAGGGCATGATAGTGATCTTTGACGATTATGCACAGCATGATTGGCACCAGAGGTGGCCTTAAAGTATGTGAGGCCTGGGGCAAGTGCCATAAGCGGGGCCTAGAGCCATAAGTGTAGACCATCTACTATACCTCCATGCTCACGGGCTTGTCCACTTCCAATGGAGTACACCTTATTATTGTTTAAAGACAATTAAGTTTGTTAAAGGCTACTAAGCTAACCAATAAACTGGAGATGGGTACTAAGCTGGCTGGGGAGCAAGGGATGGGTAGTAGGCTACCTGGGGCACTACATATGGGTACCAGGCTGACTGGGGAGCTACGGATGGGTACCAGGCTGGCTGGGGAGCTTGGAATAGATACAGGCTGGCTGGGGAGCTTGGAATAGATACAGGCTGACTGGGGAACTAGGGGTGTGTACCAGACTGGCTGGGGATGGGTGCTAGGCTGAATGGGGAGCTGGGGAGCTCCCCATGTCTTTTCTGCACCACCACCAGGGGACAGGGTGATATGTGTTGTGTCTGCTGGCCTGACTTTGCTGGCTGACGCTGATTCTGTTGGTGGTATTGTATGTAGAGTCTTTACCTATTTAGCAAATTCCAAAATATGATCCTACTGAGTCCTGTGAGAGGTTGATTGTCACAGACTGGATAGGTGGTATTTTGTGCGCCCATGACTGGGAATGCTATGTGCATGATGTAAATCATGATGTCAATGCGCAGGGCGCTCTTATCTGTGGGCATGCAATCAAGAATGCGTGCGCCGCTGGGTCGGCACCTGATTATGAGCCGACCAGGAAGAACGGGGCTCTCAGTGCGAGTGCAGTGGGCATGACTGTGAGGCCCCCTTCAGGTGCGGGGCCTGGGGCGATCACCCCACTTGCCCCCCCCACTTGCCCCCCCCCCTAAGGCCGCCTCTGATTGGCACAAACCAAACACAGCATACCAGCACAAACACCTCATGCTCCCTGTCAAGAACAGAGGTAGATAGCCAAAATTTTGGGCTTCTTTTGCTGCTCCAGGAACCGGGCAGCTTGCAGTCATTGAGATGACCATAAATGTATTTGTATACCAAAAGTATTTTAAGGTCAAATGTGAAGCCATAAAGTTGTTGCCATAGCCCGTGTCAAAGTTTAGACCTCAACCCAATCAAGATGCTGTGGTGTAATCTTAAGAGCAGGGAAGTTTTAGGCTAAATTGCACCCAGGGTGAGGGTGTAAAAATTGCGCCCCCTTCCCCCCCACCCCCGTGCACCCTTACTCTTTAGGGACAGTCACACAACCACAGGTCACATGTAGATCTGCCTACTGTGATATTCTGGGAGTTTAGGTAGAGTAGGTCAGCAGCATCAAGGGTCAGAACATACCAGACAGTGAGTCTTTTTAGGGTAAAAATAAAACAATACAGCTTTATTGTCAGTCACAACAATGTCCCAAAACAGCAACAAAAATAAACCACTCGTGGTATTCAGTGATCAAACTGTAGGCACAGCACAAAATATACAACCTTCTACAGCCACACTGGCTCGTGAGTGACACCCTGCCACGGGCCTAATGGCAGTCCTGGGCCACTCACCTTTCCCAGGCTTCTCCCGGTTTACCAGTACTGGAGTACAACTCCCTCCAGCACTTTCGTATCAGCAGTTTCCCTGTTGCTACAGGTCTGGCAGCCCTCTCGACTACACTACCTTTCCAGATCCTTCTCGCTCCACATACAGCCCACTGCATACTGGGTGATGCAGCTTTTTATGTAAATAACATAGGTGAGTTTCTTAGCCCCCTCTCTGCCAGACTCAGGCCTGGACCTGGAGGAGTGGCGTGTAAGGCCCACCCATCTCCCAATACACGCTAGTCCTGGATCCCATACTAATCTACAGGATAGCGTTGTTGCAAACATGCAACAACTAACACTACACTTACACTTACGTACATCTGCACACGCATAATATAGCCGCCGGAGGCACGTCCTCTCTCACAAGCCAAACAATCCGGCCCTCCGGCCAAACCCTCTCCATCATTCTCCGCCCACCAAACCCTTTCTTCAGCCTCTGCCTAGCACTGTGCGGAGACTGAAGGGAGGGTTTGGTGGGCAGAGAATGAAGCAGAGGGTTTGGCCGGAGGGTTTGGCGTACGTATGAACGCAATTCGAGCCAACAGCGCCAACGTTCCACACTGAAAAGTTATTCTGCGCCTGTGGGGACCAATTATTTCCGGGTTGCAGGAGAGCCCGACCTTGAGGTTGAGTCCCCGACCAGAGCGATGTACAGCTAAATGAGCAGATGTACAAAGCAACAGAGGATGCGATCCACCTTCAAAAAACATGAGTAACATGCAGCCATGCGTGTCTTACATAGCACGGTTTGCCCGATGATTCCTTGAAGAGAGTTCCACATAAGCAAAATGCCCATAAACCTTAAAGTGGTATGAAACTCAGCATTTACTCTTTGCTATAAAAGATTATTTACAGTATAAAATCTACTACCACAAAAAAAAAATATTATAGCAGAACAGTATTCAAACAGTTAAACGCAATACTTCAGTGGAAAGCTCCTTGATTCAGTGGGCAGCTTTGGGTCGCATGTGAAGAGGTGATAACATTATCTTGTATTATTATTTATATTATTTATTGTATTTCTAAAGCTAACTTATTACCCAACCATTGCTGGACAATAAATACATACAATGATACAAAGGATGACAGATGTAATGTAACAAGGTTATACAACATAGGACAAAGCTATACAAGGTAAACAGGGGACAAAAAACATGATCATGCGATTTTGGTCTGGTTAGGTAGGCCCAGTAATACAATTATGAGGCGGTCATAGGAAATGAGCACTCGATCATGTAGAATACACTTTTGTTTACATTCCTTTCTCATATAAATTTAGTAAACATTAGCAAAGTTCAGAAACTGAACACTCTCTGCTTCTAGTATGTGTGCAACTGAGAAGTGATCACTAGATAGATTTTAATATATACATACGCCAGCTATGCAATAAAACACAATGGCAGCTTTCTGAGCAGATAAACTGTACTTTACAAATTTGTACACAGACAATATTACTTGTGCACAAAATTTAAATATAATAAATGTATGGCTAATAAAAAGTAGGAAAACACATTTTTATTGATTGTTATGTCAGAGTTTTGGCCCCATTTTAATAAGGTGAAGCAACGTTGTAAAGTATTGTGAGTCTAAATTCATCCACAAGGATCTGAAGTTAGACCTTTATAAGAGAATGGGTAACCTCTCCTACTGAACACTGAATAGAGGTCATCTGCTTCAATTTTAATCTTTTTTCTAAGGAGAAGTTTCTCTGTGACAATAAAAACAGGTCTGTGGGCATCCCTCTGTTTTGTGATGCTAAATGATTTTTATAGTTTATGGCGTTTACAGTGCATCCTGACACCATTTTCAGTTACCAAACAGGCAAGGCATCATGCCATTTTGACTAAGACTACCAGTACGTTATGTGAGATACTACTGCATAAATGACAAAGTCCCAAGAGGTGTGGTGAAACATATTGGTATGCAGGGCTTTGGTTCTTACATAACGTGCACTGAGTGTTCAAGTGCGATATACCTTATTCTTGCAGCATCTCCCCCATGAGGTTTATGGGATAAGGTGCCCAGCTATTATGAGCTGGATACCAAATTATGCTCTACCTAGTGGTGCCATGATTGAAGAAATTAGTACAATGGCTAAGAGGGCCATGGGCCATGGGCATGCACAAATTCAGCATGAACGCTACATGGGCCTGTGTATATTTAAAGCAATCCTGAAATGAAAAAAATTAAAAAAAAAATGTTAAGTCCTACTGCTAATAGTACATTCCTGGAATTCCACTGTCTCATTTTGCATTTACCTCGTAAACTTTTGACTTTTTTATTTTTTATCTGTTTCCAGCTCTCTGTCATGTTTCATAGCCCTACAGAGTTTTATCAGCTCCAGTTAATTATCAGTGAGAGCTATGCTATGGTTTCAGTGGCGACAAACTGCAGAGAAACTGATTTGTATACTTGATTTTTAATCCCTACCATGAGGGAAAAAAAGGAACAGAATATACAGTAGTTGTATGTCGGAAGAGGACTGTTCATACACAAGTTTGTCTCATCATGTGTCATATCACTTCAGGAACCTTTTCAAATTGCAGGTAGAGCAATTTTAAGTGATCCATGTCCAATCTGTGTGCACTTTTCAAAACAATTTGCATCAATGTTGACAAATAACATCTTATCGATCATCTCTGTAAATAAAATCTGTAACTTGCAGCTGACCAAAGACCACACTTTGTGTTATTATACTATTTTGCATTGGGGCTCGTTTCCACCATAGCGAATCCGCATGCGGCGACGAGATGCGGATTCGCTTGTTACACTGAAGTGGCCGGGGCTGTTTCCACATGTGCGGCGTGCGGGAGCGATTTGGCGGCGGGCCAAATCTGCACGACGGGACCCACAGAATTCGCCTGCGTCGGGAATCCGTGCGAATCGCCGCTAATGTATTTAATAGTAAAAACGCATGCGTTTGTTACATGCGTTTTTACCCGCGATTTCGCACCTTTTTCAATGTTATTTTGCCCTGGCAGTGTCATGGTTAATTTCGCATGGCACCCTGCCATGCGAAATCGCACGCGAAATCACGGGTAAAAACGCATGCGGAAACGCATCCGCATGCGTTTTTACAAGCGTCGGAATGCCGGCGAAATCGCGTCGCAACAGTGGAAACGAGCCCTGGGAGGATGAGAATGTAGGGGCTGGTAAGTCAAATAACAAAGGAGTCCATGGTAACACATTTAGTTTTCAAAGCTACTATAAATGCAATCTACACAGTAGTGTAGTAGATAGTGCCCAGCCAGGGAACTTTGTACACAGAGTTTGTATGTTCTCCCCTTGTCTATGTGAGTTTCCTCTGGGTGTTCCAGTTTTCTCACATCCCAAAAACATACAGATAAGTTAACTGGCTTCCCACTAAAAATTGGCCCTAGACTATGATGGACATATGACTATGGTAGGAATTACATTGTGAGTCCCTCTAAGGGACATCTAGTGATGAGATGTTATACTCTGTATAAGTGTTGCAGAAGATGTCAGCACTATATAATTATTAAATAATAATATAATAAATTAATTTTCCAACTCCTCCAACATTCTGAGACATGGAAAGAGGACCTGCATGATGTCTATATTGCTTGTAAAAATTTTTACAGCAAAATGTAGTCCACTAGTCCACTTGAGGATTTATACCCTTCTGTTTGCTGATTTTCTCAGTTTGAAAATGTAAAAGAAAATTACAGAGAAAAGACAAATAAAGGACAATATTTATGAAAGATGGAAATTCTTGCAGTGAATTTAATGTAATTATAAATCAAGTTTTTTACTGCCATCTAGTGGAAAGCATAATATTTACACAAAAGGATGCTTCAAACCGACTCTCAATAAAGTTATCTATCAGCTATGGGATTCTCTGTAAAATTGAGTTTTCACAAAGGTCAGAAAAATGATAAATCACATTATATTATTCCAAAACCATGGACTGGGAAAACTGCAAAAAAGATGACAGTACAGTATAAGATACTGGGGAGCCTGATTCATTTGAAAAAAAAATTGATTGCGCTTTAACGCTTCTAAGTCCAGTGAATGAGAATTGCATTGTGATCGCTCCAAAAAATGCTACAGCGTGTAGCGATTTCCGCAAATATCATAGACTCTTTGGCTTTGCTAAGTATAATTTACGGTAGTTATTTTATTATTTTCTAATTTAACTCATGGTTTTTTTTTTTGTAAAAAAAAAAAAACTCTCCCCTTTTTAATCCTTTTTCTTCTATACAGCCTGGTATTAGCCAGTAGGAATTTAACTTACCTGGGGCTTCTACTGCATTAACCTCTTCCCCCCCCCCTCCCCCAGACGTCCGTGCCAGGACAAAACGATCCCCCCGGTCCCCCCACCGTGGCTCGCTTCCAGTATTTCAGAATCAGAATAATTTAGCAAAATTGGTTTTGGCTCATACAGGTTCTGGAAGGATGGGGGGATAATGTCCAAAAACCAAGAGCCGAGGCTGCCATACTACGTACTGCGACTGCGTAAGAAGCACCCAGCGACGTCAGCGGGAGCGAGGACGCTAGCGGGCAGGGCCGCACAGGCGTTTGCAAGATTAAAGTCACAAATACCAGAAGTGAGCCGTGGCAGGGTACTGGGGGGTCTTTTTGTCCCAGCGCTGCCACAGGATATCTGCGGGGGTGGGGGGGCGCAGTAGAGTCCCCAAGTAAGTTAAACTCTTTTAATTACAGTATTCCTTTAAGTATATGCATATAACTGAAATGACAGGAGTGTACTCCTGACTCAGGTGCACAGGTAATATGATAAATACAAACAGGTCGCCCAATACATGTTAGAGAACAACGTTTCTGCCAAAAATCAACTGTGTCAATAGAAACAAGGTTAAAAAGCTAAAAACATTGTGCCTCAATTATTTACTGCCACACATGCATGCACTCATCATTGATCTTACAAATGCACAAAAAATCATAAGATAGCGTGTAATAGATCTTCCCTGAAAAACAGTGTTATTCTATGTAAAGGTGGCCACACCTCACACCATTTTTTATCATAATTTTTGAAAAATTTTAGCAATGTATGATGTGTGTACAATTTTTCCCCAATTATGGAGAAAATGATCAATTTGCTTGGGTCTATAAATAAAAAAAAGTATAATCTACCCCACACCTTGCTGAAAAATTGATCCAAATTTTTCTCCATAGAAAAAAAATTAAATAGCGTCTATCTATCTATCTATCTATCTATCTATCTATCTATCTATCTATCTATCTATCTATCTATCTACATATGTACTTGTATTATAGAAATATGATCACATTTCTATTTAATTAAAAATTTAAACATTAAAATTTTGTATACAGACAATCAGGGGCGTTGCTAGGATCCTAAGGGACTATTTCCACTACACGCAGATTGGATGCAGAATTGATGCAGACTGGATGCAGAAAAACTGACTCCAATGAATGCCTATGGGAAAATCTGCATCAGAAAAATCGCGTTTAGTGGAAACAGGCCCATAGGCATTCATTGGAGTCAGTTTTTCTGCATCCAATCTGCATCCAATCTGAGTGTAGTGGAAATAGGCCCTAAGAGATCCGGGGCACTTTTGGGCACTCCAGTTGGAAAATGGGTGTGGCCATGCACCAGAATGTGGGTGTGGTCATGGTTGGAGCCAAATTTACATGAACTTAACGGCGGTCTAAGTAGGCCTGCCCAGAAAAATGTTGGATGAAGCCCTCCTATCAGTGACGTAGCTAAGAAGCTGTGGGCCCCAGTGCAAGTTTAGCATTGGGGCCCCCCAAGCACTCTATACATAACAATTGATACGACGCACCAAAACCTGCCAATGGCATCTACAGTGTCAGAGGTGCAAGACGGGGATGGGAAACTGTGTGTTAATAATCACTACTATTCAAATCAACTATAGAAGTGGATATTATCATCACGGGACCAATAAAGAGCTAATACTGTGTTTGAGGGGTGGGCCCCTCGGGGCTCCTCTAGCCCAAGGGCCCCGATGCGGTCGCTACCT
Source organism: Hyperolius riggenbachi (assembly GCF_040937935.1). Taxonomy (NCBI): domain Eukaryota; kingdom Metazoa; phylum Chordata; class Amphibia; order Anura; family Hyperoliidae; genus Hyperolius; species Hyperolius riggenbachi. The sequence goes on along the minus strand of NC_090650.1, from coordinate 270,062,627 downwards.
CTGCACCCCCTATTTCTACGCCACTGCCTCCTATCCATTAATACAAAAAAAATGCAGCCTATCACGTAAATAGGCAGTGTCACTTAAACATAACTAGGCACAGTTACCTGCCTTCTGTGCTGGCAGTACTGGCTTTCTGCTGGGTGGGCTGGCCTGTCACCAGGTTGTCTGGCAGTTCCCCCATAGCATTCCCTGACCGTCTAGTGGACCCCCTCCCATGCTCCCATGGGACTCCTATTTAGGCACCACAACTCCCAGCATGCCCCCATAGAAGAACCACAGCTCCCTGCATGCCCCAACAAAGGCAACACAGTGCCCAGCATGGCACCACAGCACCCAGTATGCCCACATAGAGGTGCCCAACATACCCCAATTGATGCACCACAGCTCCCAGAATGCCTGCCATTGAGACACCACAGTTGACTCTGCCTGGGGGACATCCGGGGCACCCCAGAATAGATCCGGGGCACGTGCCACTGATTTTTGGGGCTAGCAACGCCCCTGCAGACAATCATTTTTATAAAAACTTTCAAAATCAAACATTTTGTTGTATTGAGTGTGGCCACCCTAGGGCATATTCGCTGGTTCTCTGTGAAAACAGTTTAAATCCACTGAAGTTATAACAGTTTTGTATTGCCAGAACCTCTCTCTGGCTACATATGTGGGGTTCTGGGGTACCTTAGTCACCGCTACACAATTCAAACAGCCAGTCTTGTCAGCAGAAGGAACCAACACCTTCCGTCTATCATCAACAGGTGTTCACACCCCCATTTAACAACAGGCTTACCAAGGTAAAACAGTGTATGTCAATGCATGTTCACGGCCAGGCATGTATTTCCCCATAGAAAGTTAAGCATCAACCAATGTTTACTCACTGATCGATCCAATCAATCAATTGCCCCTGGCATTCAGCTGCTTACACATACTTCACAGTAGCGTGATCATAGGTGTTAACATGGCTAAAGTAACCCTGTAGTAAAATCATTGCTATATTTTGAAATAGAAGTGTTTACCAAAAGCAGAGAAACTGGATCTTACTATGAGCACTTAACACCTTATCCAGCCATTTAAAATATCCATCAGGTCACTGAGGTCTGTTAGCAATTCCTACAAGATCACTGCTCACCCCCTCCCTTCTCTTCAGCTAGACAACATGAGTCATCAGAGGAGAGCTGAGAAGAAATCACGTTAGCAAGTGCAGCTGTGACTCAACTACACAATATATATCGATAGTAATGGCTAAAGAGAACAACCAGATGCCGGTTCCACATACTATACCCATATGTGCATGTTGTCAGTATGGTGGCATTTACAGTGGGTTGCAAAAGTATTCGGCCCCCTTGAAGTTTTCCACATTTTGTCACATTACTGCCACAAACATGCATCAATTTTATTGGAATTCCACGTGAAAGACCAATACAAAGTGATGTACATGTGAGAAGTGGATCGAAAATCATTCATCATTCCAAACATTTTTTACAAATAAATAACTGCAAAGTGGGGTGTGCGTAATTATTCAGCCCCCTGAGTCAATACTTTGTAGAACCACCTTTTGCTGAAATTACAGCTGCCAGTCTTTTAGGGTATGTCTCTACCAGCTTTGCACATCTAGAGACTGAAATCCTTGCCCATTCTTCTTTGCAAAACAGCTCCAGCTCAGTCAGATTAGATGGACAGCGTTTGTGTAAAGCAGTTTTCAGATCTTGCCACAGATTCTCGATTGGATTTAGATCTGGACTTTGACTGGGCCATTCTAACACATAGATATGTTTTGTTTTAAACCATTCCATTGTTGCCCTGGCTTTATGTTTAGGTTCATTGTCCTGCTGGAAGGTGAACCTCCGCCCCAGTCTCAAGTCTTTGCAGTCTCCAAGAGGTTTTCTTCCAAGTTTTCCCTGTATTTGGCTCCATCCATCTTCCTATCAACTCTGACCAGCTTCCCTGTCCCTGCTGAAGAGATGCACCCCCCGAGCATGATGCTGCCACCACCATATTTGACAGTGGGGATGGTGTGTTCAGAGTGATGTGCAGTGTTAGTTTTCCGCCACACATAGCATTTTGCATTCTAGCCAAAAAGTTCCATTTTGGTCTCATCTGACCAGAGCACCTTCTTCCACATGGTTGCTGTGTCCCCCACATGGCTTGTGGCAAACTGCAAACGGGAATCCTTATGCTTTCTGTTAACAATGCCTTTCTTCTTGCACTTTCCATAAAGGCCAACTTTGTACAGTGCATGACTAATAGTTGTCCTATGGACAGAGTCTCCCACCTGAGCTGTAGATCTCTGCAGCTCGTCCAGAGTCACCATGGGCCTCTTGACTGCATTTCTGATCAGCGCTCTCCTTGTTCGGCCTGTGAGTTTAGGTGGATGGCCTTGTCTTGGTAGGTTTACAGTTGTGCCATACTCCTTCCATTTCTGAATGATCGCTTGAACAGTGCTCCGTGGGATGTTCAAGGCTTTGGAAATCTTTTTGTAGCCTAAGCCTGCTTTAAATTTCTCAATAACTTGATCCCTGACCTGTCTTGTGTGTTCTTTGGACTTCACGGTGTTGTTGCTCCCAATATTCTCTTAGACAACCTCTGAGGCCCTCACAGAGCAGGTGTATTTGTACTGACATTAGATTACACACAGGTGCACTCTATTTAGTCATTAGCACTCATCAGGCAATGTCTATAGGCAACTGACTGCACTCAGATCAAAGGGGGACGAATAATTATGCACACACCACTTTGCAGTTATTTATTGTAAAAAATGTTTAGAATCATGTATGATTTTTGTTCCACTTCTCATGTGTACACCACTTTGTGTTGGTCTTTCATGTGAAATTCCAATAAAATTGATTCATGTTTGTGGCAGTAATGTGACAAAATGTGGAAAACTTCAAGGGGGCCGAATACTTTTGCAACCCACTGTATATAGCAATATGCTTATTTGTTCTGTGGTATGTATCATTTTTATACAAGGTATTTATAAAGGCTTGTACTCTGACTGGTACAATAGGTAGAAAAGGAGGTGCACAGGGCTGCCAGACTGGGTCACTCCGGAGTGCTCAAAGCCCAATGCAATAGCAACAAGTCAGAATACTGTAGAGATCCAAGCGGCTGGGCACATCCAGTAAAAAAAGACCTTTATTCAAAAATCCATTAAAATGCAATACATGCAGACACAGCAGTAGTCAGCCAGGAGAGAGGGGACAAGCAGAGTAAAGATGGTCTACAGCTGTTTCCCACTCGACTCAGGAGTGCTTCCTCAGGACAAACTGCCCCCCTTGTGTCAACCCTTAAATACTCACAGGATTTAGCAGTCAGAAGGAGGAGGACGCCAACCGAAGCGCACCCACGAGCCTAGTTTGAAAACTTCCGGGACGCCGTCTGCGTTCCAAATACCGGAAGAGAAATGGCCGGAAGTGATCATTCACCCACCCCTGGTCCCAGAAGCGCCTACGCCAAACAGCGCCTCGTACTGTAGTGTAACGCTGACTGACTACGTCAGAACAACCCCACCCCTGACCTTCCTATAGGCTAGACCCAAAAACCACGCCCGCCGCCCACTACTGTATCGCGAACTGCGCGCATACAATGAAAGTCCCCATATCTACGGGGAGGCGGCAGAGCGTCCCTAACAACCCAGCCCGGGAACACTCACCAGGGGGCAGCAAACCTAAATGTCAGCATTAGAAGGCTAATAATTAGTTAGGGGGGTCTGTCCAGGGGAGGGAAGGGGGGAAAAAAGCGATAGAACTACCAATTCAAAATAATATATGTTTATAAATGAATAATTGCAGTTGTTGCGCTAATCTTCAATTAATATTTGGCTGCAAAAAAAATGTGGGTTTGCTCCACCCCCACCGACAGGTAACCAGATAAAAATAAACAATTTTTCTGCGCCTATTGAGATCATATATATTTCATAATCGTTGAACCATTAGAGCATGTATAAAAAGTTTTTTTATTTTTTAAAAAACACTACTTAATAATATACAGTCGCCAATTCACAGCACACGCTTCACACACTCTGCTTCAACCTTCCATACACCTGGATCCAACTACACCCGCACAAAAGCCAGCTGTCCTACTCGCCCCTCTGGCAATCCCCAGCCGCCCCTATATGTGCAGCCAAATAACTAGATCCTGTGCGTGTCCGCACCCGTGGAAGTCCGTTCAGAAGAGGCACTGCAGTGCTAAAAAAGTGCATAAAAATATATAGTAAAATAGTATCGCTTTGTCCTTTTAAATATGGACTTGAGATTCCAGTTTTTCAAATGTCAATTCAATTCATTCCGCGGGTCTGCACTGGATGTTTTCACTGTGCCAGACTTCTGCTGTATCTCTATCTAAAACACTCACGTAACCCCGTCTGTTGGTATGGAGAGGAGGGAGTCTTGCTGGCTGCTTTGCAGGCTCTCAACAGACTTGCCGGTCCTGGCCGTGGACACTTCCTGAGTCTGGAGCCGCTTAGTATCTCAGAGTCTTTGGGCCCTGAAGAAGATAGGCGGACCTATCGAAACGCGTCGGCCCTGATTGGTCTAAACAGTGTGGTGACGTCACCAAGACTTTTCCGGCTACGCCGGAGCTACGACCAAAGACTCTGAGATACTAAGCGGCTCCAGACTCAGGAAGTGTCCACGGCCAGGACCGGCAAGTCTGTTGAGAGCCTGCAAAGCAGCCAGCAAGACTCCCTTCTCTCCATACCAACAGACGGGGTTACGTGAGTGTTTTAGATAGAGATACAGCAGAAGTCTGGCACAGTGAAAACATCCAGTGCAGACCTGCGGAATGAATTGAATTGACATTTGAAAAACTGGAATCTCAAGTCCATATTTAAAAGGACAAAGCGATACTATTTTACTATATAGTTTTATGCACTTTTTTAGCACTGCAGTGCCTCTTCTGAACGGACTTCCACGGGTGCGGACACGCACAGGATCTAGTTATTTGGCTGCACATATAGGGGTGGCTGGGGATTGCCAGAGGGGCGAGTAGGACAGCTGGCTTTTGTGCGGGTGTAGTTGGATCCAGGTGTATGGAAGGTTGAAGCAGAGTGTGTGAAGCGTGTGCTGTCAATTGGCGACTGTATATTATTAAGTAGTGTTTTTTAAAAAATAAAAAACTTTTTATACATGCTCTTATGGTTCAACGATTATGAAATATATATGATCTCAATAGGCGCAGAAAAATTGTTTATTTTTATATGTTTATAAATGAAACTAATCTATTGCTACCTGACCAAGGTAGGCAATCACACCTGCAGGTGAAGCTAGGGACGACCTCCTCCTTCCCACCACCGACCTAAAAAATAGAAAAAAAATAGAGATTATATTAAGACCAACCTGGATAATTAAATAAAATTACATAGAATTACATAAACAAGCAAGCAACAGCATCACAAAAATACTGACAAGTCATTTCGTTCATTTAGGCCTAATGGACCAACTGCCTCAAAAAAAGAGATACAATAGCTCTCCCTGCGCTGTAATTTCTTAACCCAGTTACCACCCCTGGAGTCTCTATTAACTACCTCCAGGCCAAAAAATCTGAGCTGCGACGCATCCCCTACATGAACAGAATTCATGTGTTCCATGACCCTCGGGCTACCTTTTGCCCGCGGATTCCCCAAGGATCTGCAATGTTCCTGATATCTGTCTTGCATCATGCGAGTAGTTAGTCCTACATAGATGTACTGGCATGGGCAGATTAGAGCATATATAACCCCCTTAGTTTTACAGTTGATGAACTCCCTAAATGTAATGCTTTTTCCAAATCTATGAAATTCCCTGCCAGTTACCAAGAAGTTACAGCAGGAACAAGAGTTACATCTATAATTCCCCGGGGTTCTAGTTCTACCCAACCAATTCTGAGTTTTGGTACTAACAAACTCACTGTGTGACAATTGATCCTTAAGGTTGGGTACTTTTTTGTAGGAAATGCATGGGATCTGGCGGCACTTCTCTGCTAATAACCGGTCCTCCTGCAAAATCCACCAATTATTTTTGATTGACTTTTTGATTTTTTCAAACATGGGAGAGTATGTAAAATGCATAAAAAATCTATTTTGAGACTTTTTTACCCTTGGAGTCAATAAAGATTCTTTGTTTTTATTCGCTGCTTTTTGAAAAGCCTCCCCAATGACCTCATCACTATAACCCCTCGCAATTAACTTCCCTCTAAGTAACTCAGCCTGGTGCAAAAAATCCTCCATAGTAGTTGCATTTCTCCTCAGGCGGAGGAATTGGCTAAAAGGAAGGGATCTAATAGTTGAGGGAGGGTGGTAGCTGGATGAATGTAAGATAGAGTTCACTGCTGTTGGCTTTCTAAAGGTGTTGGTGATCACAGACCCCCTGCTTACATCAATGTTTAAATCCAAGAATTCTACCCTATTTTCACCCCAATAGTGGGTGAAGGCCATGTTGACATTGTTCACATTTATATATGCTATAAAATCCTCAAAGGAGGGTTGATCTCCCTCCCAAACCACCAAAATGTCGTCTATGAAACGGATCCAGAGTTTAATCCTCCCCAGGAACGCGTTCCCCATCGCAAAGATGTAGTTGGCCTCCCAGTGGCCCATGAAGAGGCCGGCATAGGTGGGGGCCACCGGGCTCCCTATTGCCGTGCCGACCTCCTGACGGTACCACTGGCGGTCAAACAGGAACGCATCCCTGGTGAGGACAAACTCCAGACCTGCCAACAGGAACCTCTGTTCCTCCACTGAATATTGTAACGCTGGCAAAAAATGTGATACAGCCTGAAGACCATCATCATGACATATTCTACTATACCAAGAAACTACATCTATAGTGGCTAGATGAAAAGAGTGCTGCCACTCAAAAGCATTTAAGATGTTCAATACTTCGACTGTGTCTCCCACGTAAGCTGGTAGTGACCTCAGAAGGGGTCTAAGTTTAAAGTCCAAAAATTGGGAAAGAGACTCAGTCAGGGATCCAATAGCCGACACTATTGGTCTCCCTGGGGGCTTCTCCATAGATTTGTGTATTTTTGGAATAGTATACCATACAGGGCTGATCGGGAATTCTGGCACTAATTTATTAGCCAAAGTTCTGTCCATAATCCCATCTGTCACTGCCCTGGACAGTAAGTTCTTAAGTTCCAGACTAAACGTGGGGATGGGTTCACAGGGTAATTTTGTATAGGTCGATCTGTCCTGAAGCTGTCGAAGGCATTCAGCCTGGTAGTCCTTTGTAGCCAAGACCACTACTCCCCCTCCTTTGTCTGCTTCCCTTATTGTCAATTCTTTGTTATTTTTTAACCATTTTAGGGCTTGTAATTCTGATACAGACAGATTTTTTGGCGTTGAAGGATAGATGAGTGCTTTGCATTCCTCCATCACACTCTTGACAAATAGCTCTACAGAGCCCCCCGGTATCGTTGGAGGGTTAAAAGTGGACCGAGTACCAATGTGCAACGGGACAGGTCGATTGATGTCTACCTGGTTGGAACTCATCTCTCCCGTTAGTTCACATAATTCCTTTAATGCATTAGTATCCCAATAGTTCCAATTATCTCCCATTAAAGATGGCACAGAGATGTAATTAGGAGGGGTCTTGGTTTGTGGTTTCTTTTGACTTTGAAAAAATCGGTGGAGGGCTAATTTCCTAGAATTCAAAAATAGTTCCTGTTCGAACTTTATGATATCGAAAGAGGCAGTAGGACAAAATGTCATGCCCTTGGCCAAGAGGGTAAGACAGGCAGGGTCCAGCTCAACATCAGACAGATTATACACTTTTATTTCTTCTGGTTGCGTTCTGACCTCCTGAGTTGACCCTTGTTCCAGGTGATTTGTTTTAGGATACCTTTTGTGCCTCGTCTTACCTCTCCTGATCTTCCTTCTCCCAAAGGGCGATCATCTTCAGAAGAGCTATTAGTGTCTCTACCTGAGGCAAGGGCACCACCAGGGGAACCAACTGACGTATCTGGATCTGAGGACCCTCTATTTTTAGAGTTACGTCTCCACCTCTTTTGCCTTTTCTTTTTACCCTCATTGCCATTTCTATAGCCATTTCGCCATGAAAACACCTTATCCTGTTCATAATCCAGGCGGTCTCTGATGAATTTTTCATTCTTTTCTTTTTTAACCTGATCCTGAATAGGAACGAGTTTTTGTTCAATCCGGTTAACCATTTCCTGAAGGTGTTCCTCACTTGATACTGCAGAGATTATAGCTTTGACCTTGGCAATTTCATCCATAATTTTTATTATAATCAATTTCGTTTTCTTCTATCACCACATCTTGAAAGGCCAGAATGAAGTTCTTAAATAACTTGTCACATTTCTCCTTTGCGGAAGGACGTGTCCTTGCCTGCATGAGTTGTTTGTAAAATCTGACTCCCCTCGGGGCTCTCTTTACATGCTTGTATTTTTTTAGGGTAACTATCGTCCAATATTTCCTCACCTCTCTCTCCATCACGTTATACAAACGGTTTTCAAGGCCTTTTAATTCCTGGGAACAAGGAGCTAAATCGTCATCCTCCTTAGGAAAGATTTCCACATCCAGGCGACCTTCTTTCAATGCTGACTGTGCCATAGTCTAGTTTGACATGTATAAAGTAATCCACAGCAAGTCCTTGCTCCCTCAGAGCAAACAACAACTTAGTACAATAGGTAGAAAAGGAGGTGCACAGGGCTGCCAGACTGGGTCACTCCGGAGTGCTCAAAGCCCAATGCAATAGCAACAAGTCAGAATACTGTAGAGATCCAAGCGGCTGGGCACATCCAGTAAAAAAAGACCTTTATTCAAAAATCCATTAAAATGCAATACATGCAGACACAGCAGTAGTCAGCCAGGAGAGAGGGGACAAGCAGAGTAAAGATGGTCTACAGCTGTTTCCCACTCGACTCAGGAGTGCTTCCTCAGGACAAACTGCCCCCCTTGTGTCACCCCTTAAATACTCACAGGATTTAGCAGTCAGAAGGAGGAGGGAGAAGCGCACCCACGAGCCTAGTTTGAAAACTTCCGGGACGCCGTCTGCGTTCCAAATACCGGAAGAGAAATGGCCGGAAGTGATCATTCACCCACCCCTGGTCCCAGAAGCGCCTGCACCAAACAGCGCCTCGTACTGTAGTGTAAGGCTGACTGACTACGTCAGAACAACTCTGTACTCTGACTGGCTTATTATTGATACTCTGGCTGCACATTGCAGGCTAGTATTTTGAGATGTTTTAATATAATGAACCCTTTTGCTATATTTGGTATTTGATTCTTTTCTTGGCTGCAGCATTCCAGTTCTTTCTTGCGAGTGACATATGGGTGTTTTCTTTAGATATTGCTACTTATGTATTGATATAATCTACTGATATATACCGGTACATTCTTTGTGATTCAAGTACAGGTCTGAAAATTCAGAGCCCTGCTAGTCTCTAGTCTAGAGTAATATGCCAAAGCTTACAATTTTCAGTTGGAAATCAATTTGTTTATGACAAACTTTCTATTAGCATTTTCATGAAGAGAAATAAGGGTTTATTCAGGTGCTGACATTCATCAATTACATCACTTTATATTGTTTTGAATAGTGATAGTTTTTTTTATTACAACATTATGGAAACAGCCTGTTGGAAGGTCAGCTAACGGCTACAGTCAAATATGAGAGGTGAAATACAGTGCAAAATGAGCTGGTAACTGGATCAGGAGATCAGGGCAACATTAAGTATGTTAGGTCAGTAACAAGAGTGCAAAATGAGAGCAGCTTGAGATAAGATGAGCTAGTAACAAGAGCAGGAAATCAGAGCAGTGTTAGGTAATCTAGGTCTGTAACCAAAGACAAGAAGAAAAGAAGGTCTGTATCAGCAGAACATTAACAAAATATATACATTGGGGAATCCAGCCATGAACAAACTTCCTGTTTACTGGATCTATTTTTAGCCACTTAACTTCCATGTCTGTTGGCACTAATCAGTGACTAGTCTTAATGTTTTAACCACTTCAGTCTCAAAGCCTTCAATACTGCCCCTAAAGTTTATAAAAAAAGGGTTCACAAAATGTTTATCATATCCACTTCACCCAGGCCATAAAAGGTAAGTAATATATAATAAGCAAAATTAAAATCCCTAGTTCAGCTACCCTTTTTTAAAATTCAAATAATTGTAAATTAGCATTTATTAGCAATAGACCAAGTTCTATGGATTGTATGCCTATTCTTTTGGCAGTTATTTTATTTAAAATATGAGGCTGGCTGGCTGGCTTCCAACTTGTTCCTTTAGCACCTTCTTTCCAGCAGACTGTGAGTTCCTTTGCATCACAAAACAGATCATTTGTTCCCTGATCTGAAAGACTCTTTGTGACCAGCACTGCAGACACTGTTCAGCCCTGCTCATTGTGTAATAAAGTATTTAAGCTGCCCATACCCTCCCCACTGTCACAATATCCGCCCCACTGTCAGCTCCACTTCCTGCCTGCAATACAATATAAAGCCATGTCTCACTACTATTTTGTTTAAATTTTTTATAAACACAATGGGAATGGTGTGTGTGTGTGTGTGTGTGTGTGTGTGTGTGTGTGGGGGGGGGGGGGGGGGGGTTAAAAGTGTTTCTACATACTGAGCAGGAAGAGGAACATAAGTCTCTCCTCAGCTGTAGTGCTGGCTACAAAGAGTTGAGCTTTCAGAAGAGGGAGAAGATGGGTAGGACAAGGTGATCTGTGCCGACATTTAAAAATTGCCCCTTTCTAAGCTAATCCCGGACTATCTTATGTGGGTATGGATCATTTAAAGGGAGAAATGTGGAAAGCTATCTCTCTAATGACATTCTACTGTCATCTCAACAGGAAAGCCAGATAGCTTCATATTTTAAAGGAGTTCTTTCGTGAAAAAAGTAGGCAGTTAAAAAATGTGACAGATGACAGGTTTTGGGCCAGTCCATCTTTTTAACCACTTGAGGACCTAGGGCTTTCTACCCCTTAAGGACCGGCCACTTTTTTTCCATTCAGACCACTGCAGCTTTCACGGTTTATTGCTCGCTCATACAACCTACCACGTAAATGAATTTTGGCTCCTTTTCTTGTCACTAATAAAGCTTTCTTTTGATGCTATTTGATTGCTCCTGCGATTTTTACTTTTTATTATATTCATCAAAAAAGACATGAATTTTGGCAAAAAAATGATTTTTTTAACTTTCTGTGCTGACATTTTTCAAATAAAGTAAAATTTCTGTATACATGCAGCGCGAAAAATGTGGACAAACATGTTTTTGATAAAAAAAACCCCATTCAGTGTATATTTATTGGTTTGGGTAAAAGTTATAGCGTTTACAAACTATGGTGCAAAAAGTGAATTTTCCCATTTTCAAGCATCTCTGACTTTTCTGACCCCCTGTCATGTTTCATGAGGGGCTAGAATTCCAGGATAGTATAAATACCCCCCAAATGACCCCATTTTGGAAAGAAGACATCCCAAAGTATTCACTGAGAGGCATAGTGAGTTCATAGAAGATATTATTTTTTGTCACAAGTAAGCGGAAAATGACACTTTGTGAGAAAAAAAAAAAAAAAAAAAAGTTTCCATTTCTTCTAACTTGCGACAAAAAAAAATGAAATCTGCCACGGACTCACAATGCCCCTCTCTGAATACCTTGAAGGGTCTACTTTCCAAAATGGGTCATTTGTGGGGTGTGTTTACTGTCCTGACATTTTGGGGGGTGCTAAATTGTAAGCACCCCTGTAAAGCCTAAAGGTGCTCATTGGACTTTGGACCCCTTAGCGCAGTTAGGCTGCAAAAAAGTGCCACACATGTGGTATTGCCGTACTCAGGAGAAGTAGTATAATGTGTTTTGGGGTGTATTTTTACACATACCCATGCTGGGTGGGAGAAATATCTCTGTAAATGACAATTTGTTAATTTTTTTTACACACAATTGTCCATTTACAGAGATCTTTCTCCCACTCAGCATGGGTATGTGTAAAAATACACCACAAAACACATTATACTACTTCTCCTGAGTACGGCGATACCACATGTGTGGCACTTTTTTGCACCCTAACTGCGCTAAAGGGTCCAAAGTCCAATGAGTACCTTTAGGATTTCACAGGTCATTTTGAGAAATTTCGTTTCAAGACTACTCCTCACGGTTTAGGGCCCCTAAAATGCCAGGGCAGTATAGGAACCCCACAAATGACCCTATTTTAGAAAGAAGACACCCCAAGGTATTCCGTTAGGAGTATGGTGAGTTCATAGAAGATTTTATTTTTTGTCAAAAGTTAGCGGAAAATGACACTTTGTGAAAAAACACAATTAAAATCAATTTCCGCTAACTTGTGACAAAAAATAAAATCTTCTATGAACTCGCCATACTACTAACGGAATACCTTGGGGTGTCTTCTTTCTAAAATGGGGTCATTTGTGGGGTTCCTATACTGCTCTGGCATTTTAGGGGCCCTAAACCGTGAGGAGTAGTCTTGAAACGAAATTTCTCAAAATGACCTGTAAAATCCTAAAGGTACTCATTGGACTTTGGGCCCTTTAGCGCAGTTAGGGTGCAAAAAAGTGCCACACATGTGGTATCGCCATACTCGGGAGAAGTAGTACAATGTGTTTTGGGGTGTATTTTTACACATACCCATGCTGGGTGGGAGAAATACCTCTGTAAATGGACAATTGTGTGTAAAAAAATCAAAAGATTGTCATTTACAGAGGTATTTCTCCCACCCAGCATGGGTATGTGTAAAAATACACCCCAAAACACATTATACTACTTCTCCCGAGTACGGCGATACCACATGTGTGGCACTTTTTTGCACCCTAACTGCACTAAGGGGCCCAAAGTCCAATGAGTACCTTTAGGATTTCACAGGTCATTTTTGTTTCAAGACTACTCCTCGCGGTTTAGGGCCCCTAAAATGCCAGGGCAGTATAGGAACCCCACTAATGACCCCATTTTAGAAAGAAGACACCCCAAGGTATTCCGTTAGGAGTATGGTGAGTTCATAGAAGTTTTTATTTTTTTGTCACAAGTTAGCGGAAATTGATTTTAATAGTTTTTTTTCACAAAGTGTCTTTTTCCGCTAACTTGTGACAAAAAATAAAATCTTCTATGAACTCACCATACTCCGTACGGAATACCTTGGGGTGTCTTCTTTCTAGAATGGGGTCATTTGTGGGGTTCCTATACTGCCCTGGCATTTTAGGGGCCCTAAACCGTGAGGAGTAGTCTTGAAACCAAATGTCGCAAAATGACCTGTGAAATCCTAAAGGTACTCATTGGACTTTGGGCCCCTTAGCGTACTTAGGGTGTAAAAAAGTGCCACACATGTGGTACCGCCGTACTCAGGAGAAGTAGTATAATGCGTTTTGGGGTGTATTTTTACACATACCCATGCTAAGTGGGAGAAATATCTCTGTAAATGACAATTGTTTGATTTTTTTACACACAATTGTCCATTTACATAGAAATTTCTCCCACCCAGCATGGGTATGTGTAAAAATACACCCCAAAACACATTATACTACTTTTCCTGAGTACGGCGGTACCACATGTGTGACACTTTTTTGCAGCCTAGGTGCGCTAAGGGGCCCAACGTCCTATTCACAGGTCATTTTGAGGCATTTGTTTTCTAGACTACTCCTCGCGGTTTAGGGCCCCTAAAATGCCAGGGCAGTATAGGAACCCCACAAGTGACCCCATTTTAGAAAGAAGACACCCCAAGGTATTCTGTTAGGAGTATGGTGAGTTCATAGAAGATTTTATTTTTTGTCAAAAGTTAGCGGAAAGTGACACTTTGTGGAAAAAAAACAATAAAAATCAATTTCCGCTAACTTTTGACAAAAAATAAAATCTTCTATGAACTCGTCATACACCTAACAGAATACCTTGGGGTGTCTTTTTTTCTAAAATGGGGTCACTTGTGGGGTTCCTATACCGCCCTGGCATTTTACGGGCCCAAAACCGTGAGTAGTCTGGAAACCAAATGTCTCAAAATGACTGTTCAGGGGTATAAGCATCTGCAAATTTTGATGACAGGTGGTCTATGAGGGGGCGAATTTTGTGGAACCGGTCATAAGCAGGGTGGCCTTTTAGATGACAGGTTGTATTGGGCCTGATCTGATGGATAGGAGTGCTAGGGGGGTGACAGGAGGTGATTGATGGGTGTCTCAGGGGGTGGTTAGAGGGGAAAATAGATGCAATCAATGCACTGGGGAGGTGATCGGAAGGGGGTCTGAGGGGGATCTGAGGGTTTGGCCGAGTGATCAGGAGCCCACACGGGGCAAATTAGGGCCTGATCTGATGGGTAGGTGTGCTAGGGGGTGACAGGAGGTGATTGATGGGTGTCTCAAGGTGTGATTAGAGGGGGGAATAGATGCAAGCAATGCACTGGCGAGGTGATCAGGGCTGGGGTCTGAGGGCATTCTGAGGGTGTGGGCGGGTGATTGAGTGCCCTAGGGGCAGATAGGGGTCTAATCTGATAGGTAGCAGTGACAGGGGGTGATTGATGGGTAATTAGTGGGTGTTTAGGGTAGAGAACAGATGTAAACACTGCACTTGGGAGGTGATCGGACGTCGGATCTGCGAGCGATCTATTGGTGTGGGTGGGTGATCAGATTGCCCGCAAGGGGCAGGTTAGGGGCTGATTTATGGGTGGCAGTGACAGGGGGTGATTGATGGGTGGCAGTGACAGGGGGTGATTGATGGGTGGCAGTGACAGGGGGTGATTGATGGGTGGCAGTGACAGGGGGTGATTGATGGGTGATTGATAGGTGATTGACAGGTAATCAGTGGGTTATTACAGGGGAGAACAGATGTAAATATTGCACTGGCGAATTGATAAGGGGGGGTCTGAGGGTAATCTGAGCGAGTAGGCGGGTGATTGGGTGCCCGCAAGGGGCAGATTAGGGTCTGATCTGATGGGTAACAGTGACAGGTGGTGATAGGGGGTGATTTATGGGTGATTGATGGGTAATTAGTGGGTGTTTAGAGGAGAGTAAACGCTGCGCTTGGGTGGTGATCTGATGTCGCATCTGCGGGCGATCGATTGGTGTGGGTGGGTAATCAGATTGCCCGCAAGGGGCAGGTTAGGGGCTGATTGTTGGGTGGCAGTGACAGGGGGTGACAGGGGGTGATTGATGGGTGATAGGTGATTGGCAGGTGATTGACAGGTGATCAGTGGGTTATTACAGGGAAGGATAGATGTAAATAATGCCCTGGCGAATTGATAAGGGGGGGTCTGAGGGTAATCTGAGCGTGTAGGCGGGTGATTGGGTGCCCGCAAGGGGCAGATTAGGGTCTGATCTGATAGGTAACAGTGATAGGGGGTGATTGATGGGTAATTAGTGGGTGTTTAGAGAAGATAACAGATGTAAACAATACATTTGGGAGGTAATCTGACGGCGGGTTTGCGGGCGATCTAATGGTGTGGGTGGGTGATCAGATTGCCCGCAAGGGGCAGGTTAGGGGCTGATTGATGGGTGGCAGTGACAGGGGGTGACAGGGGGTGATTGATGGGTGATAGGTGATTGGCAGGTGATTGACAGGTGATCAGTGGGTTATTACAGGGAAGAACAGATGTAATGAATGCACTGGTGAATTGATAAGGGGGGGTCTGAGGGCAATCTGAGCGTGTGGGCGGGTGATTGGGTGCCCGCAAGGGGCAGATTAGGGTCTGATCTGATAGGTAAAAGTGACAGGTGGTGATAGGGGGTGATTGATGGGTAATTAGTGGGTGTTTAGAGGAGAGAATAGATGTAAACAATGGATTTGGGAGGTGATCTGATGTCGGATCTGCGGGCGATCTATTGGTGTGGGGGGGTGATCAGATTGCCCGCAAGGGGCAGGTTAGGGGCTGATTGATGGGTGGCAGTGACAGGGGGTGATTGATGGGTGATTGACGGGTGATTGACGGGTGATTGACGGGTGATTGACAGGTGATTGACAGGTGATCAGGGGGGATAGATGCATACAGTACATTGGGGGGGGGGGGGGGTCTGGGGGGGGTCTGGGGAGAATCTGGGGGGTTGGGGGGTGATCAGGAGGGAGCAGGGGGCAGGGGGGGGGGTATTAAAAAAAATAGCATTGACAGATAGTGACAGGGAGTGATTGATGGGTGATTAGGGGGGTGATTGGGTGCAAACAGGGGTCTGGGGGGTGGGCAGGGGGGGGGTCTGATGGGTGCTGTGGGCGATCTGGGGCGGGGGGGGGAGAAAATCAGTGTGCTTGGTGCAGACTAGGGTGGCTGCAGCCTGCCCTGGTGGTCCCTCGGACACTGGGACCACCAGGGCAGGAGGCAGCCTGTATAATACACTTTGTAAACATTACAAAGTGTATTATACACTTTGTATGCGGCGATCGTCGGGTTAACATCCCGCCGGCGCTTCCGTATGGCCGGCGGGATGTTGCGGCGAGTGAGCGGCGACAGGCGGAGGCGGAGGATCGCGTCACGGATGACGCGATCGCTCCGCCCATGCCCAAACAAGGACCGCCGCATTTTGTCAATACGGCGGTCCTTGCGGCGTCTGCTTCCCGGCCGCCATTTGTCTATACGGCGGTCGGGAAGTAGTTAAGGGGGATTCTCAGGGCTTTCTTTGTTTTCAACAGCATTTCCTGAACAACAGTTGCAAAATTTAACTGACATAATAGTGTGCAAGTGATTAGGGAGGCCGGCTGGTATCTAGCTATTTTGGCAGTTAAACTGTTGTTCAGGAAATGCTGTTGAAAACAAAGAAAGCCCTGAGAATCCCCCTTAAAAAGATGGACTGGCCCAAAACCTGTCATCTGTCACATTTTTTAACTGCCTACTTTTTTCGCGAAAGAACCCCTTTAAATACATTTACTACCAAAAGTACAGCAGTGCAATGCACAAAAACTTTATGTAAAAAAAAAAATCAGTTCCAAGAGCTCAGACTAGTTACTCTTTTACTGCAAAGCAGATCTGCACATGAAGACATCAAAACGTTAAGAACTGTTTTAAAGGAGGGAGAGTGGTGCAGGGGTGTAGCAATAAGGGTTGCAGAGGTTGCGACCACATCGGGGCCCGAAGGTCCTTCCCTCAACTGCAGTATTACCTCTCTATTGGCCCTGTGCTCATAATAATGACTTCTATAGATACTTTGAATAGTGGTAATCATTAACAAACTGTTCCCCATTTCCTGCTTGCACCTCTGACACTGTAGTTGCCATTGGCAGGTTTTGGTGTGGCCTCTCAATTGTTATGTATAGAGTGTTTGGGGGGCCCCATTGTAAAACTTGCATCGGGGCCCACAGCTCCTTAGCTACGCCACTGGGGTGGTGGGCTTGTATTCCAGGTAAACATAGATAATAAGCATAGGCCACAAAAAAGAGATTTATTGCACACAAAATTCATCACATTTTGAAAGGGCATGCTCGCTTCTTTGCTGACAGTTATAAAGTATATTTACCTTAAAAAGAGGGCTTATCCTACGAAATGCGTTAATGTGTTGTGTCCAATAAATGTCCTTTTTCCAAACCTAAGCACTGGTCTTAACTTGGAGGAGGTAAGTGTGAGGATATAATGGGGTGAGGATGATATGTACGGTAATATGCAGAATATAGCCGCTGTATGGTATTGCACAGAAGCGTATTTTTCATTTTTCAGGCTGTATCACAGGTGTATGTCAGCCAGCCTGGCTTTGAAGGTAGTGGCAGCGAGCTTCATGGACACTGGTAATGTAATTCTGTATGTAGATGTACAGTACCACTGCCCTCATTGTCCAGCAGGGGAAGAGGTGTCTACTGCTAATTAGCTGCCAATTGAGGAAGAATAGGCTGGTCGGCATGGCTTTTGAACTCTGGAGTCAGCCATTGTCCCATTATACAAAGCAAGACTACAAGAGTCTTGGGGACAGGGGAAGCTGACACAGGAAGGTTTGAAATTTACATGACAGCCGGCTGGATGGGGTTTTGAAATCTCTGCAGACTTTAAAAACTGAGAAAGGAAAGCTTTGATATGCTAGGAAATAATGTTGAGGAAGCCTTAATCAATTGTCACCTGGAGTGGGGGAAGTCCTTTTTGATGATCTGAATATTGGGACAAGAAAAGCCTTGACCTTAGCATATCATAGCTAGCCCAGATGTGACAGGTGGCTCGGCAGACCGTGATGTCACAATCTGGGAAATTGCATTAGGTTGTGGGACGGAACATCCATTGCCCGGGGCACACATTTTGCTATAAAACAGCAGCCTGGGACAGTCACAAATTGTAGTTCTTGGAGATAGCACACGGCTAGAACTAACCTGGTTCCTGACCAGAAAGTGAGTACTCCCGCAAACAACGCCCAGATCGATACGCTGGTACATTTATTTCCCTTTTATTTTGCAACTTGTTTTGTGTGTATCGTTGTAACTTTTTATTTTGTAACTTTTTACTTGTTTTTTGTAAATCTCTTGTATATTGTAATAGATAGCGGAGAGGCCGCCGCGGCGGTGAGCGGCATGGCGGCCGTTTCCGCGTCTCAGCCGGCGGCCTCCGCTGCGCAGTTACATGTTGGAGTTTTGCCTGGTCCCTCAGTTGCACATAGACTGAGAGCCAGGCGACAGGACCTTTATGCACGTAGAAGGGGAGTGTGATAAGACGCGGAAAAGGCGCTGTGTGTACTGCCGGCAAGGCGGCTGATTCCGCGTCCAGCGCGGCGGTTTGCACGCAGCAGTGTGCGTCTGGTGTGGCTGGGCCTGTTAGTTCACACAGGCTGAGGAATACGCGCGCGCGCGCTGAGATGCAGAACCTTTATGACAAACAAGGAGGGATCAGCTGACCAGGTTGGTCAGCTGACCTCAAAGCAAGTGGCTATTGGTTGATCGCTGATGGGTGGCGCCGGAGAGCGCCGCGCTATATATAGTCACTGCTGGTCAGTCTCAAGTTGTCTGCCGTTGCGAACACTTACGTGGAAGCACTCAGACCTTAGTCAGATCCTACAGTGTGTTAGAACTGGGAGGACCTGGGAATTCCCACTGAGCCAGATTACTTCTGTTTATCATTGTGTTATACTTCAGACTAGTTCCTGGGTGTTGAGACCACGGACCTCACACCCAAAATTAGGGACTTTGTGTTATCATTGTGTTATACTTCAGACTAGTTCCAGGGTGTCGAGACCACGGACCTCACACCCAAGATTAGGGACTTTGTGTTATCATTCTGTTATACTCCAGACTAGTTCCAGGGTGTCGAGACCACGGACCTCACACCCAAGACTAGGGATATTGTGTACCATCATATTATACTCCAGACTAGTTCCAGGGTGTAGAGACCACGGACCTCACACCCAAGACTAGGCATTGTTGATATCTGTTATGACCTATTGCATTCCTGACTATCCCTCTGCTTTCTGATTCAGTGCCTACGCATATCTGATTATCTGTTGCCAAACCCTGCCTGCCTTTGGATACCGAATCAGCCTTCTGTCTATGTACCTTGTCTGTCTGTGTGTTGCCGACCTGGCTTGCCCGACCATGAAGCTATCTCTCTCCTTAGAGATAGTCTCCAGACCTGCTAGTGACATCCACCTTTCAGCTGTCAATCACTCACAGGTCCTTCCTACCTTCAGACTGGGACTCCACCCCTTTGGAGATCTCAGGCTGCTGGAGGGTCTTCGCACTTCCCAGAAGGCAGTATCGCCCATACTGCCAAAGACCACCTGCTCCTCGGGTGGTCTTACTCAAAGTAATTACTGTTGCACCAAACACTCACACTATATAGGTGTCCAGAGGTTAGTTATACTTGGATTATCGGTGACTCTGCAGATCTTCAATAATCAGGTATATATCTGTATTCTTGGTGATACTGCAGATCACCAATAATCTGATTCTCTCTGTGTGCTGACACCGATAGTTACAGGGAGTCAGCTGATCTGCCGGTCAGCTGACTCCAGTAGTGCTCCGGATTGGCTGAGTGACTGGGGCGGCGCTGTGGAGCGCTCTGAGTATATATAGGATCTGCCTGTCAGTTGCTCTTTGTCTGCTGTTGCAAATGCTACGTGTTAGTACTCAGACCTAAGTCAGATCCAAAAGTGTGCTAGAACCAGCAGGGGCTGGGGATCCACACTTAGCCAGATTCTGTTGATAGCTTAAAGTACTAATTGAATTGTATTATTTGGCATGACCCTCTGCTAGCCTTGACTACTCTTCTGCCTACTGACTCTGTGCCTATGCCTATCTGATCTATTTGCCGACCCAGCTTATACCTTACTCTGATTCTGTCTTCTGTCTTTGTACCGTATCTGTCTGTATGTTGCCGATCCTGCTTGTCTGACCCTCCTACCCTCACCAGTGAGCTTAGTCCTGGTGAGGGATTCTCAGTTTAGTAATCACCTGCTTCTCAGGTTGATAGCTGCAGTACAGTCTTAAACACCTGCTCCCCAGGTTGATAGTTGCAGTAAAGCCTTAATCACCTGCTCCTCAGGTTGATAGTTGCAGTACAGCCTTAATTACTTGCCCCTTGAATTGATAGCTGCAGTACAGTCTTAATCACCTGCTCCTCAGGTTGATAGCTGCAGTACAGTCTTAATCACATGCTCCTCAGGTTGATAGCTGCAGTACAGTCTCAATCACCTGCTCCTCAGGTTGATAGCTACAGTACTATCTGAATCACCCGCTCCTCGGGCAATAAATACCTTCTGTTCTACTGTGCATCACCCGCTCCTCGGGTGAACCGATCACTAATTAATCTGCATCTCCAGCCTGCTGGAGTACTGATACCTGTGTTCAATAGAGATACCTCCCTCTACCAGCTCCTCTGGGATAGTGGGTATCTCTAGCTATAATTACTGTTGCACCAAACACTTATCTTACACCTGGTTGTCCTGTGTCTTGCTATACTTGCATTATTGGTGATTCTGCAGATCACCACATAATCAGGTATAACGTCTGTGTTATTGGTGATACTACAGATCACCAATAATCAGACAATCTGTTCTTGCTGACACTGATCGTTACATATATATTATTTTCTGCATTGTTCCATTTTTTCCTGGAATATTAAATTCTTATTTAATAAGTTTGACTTCTGCTGTACTAAACTAACACTCATAGCCTAGAAGAGACTGAAGTGTAACTAAGTTCATGCCTGATTGTATGATTGAGCGACACTACCGTATAAGATTGTAATTACATTGTGTGTGAGGCGTTTGTCATACGTTGGCCTAAAGCGCGCAGCTGACCTAACGTACGAAAACGCCAGTGCGAGTAGCTCGACAGCAGAGTGGCTAACAGTATCGTGCGGAACGACTGTTAGTGGTTTTGCTTCACTACAGTGTTAGATTGCAGTTGTGCGTGTGCGTGCGTGGCGTTCCTGTATTCGGCCTAAGCGCAAAGCTGACCCGAATACGAAAACGCGGATTGCATTAGCACTCGACCGCAGAGTGGACGTTTCTAGCAACAGCTAGTGGTGGCAGTAAGGAGCGTTTGAGGGGTCCCAGCCTTGTTTTAGCTTGAATAAGGCTGTTCCCCGCTTGATCTGGTCAAACCCGCAGTCGGGAACCGCATACGCAGGCGTGCCGCGGGCCGGTTCCTGACAGTAAGTCCACCGTCCTTCCTTCTTTTGAACAGTTTTTATCCTTTTTACTAAAATGTGGCTCCTCCAAGCAGTACAATATACTATTACATAGCCCTATTATGGTGGGAGCATGGGTTCCACTTTCTCTTTTATTCTTTCAGAAGAATGCATGTTTTGGGGATGTATATTTATGTAATGTATATTTTTTTCAATACAGCATAATTTGCAATGCACAAAGTTTTGTGTATAGCACATAACTATTTTTTAATTTTGAATTTTTAGATTAATTGGCTGGCTGGATTAGAAAAATTAACTTCCTGGTTAGATTAAAAAGAAGTATGTGTTCTGCTCAAACTACTCCCCCATCCCATCATTATCATCATCATCATTAATGATAGCTAGCGCATGGAGGAGCTTGGAGGGTTCACCAGCCAGTCCTTTCATCTGAGCAGAGAAATAACCTAGCCCACCTACTCATTGTGTTTCATAAGTAGCTGAGGTACACGGTGGGCATGATCAATTATTGGCTCTGTGCAGAGGAAGAAACTCCCACTCTCCTGGCAGCTCTGCACTTTGCGCACAGACACTCCCATGTCACAGACTTTTCCAATGGGAATTTCTCTGGAGCAGCTGCATCAAATATGAAGATAGTCTGAGCAATGGCATAATATCCTGTTACTCTTCACTAACAATGAAAACATGAAAAATCCATGAGAGTGAACAAAGACTTTAAAGGTGGCCACACACCATACAATTTTTTAAATATCTGTTCAATTTAAGAATTGCAATCAATTTTTTTTGACTGATTGTAACATTTCAAAAATATGAACAATGTACCACACACATATGTTTAATGTTTCCCCAATTATGATAAAAATTATTGGAAACTCTGGCAAAATTGCTAGGGTTTGTATATTAATAAATTGACAATCTAACACACACACCATACAATCTTCAGAAAGATTGAAGAAAAATATCTGGCATTCCGGATTGATAAAAATTGAAGAAAACTGGAAATCCAATCGGATTTTTCAGTCGAATGAAAAAAAAAAGCTTTCGATTTCTTCGGGAGATCCGATCGTTTTTATCGATTTGCCGTAAAATCGGATCATTTTGTTGTATCGTGTGTGGCCACCTTAAGTCTGTTTTAAACTGGTCAAAAAGATGAAGAAGTGAGTTATAATAACATGATACTATCCAGCCAATCAGACATTTTTCAAAGAAATCACATGCTTCCTTTTGAATTGCCCTCTAGGAGAATTTATGCAGGAGAAATCTGATGACAGGCTTCATCTCTAATCCAGGTGGGCTGGCCACCAGTCATCTCAGTAAAGGTGGCCACACACCATACAATTTTTTAAATATCTGTTCAATTTAAGAATTGCAATCAATTTTTTTAACTGATTGTAACATTTCAAAAATATGACCAATGTACCACACACCTATGTTAAATTTTTCCCCAATTATGATAAAAATGATTGGAAATTCAGAGAAAATTGCTAGGGTGGGTATATTAATAAACTGGCAATCTAACACACAAACAGAACAATCCCTGCGCTGTCTTAGGTGGATGGTGGACAGATGCGTGCTGCTCCAGAAACTGGATGGTGCCAGTGAATCTGACAAGAAAGATAAAGAAAACAAGAGCGCACCGCTGGTGCAATAACGTTTTTTTTACTTCGGTCAAGCACGCTGATAAAAGTTACACTTACAATGTATAGGAAGTCAATGCGCCTGTCAAGCCTGCCGTCTATCCACTCCTGAGTCCCGCGCTTGGCCAGAGCAGCGGGATGCGTTGGTGTCAGCGTAGGAGTCGGAGGCGTTGGGCGGAGCCTGGACGTGAGGATGCCGTCTGACGTCACAACGTTTCGGCGTAGGCCACGCCTTCATCAGGTCTCTAACACACACCATACAATCTTTAGTAGAAATTGAAGAGAAATATCTGGCATTCCGGATCGATATAAATCGAAAAGTACGGGAAATCCGATCGGATTTTTAGTCTAATGAAAAAAAACCTTTCGATTTTTTCGAGAGATGCGATCCTTTTTATCGAATTTCTGTAAAATTGGATCATTTTATTGTATCGTGTGTGGCCACCTTTATAGGGATAATACGTTTTGCTATTTTTCACATGCAAGTAAATACAATTATTAAATTGTTTTGCTGGCATTAACAACTGATCATCATAAACAATGTCTTTTGTTATTATAGCAGAATTATTTTTTAAAGGGGCAGTTCACCACAGAAGAAGTCACTATCTTTAATCCAGAGTTCAGAGGCTTCTGGCAGATATATGTTAATTTCTGAGTTTAGATACATTAACATAAGAGTTCCTCCAGAGCCAGGATTCTGGGATAAAGAGCTTAGAAAGGAACTGTCATCTCAGCCTGGGTTAGGACCTCCTTTCATAATCCCTCGGATTACCTCTCAGCACTCTTCTTCTCAGTGCTTGTGCGCTGGAGGAAAGCTGCTTTTACTATTTCTGTGTTTTATGGAGAAACCTGTACTAAACAACACTCCAATATGGATGTAATATAACTTAACATGGCACCCTCAAGTACTGAAGACCAAGAGGAGCATGCAGCTTGATGAGCTGCAGAAATTCTAACATTGGAGGATACGGAAGATAAGGGAGCAGAAATGCCTGTCCAGAACAACAGGGTAGCTAATGAAGGGAGTGCTAACTTCCTGAAAGTGAAAGAGGAATGCTCTGCATTGTTGGAGGCACTGAATAAGGTATCTGCTTTAAACTGTTCTTATCTTCTTATTAGTCCTAATGCTTGGTTCATCATTACCCCTAAAGTCGGTCATACACCTATCGATTTTTACCACTGATATCCAGCCAATTAGACCACGCTGATTAAATCTGCTAGAAATTGATGTAACAAACGATGCCCGATTTTTGGCCCAAATCAATGGAATTGGGCGATCACACCTAATGGAAGACATTTATCGGCGGCAAATAGGGAGAAGTAGGAGATTGAAGGCCCATTGTGTTGCACTGCATCGAACAACGGAACACTGTGGTTCAAAATCTATGCCAAGTGTATGGCATAGGTTTCAATCCCTCCCGGAACGATTTGATCTGAGAGGGATCTATCTGATGACCTATCTATGATCTTTAGATTGTAAGCTTGCAAGGGCAGGGACCTCTCCCTTGTGTTTCCTGTTTCTGTGCATTTTACCAAATGAACATCCATCAGTATTGGTGATGTTTTTCCAATTACACATTAACTATAAGTATCTGTATCATTGCTCCCAAATGTCCCTCTTTTGGAGAGTTCCTCTTTGAGTACCCAATCACTCTGTCCCTCTTTCTTCCTCATTTGTCCCTCATTCAGGACTCATGTATAGATCTATGTAAATATATGTATTTTATCTACTGAAAATTTGTGTTTAATTGACTTTAAACTTTATTCTCATCCTTTAAATTAATATATTTCTTATTTTTAAATGTTAATATGAAGGAAAATGAAAAAATGAACCAGGATAGAAAGGACCGGTGTAGTTTGAATTATAAAATAACATATTTTTCTTATTAAATCTTTATGGTATATGTGACTAGGGGTGTGCTGGGGGCGTGATTAGGGGTGTGGCAGGGGCATGGCTTAAGTGTCCCTCTTTCTGATTGCAAAAAGTTGGGAGGAATGCCATCACTGTATGTTTTTTTACCTTGTAGGCGGTATATAAATTATTATTAATAATAATAATAATAATAATGGGTGTATCAGGTGGCAATCCATAAGCATATGGCCACCTTAATAAAGGTTTTGTGGATAAAGGAACTTAGCTAAACATTGAAGACCAATATTGGTAACACATTATTACCATCAAGTCTTGCATGACATTTTTTCATAACCCGTTCAAAGTAGGTTTCTTTCACAAATCAGCTTGTTTTTGGTTGTTTAATTGTATTTTGCCTTTTATTCAGTGAGATATTCTCAATGTCAGCACAAGGGTAAGTGTTGCGTGCTGAATGGGATCCATGCAAGAGGAGCTAGATGATCCAGGCAGCGTAGCAGGACAGGAATAGATATAGTAGGATTATGTGTGTAGGTGTGACACTGCTGGAAACAGCACAGCTTCGCTGCATAATATGTATTACTGTACTAACTCTCTAGTGAAATGTCTGGGTTTTACTGATAGATAAAATCATTCTATATTATATGATTGTTAATATGTGAACAATCTTTGCTAACATATATCATTTTGTTTAGAAGAAAATTAATACTAATGGTTAAACAGATGATTTCCATAGGACTGTGTTTTAGTAAAACTGTTGGGTTTACAAGTGTTAAATCATTGTAATACCATTACTTGGCAAATTTAACAGATTAAAACTAAGCTATAAAATCCACTTCTGTCTTTTTGGGCCCTTTTCCACTAACAAAAAACAAAACAAACAAACAAAAAAACAAAACAAATCACAAATGCATTGCAACATGATCATCATTTTTCTATTTTTACAGCAAGCATTTTTCCATGCAGTGGGAAAGGGCCCTTCATTGCCACCATGTATGAGTTGTGGTCTCTAGACATGCTCCTGTTGTATATGATCTGTGAATATTATTAAATAACACCAAATAAGCTACAGTGATCTAATCCACATGAAAGAGGCATTTTCAGGGAGCTATGAGGAGTGGTTTGACACACACTTTCGCTTCCATAAATCCATCAACACTTATAAACAACTAAGGGGTATTTTAAACTGGCTGCCAATAAAGTGGGTAAGCATGTGTATGTCACATATTATTACAGAAACCCAGCCATTTTTTTAAAGCAAAACTGCACTCTATGTACATTCTATATTTATTTATAAAACATTTCCCACTATTAATACTTAAATATTTGTTTGCCTTAGCCCCCCCCCCCCCTCCTCTGCAGCCAAGCAGTATGTTTTGTTTATATATGTTCTATATATGTACTTTGCCCCATGAGCTTCAATTGATCCATACTGCATTCCATAAGTTCTGTGAACAACTGCAGTGCCACATAAATATGGCATCCCCAGCATTCCTTCTCCTTCAAATTCAGTAAATAGGACTTTCATCCTATCATGTCTGTTCATAAACATGAAGTTCAAAAAGTTAATTTCTTCTGTTTATATATTACTGTATATATTCGCGTATAGGCCTAATTGTTCAGCACAAAAAATGTGTTGAAAAGTTACCCCCTCGGCTTGTATGCAAGTCAGTGGAGCAGAACGGATGGTGGAGCAGATATTGTTACTGGCAGAGGAGTCTAAGGATCTTGCACTAGTGATCCTGCTTTTTCCAGCTGGCTTCCATCTGTGTCTGTGCCCCCATCCCCTGCAACTTGGTGTGCAGAGTGCGCTGCTCAAGACTACCTGTGTCCCCTAGCTTGTGTAGTGGAGTGTGCA
The DNA here is from genome assembly GCF_040937935.1 of Hyperolius riggenbachi. Taxonomy (NCBI): domain Eukaryota; kingdom Metazoa; phylum Chordata; class Amphibia; order Anura; family Hyperoliidae; genus Hyperolius; species Hyperolius riggenbachi. The sequence goes on along the minus strand of NC_090650.1, from coordinate 270,035,805 downwards.
AGCAATGTGTCAGGGGTGCAATGATTGGGGATTCTTCCTGTGTGGCAATCGCTGTGTTTCATATCTATGTCTCCATCTAGTGGTGTCTTGAGACACAGCTGTATCATCCTTGGGGCACATCTGGCTATGGGGAGAGGGCATGACTGGTTTTGGGAGCACATCTAACTACTGTGGAGGGGGCTCTACTGGGGAGGGGGCTTATACACAAGTCAATCACTTTTTCCTGGTTTCTGAGGGAAAAGTGGGTGCCTCGACTTATACCCGGGTCTGCTTATATGCGAGTATATATGGGTATTAACATTTATTAACATTGGTAGTCTAAAATACAATTTAAAATAGGAGCAAACTTTTTCTACTGATAAATGTAATTCCTTTAACGCGCTAGTACCCTAATGCAACTTGAAAAAATTAACGGAGTAAGGCATGAAAAAAAACAACACATCATGACTAGGAAAGGCTTAAAAAAAATTCAGCTGAAGAAATATACAATGAAACTGACTGTGGCAAAGGAAAAAAAGTATGTGTGTAAGTGGGGGGGAAAGGGGGGGGACCAAGGGGGGAGGGGGTTTATGCAGCCTTCCTGTCCTGCGCCGGTCCTCCACGATCCTCTGTAAGTTGAAGGGCCACTGTGACTGCGGAGCCCTGCCAAGCGTATCCTTTTGTTATGATCATGTCTGCAGCGTTTACTGCTGGCTGCAGTGGTATTGTAACCCAAGCAGTTCTGATGTCATTACATGCATTTTCTTGCATAGTTTGGTTTGCACTTAAACTAGTTGCTGATTCCATCTGCAGTCACTCTGAAATTAATGACAGTTTAACATGCTCTTGTGTAAACAAACATTGTCTGCTGCAGTGGAGGGGCAGTCCCTTTCCTGCAGGCTGCATATCATTGTCTGCCTTTTCCTGCTATCAGCCTGTGATTAATTACCATTCACTTGTGTGGGAATCTGCAGGTCTGCTCCCATTGGATGACCTCAGTATAAAGAACTGCTTCCTGCAATGTCTCATGGGCTACCATAGTCTCAGATTCTATCTGTTACTCTGCTCGTGCCCCACCCCGTTCCTGGTCCGTGTGGACTGCGCTGACTCCTGCGAAGGGGTCAGCGAGTCCTCCTAGTTCTGCTCTTGTTCTAGAAGTTGCTACTTGCTTGTCTTGTGTCATATATTGGTTTATCGCCAATATATACGCATACTTGCGCATTTTGTTATTTTCCTTATATTCGTGTTACGTTGATACATCAGTGTCGCTGATATATACGTACACGAACTGTTTATTTCCTGTGTTCAGTCAGTCAGTTTTCCAGCACGTTTTGGTAGTTTGCGCGTACCGTGAACACCCGTGCTGAGCTAGTTATCCTGTTCCTGGTCCTGTTTGTGGATTGCGTTCATCTCTGCGAAGAGATAGCGAATCCTTCTGAGTCCTGTTCCCTGTATTACTCCAGTCCTAGTCAGCGTTCCTGCTTATGTCATATATCGGTTCATTGCCGATATATACATATGTTAGTCAGATCTTACAAATAGTTTCATTGATAGCTGTAATTGTAATACGCTAGGAAAACATACTTATTGTATATTTATCTGTGTTACGTTCATCTATCTCGATCCTGCTATTTTCTGACTATTCTGTCCTGTCTTTGTGAGGCACGCCATCGCCGCAACGCATTGGCTGCCTCATTCCAGTCTGTCTGGTTTTGGACGCTTGCTGTCGCTAAGTAGCCGCTTGCTAGCAAGCGTTCATTCTGTCTACTTGTTCTGATCTCCTCAGTCCTGGTTTATGCGCTCAGCGCTATTTTGCGCTGAGACGTTATTGCGAAAGTGTTGTTTGTGGCTGTTCGGATCTGCACCGGCTCTGTGCACCACAATCTCCTATTGGAGTCAGTCCTCTCCTCCACTAAACTGGGGATATCCTGATCCCTTGTGCTGGTGTGTGTGCCTCCTTCACGTCAGCTTATGTGTTGTATGCTGACTGTGGAGATTACACCTCCAAGCTTAACACCTTTTTACGCATTCCTGTCTGCAATAGCGCTATTGCAGATTGGAACGCGAAGAAGGATACACGTGACGCACAGGCGCAGTGGCCCGTCAGCGAAACCAAAACTAGCTGGCGGCAGGAGAACGGAGGATCGTGGAGGACTGGCGCGTGGGGCTAGCAGAAGCCCCAGGTAAGTGAAACTGTTTGTTTTAATATTATATTCAGTCCCACTTTAAGCCATAGACCCAGAATAAACATGCAGATCAGATGTTTCTGACAAAAATATCAAGATGATTTGCATGCTTGTTTCGGGTGTGTGATTAAGACACTACTGATCAGCAGCCAAAGATCAGCAGGATGCCAAGCAACTGGTATTGTTTAAAAGGAAATAAAAATGGCAGCCTCAATATACCTCTTGCTTCAGGTTCACTTTAAGATTGTTCCTGGTATATGCAGCAGCCATGGAACTAGGAATTGTTTGTGTAACAAATGTTATTTAATACGAAACAATCGTGTGTCAGCATCTATTGGTGCCTTTTTACTAACTTTTTACTTTTACTCTTTTATAACCTGATATATTTCTTTAACCCTCCTGGCCTTCTAGGGCTCGCTACATGATAGCGGCTGTGCAGCGGCATCCCCCCACCCGCTTCGATCGCCTCCGGCGATCTGCGATCAGGAAATCCCGTCCAAAGAACGGGATTTCCTGGAGGGCGTCCCCCGTCGCCATGGCGACGGGCGGGATGACATCACCAACGTCATCGACGTTGTGACGTCATTGGGAGTCCCGATCCACCCCTTAGCGCTGCCTGGCACTGATTGGCCAGGCAGCGCATGGGGTCTGGGGGGGGGGGGGGGCGGCGCGGCGAGCGGCAGTTAATTGGTGCGGAGCGGCGGCGATCGGAGTGCACACGCAGCTAGCAAAGTGCTAGCTGCGTGTTGCAAAAAAAAAATTATGCAAATCGGCCCAGCAGGGCCTGAGAAATCCTCCTGCACGGCTTACCCCGAACTACGTTCGAGGTTACTGCCAGGAAGGTTAAAAACACTTCCACCAAAGCCACGTGATGACGAGAGAGGCAAAATGAATACATAGGTTATACCTACCACAATGATAGCATTTTACAGCAATTTTTTCACTTGCTCCTGCTATGCTATAGTCACCCACAGAGTGATTTAACAAGCAGTTGCTGCATGCAGAAATACATGGGAGAGTAGTTCAGATACTAACAGGTTTTCTGAAGCCAAAAGAGCAAGGAAGAAGAAACAAAAACCCTCAAACTGAAAGATAAATAGTGGGATGGAGGCTCCCGATGCATAGAGTAAATGACATCCAATATTAAAAAGAGACTTATTTTTGGACATTTTTTACTGTATGCATTGGCTACTTCCATCCCTACCATATTTACCCAGTCAGGCCTCCTTTGGAGGTAACAGCTTTGCAGTTTTTGTAAAATAAAAATAACCACAGGAGAGCAACCATCCATCATCTGGAGGGGCCTTCAAAACCAAGCAGGGATGGTTATCTTCCCGCAGGCCTATACGGTTGTTGCAGGGATCTGCAACCCCAATTTTTTTAATATACAGTTACATATACTCACAGTTACCCATTCATCTAATGATACCGCACCACTGGGCTCCTGGTCTCTACTTACTTTTCATCTCGGTGCTCCTGAGTACTTGGTTACCAAAGGTATTGCCAGGACCTTCCTACACTCAAAATGAAGATAACTGTCACCACAATGGAGAATGCAATGAGTGATTCAATCCACCAACTAAAATCTAAAATCAGTTGAATTTTAAAAGTGAAATGTAATTGAATACTCAATAAACATTATGTGTGCAGTGTATGTATTCTTCATTTACATTAGAGCATCACAGGGTCTTAAGCTTTCTAGCCTACTACCTGGTACACACCATGCAATTTCCCATCAGATAGTCAGTAAAATAGATGATTTCTGACAGGCCAGATCTAATTTCTGATTGTTTTTCTGAATGATTTTCCAATCACTTCTATGCAAAATCGATCAAAAAAACTATCAGAAATCAGATTGGACCTGTCGGAAATTATCTATTCGACCGGGGAATTGCATGGCATGTACCAGGCATGAGATGCTACAGTATACAAATAGCATTTTTCCCACAGAAATTTGTGGTTGTCTAGGTTCTGAATCTTGCTGTTAGTCCATCACTGTGATAGAAAGGTGCGGCCCATGCTGTAGAGTTGGGGAAGGAGGGTATTGACACACAAGACTCTTTGGCTATCATTCATAAAAGTGTTGTTGGTACCCAAAATCCGTGATGGAAAATACCGCTGTCGGTATTTCAGCCTTCTGGGTGGTCATTCATAAAAATGTTGCCTGTTGCGGTAGGAGTGTGGAGATATCCCGCTGTAGGCTGGCGGTAGGCTGTCGGTAGGCATGCGGAAACAGGAGAAGCTGGCCGAGTCCCTCCATGTGGTGTTCTCTCTGCTGCTGCTTGGGAGGTCTGTCCCATTCACTTACATGTACTCCGCATGCCTATCGCTACATCCAGGGGAGCGGTAATCCCCGTCCGCATACCGCCTGCGTTAGTTTTTATGAATTGACATTTTGTTACATTTCCGCATAGAATCACCGCCGAATGCGGTGATTTATCACTCTGCTCAGAAAAGTCAGCTTCGCATGCGGAAACAGCCTTTATGAATACATATTTTGCTCAGTGCTCGGTAAAGTCGGCTGTTTTTCGCATTTCCGCATGCGGGAATGCTTTATGAATGATAGCCTTTGACAGTAAACTTCAATGCATACAGGTATAGGCCTGAAAATGGTAGTCATAGGTATAGAAAATGTCCCATCAGCTTCATAAGTTTGATCCAGATCCACATAAAAAAAGCAATTCTCATTTTGCAAAGGATGTTTAACCTTCCTGGCAGTAAGCCGCGCTGGAGGTTTTCTCAGGCCCTGCTGGGCCGATTTGCATAATTTTTTTTTGCTGCACGCAGCTAGCACTTTGCTTGCTGCGTGAGCACACCGATCGCCGCCGCTCTGCGCTGATTTGCCGCTATCTGTCGTGCCGCGCCGTCCCTCCCCCCCAGACCCCCTGCGCTGCCTGGCCAATCAGTGCCAGGCAGCGCTGAGGGGTGGATCGGGACTCCCTTAGACGTCACGACGTCCATGACGTCGGTGACGTCATCCCGCCCCGTCGCCATGTCGACGGGGGAAGCCCTCCAGGAAATCCCGTTCATTGAAGCGGGCGGGGGAATGCTGCTGCACAGCGGCTATCATGTAGCGAGCCCTGGGCTACATGATTTAAAAAAAAAAAAAATTTAAAGACTGCTGCGCTGCCTCCTGGCGGATTTTAATAGACCGCCAGGAGGGTTAATTAATCACAGATTATCTTGTTCTTACCTATTCAAAAAATTGAGAGATGAAAACTCATTGATCAACATAGTTTGCTGCACATAATAAACTGTTTAATGTACTTGCAGGACAACTATTACAAAAAATGTATTAATTTTACATATATACGGTACATACAACACCGGCCCTAGACTTTTTGCCACCTGAGGCAAAATTTTAAAAAATCGCTGCCCCCCCTCCCCTCCCGGGGGTGGGGGGCCACCAAGCTGGAGGGGTATCGGGCAGGAAGGGGGTATTGGGCCTAGCGGTGGGAAGTGGAGTCGGACCCCCCCCTCCCTCGCCTGGGTCCCCCGATCTGCGCTCCCCTCTAGCTGTAAATAGTTAAGTACCAGCGTATAGATTAAGAGGTAACGGGCGGGGATCACTCACCTTTTCCGCGTTCCGAAGTGCGCTCCACTGACGTCACTTCCTGCAACGCTGTTCACTTACAATACAGTGGGCGGCGTTGCAGGAAGTGACGTCAGTGGAGCGCTCGCTGGAACGCGGAAAAGGTGAGTGATCCCCGCCTGTTGCCACTTAATCTATATCCTGGTACTTAACTATTTACAGCTGGAGGGGAGCGCAGATCGGGGGACCCAGGCGAGGGAGGGGGGGTCTGATCCCCCTCCCCATCGCTAGGCCCAATACCCCCTTTCTGCCCGCTACTCCTCCAGCTTGGCGGGCGGCCCCCCCACCCACAGACAGGCGGGTGCCGCCCCCCCAGATGTGCCGCCTGAGGCAAATGTTTCACCCCGCCTCATGAGCGTTTCGGCCCTGGGTACATACAAATGTACATTCCTTCCAGAGTAAAATGCACTATTAAGTTTTCTTTCCTATGCCGCTATCACATGCAGTAGGTAGTGAAAATCTGAAGGATCTGTCAGGTTTTGGACTAGTTAATCTTAATCTCATCACGGAGGATTCTCTGTTATTTCTGTATTTACAAAAGCACTTATGAACCACAATTGCTCATTCCAACTGCCAAAATAGCTTGCAAATGAGCAAGGAAGCTGCCTGGCATCTTTATATAGATACTTTTCAGGATTTTTTTTTTTAAGGAAGAAAGGTAATACTGAAAATCTCCCATGAGGTGATGGTCTAGTCCAGGGATGGCTAAACATTTCTTGGATCGTGCTGAATGCCTCTAGCATGTGGCCTGCAGATTGAGCATCTCCCTCTCTCCCTTTGGAAAATGACTGCATGAGAAAGGTTGGGCGGTAATTCACCCATTAGCACTTTCCAGCAGCGATCTCCATGGCGATGGCTGTGTCATGTGACACTCTGTTATTTACTGACTGCAGGTCACATTACGCCGTCACTGCCATGGTGTTCGGCGCTGGAGAGTGTGATTGGGTACGTTGCTTCTCGTTTACGTGTACTGCACATATTTTTGCAAGGACAGCAGGAGGGAGAAGTGGAGAGGAGTAGAATATCACTCTCTATTGCTGGGCCATAGTTTGCCCAGCCCCGGTCTAATCCATGATCTGTCAGCTTTTTACTACCCACTGTTATAACAGCAACATAGGGAACAAATTAATGGTGCATTTTACTCTGGAAGAATTGTACATTTTATATGTATGTATTTTAAATGTTACTATTTTTTGTGAAGGTTGTCCTTTAAACCAAAAAAATAGTGGCTTTGGCACAAAACAACTGTGCATGAAATGTTCTTTGAAAGGTTTTGTGTTACAAAATGACATATTTTGACAAAGTTGTAGTTCTCAGTGTTATTTTCCTAGGTATTAATGTTGTTTTTTTTATCTCTCCCTTCTGTGTACATTATCTGGAAGGTGGTGGCTTGCTACAGACACTTGGCAGTCTCTGTTGGTGGATCCTCAGACAGCAAGCGCTTGCGAGTTGAACTGAGACGCACTCGAGAAAAGGCCCAAGAACTGGCAATGAGCAACAGGAACAAACTGACCACTGCTCTTCGGGATAAACAGTTGACTAAAGTAGACCGTGCAGAGTTAGAGAGGCTTTGGGTTCAGTTTTCCAGTTGCTTAGAAATCTTCCATAATGATATGTGTAAAGTGTATGAGCTGGGCATGTCTGCTTCCACCTCTACAAACCATCAGTCTGCCATACAAACTGGTGCTACAGGTAAGAGGAATTCTATAGTATCATAAAATAGTAAATGTTAATAAGTGGTGATCCATGGCAAACTGGGTGAACAAGACTCAAACTGATCATAACCTGTGCAGAGGCGCCAAAAGGATAAAAATATACTAAAAAGTTTAAAACATTCGGGTGGCGGTGGTGGACCGGTCACTCCAAAAAGGACACGAAATTGTCACTTGAGGAAAAGACAATTTAATTCAATACTCCACGAACAAGACTCAAACTGAGTAAACCAGTACAGTAGACTATGCTTTTTTTGCCCCTGAGAAAGTGGCAACATTATCTGGTGATCTTTGTTTATCAGCATGATTAACCCTTTATAAATATCTTAACCACTTCACCACTGAGGGGTTTCACCCCTTGAGCACCAGAGCAATTTTCACCTTTCAGCGCTCCTTCCATTCATTCATCTATAACTTTATCATAACTTATCACAATGAAATAAACTATATCTTGTTTTTTCCGCCACCAATTAAGCTTTCTTTAGGTGGGACATTATGCTAAGAATTATTTTATTCTAAATATGTGTTTTAATGGGAAAATAAGAAAAATGTGGGAAAAAATTCATTATTTTTCAGTTTTCGGCGATTATAGTTTTTAAATAATGCATGCTACTGTAATTAAAACCCATGAAATGTATTTGCCCATTTGTCCCGGCTATAAAACCGTTTAAATTTTGGCCCTATCACAATCTTTGGCGCCAATATTTTATTTGGAAATAAAGGTGCATTTTTTTTCAGTTTTGCGTCCATCCCTAATTACAAGCCCATAGTTTATAAAGTAACAGTGTTGTACCCTCCTGACATAAATATTTAAAAAGTTCAGTCCCTAAGGTAACTATTTATGTATTTTTTTTAATTGTAAATGTTTTTATTTTTTTTTATTACAAAAAAAAAATGTCAGGAGTGTGGGAGGTAATGAGTTAATATTTTGTGTAAAACTAATGTATTTGTATGTGAAAAATGCTTTAGGGTGTAGTTTTACTATTTGGCCACAAGATGGCCACAGTGAGTGTTTGTTTATGCGACCTGCAAGCGTCCGGAAGGACGCTTGCAGGAAGTGCTACGAGGCTAGGAAAGTTTTTTTTTTCACAATGATAGCAGCGTATCATTGCGGGGCTTAGATCAACGAACGGGAATGGTTTTTCCCGTTCATTGATCCCCGGGCGAGCGGGCGGCGGCGGGAGCGCGGGCAGCGGCGGGAGCGGAGGAAGTACGGATTTCTCCGTCTCTGGGGGTGAAAGGATGGAAAAAGGGACGGAGAAATCCGTACGGCTGGGGGTAAAGTGGTTAAAGTGGACCCAAATTAAAAATACAAGATTTCAGAAATAAAATCTATTTTCTAATTTATAATAATAAATAACAGCCTTTTTTTCAGCTGCATGATGACAAATATAAAATATTTTACATTTATTGGAGGAACCCCTCCCTTCCTTTCATATTGCCGGGACAGAATCCGACAAACTGGTGGAGCAGATAAAAATCAAAAACAAAACACAGGCTGCTACTGATGATGTCACAGGGGAGGTGATCTCAGCTTGTGTGAGATTTCACATAGATGACCCCCCTGTGAGGGAGAGTAGTTGAAGACAAACACACCCATGATCTAAAACCTCCTACTAAGCTAAGAAGTAATGGCTGCCACCTGTATAACCCTAGTTATGTAAAGAGAAGGTTAAAAAGCATGCACTGAAATGCTCATAGGCTTGAAGGAGTGTTTAATTATCTTTGTATGTGTCAGCGTGGTGCAACTACCCGTATTTCGCTCCGTATAAGACGCTCCGGAATATAAGACGCACCCAGGTTTAGAGGGCAAAAACCAGGGGGAAAAAATATACATACTAAACCTGGTGCGTCCATGTTCCAGGAGCGTCTTGTACATGTTCTAGCCCAAATGGTGTCCTAGTGTATCCCCATGTGTCCTGATGTGTGCTCCTGTGTAACCCATGTCTGCCTCATGTGTCCAGCGTGTCTGCCTCGTGTGTCCAGCGTGTCTGCCCCATGTGTCCAGCATGTCTGCCCCATGTGTCCAGCGTGTCTGCCCCGTGTGTCCAGCGTGTCTGCCCCGTGTGTCCAGTGTGTCTGCCCCTTGTGTCCAGTGTTTCTGCCCCGTGTGTCCAGTGTGTCTGTCCAGTGTGTCTCCCTGTGTGTCTCCCCGTGTGTCCAATATGCCCCCATGTGTCCGATATCCCCCCCCCCATGTGTCCAATATCCCCTCCATGCGTCCGATATGCCCCCCATGCGTCCGATATGCCCCCCATGCATCTCCTGGTCCCCCGTGCTGCAGAGCATAGATAGCCGCAACTTACCTAATCAATGCTCCCGCGGCGACGTCAGACCTCCACGCTACCCCCCGCTAGCCTCCTTTCCCTCCCCGTCTTTCCTGCCCCCCCCCCCCCGTGCTGGAATGTATGGCGGCAGCTTACCTTCCAAGCGCCAGCGGTGAATGCAGACATCGGACTCCACGCTACTTCTCGCTCTTGTGTCCGGCTTGTAATGATGACGCGTCATCAGTACAAGCTGACACAAGAGCGAGAAGTAGTGTGGAGACCGATGTCTGCATTCACCGCTGGCGCTTGGAAGGTAAGCTGCCGCCATACATTCCAGCACAGGGGAGCGCAGGAAAGACGAGGGGGAGGGAAAGGAGGCTAGCGGGGGTAGCGCGGAGGTCTGACATCGCTGCGGGAGCATTGATTAGGTAAGTTGCGGCTATCTATGCTCTGCAGCACGGGGGGCCAGGAGACGCAAAGGGGGAAGCGGACAAAAAGGCAAGGAATCCCGAACATGGCGGCGGGTCGGCGCTTCGTATCGGCGGGCGTTTCGGAATTTGGGGATTCCCTGCCTTTGCCGTATAAGACGCAGGGAAAAGTGGTCTTATACGGCGACAAATACGGTAAATATTTTGAATTAAAAAAATGTTTGGTTTGGGTCCGCTTTCAATGGCACTAAAATGCCATTGAATAATGGATTTCTGGCATTTAATTGGCAATGCTGTGGGAAAGTGTCAACAGTGTCAAATGATCGCCACTTTTACAAATTTGATTATCCGTAAAGTGCCATTATTTTTGCATAATTAATAGCAGTTTTCAGGCATTCAGTCTAAATGCTACCTTAATAAACAAGCTTCATACTGTTCTTTACTGTGATCAGAAGTAGTATTATGACTAGAGATGTTGCGAACCTCCGATTTTCAGTTCGTGAACTTCCGCGAAAGGTTCGGTTCGCGAAAAAGTTCGCGAACCGCAATAGACTTCAATGGGGGGGCGAACTTTGAAAATTTGAAAAAATTCTACCAGCTAGAAAAATGATAGAAAACATGTTTCAAGAGCTCTAATACCTGGAGGCACACCTGATTGAGTGAAATACACATCACTGCTGGAGGACCCGCCCACCTTCCCTCCTCCAAGCTAGGTCCTTTATACCATTTGACTCAGTTGTCTGCCTACACCAATTAGTTATGGGACAGCTGCTACACACTCTGCTAGAGAGATTTTAATTGCCCTCCTCCCTTCTACCCTTCTATCTATTCACTCCTCCCCCCTACCGGAGGGAGGAGGGTCTCATCTGCCGGGGAATTCCAGTATTTCAAAAACCAGCTTACATACCATGATAGGGATTTGAACCCAGGCCTCAGTGTATGGTAGGCAACTAACATATCCATTGTACCACCAACACTACTAGCTGAAAGTAGCTGAAAGTAGCTGAAAGTAGCTGAAAGTAGCTGAAAGTAGCTGAAAGTAGCTGAAAGTAGCCTAGCATGTACCACTTATGCTTAACCTCTTGACGACCAGCTAACGCCGATTGGCGTAAAATGGTCGTCTGCAGGTTACCATGGAAACGGACGCTCGATCGAGCGGCCTTTCCATGTCAATTCACGGAGGTTGTCTCCGTGAACAGCCGGAGAACCGTCGATCGCGGCTCGCCGGCAAAATGTAAACACACGGGGAAGAAATCCCCGCTGTTTACATCACACGGTGCTGCTGCGCAGCAGCGCCGTGACGTAGATCGGCGATCCCCGGCCTCTGATTGGCCGGGGTTCGCCGGCATCTGATAGGCAGAAGCCTATCCTATCAGGCGCAGGACGGAATTCCGTCCTGCGCCGCTCACAGGGGGAGGGAGAGGGAGGGAAGGGGAAGGAGGCCAGGAAGCGCTGCGGAGGGGGGCTTTGAAGAGCCCCCCCCGCAAGCGCAAGCAGCCGGTGGCGATCAGACCCCCCCCAGCAGGACATCCCCCTAGTGGGGAAAAAAGGGGGTAGTCTGATCGCCCTGCTGCACTCCTGATCGGTGCTGCGGGCTGTAGAGCCCACGCAGCACCGATCACTGGAAATTACCCTGGTCGTCAAGTGGTTAATGCAAGAGAAAAATTAGACAAGACAATTAACATTTATATCACACTTTTCTCCTGGCAGACTCAAAGCACCAGAGCTGCAGCCACTAGGGCACACTCTATAGGCAGTAGCACAGATATGTAGCCAGACATGGCCTTGTATTTTGTGTTCAACAGTTGTCAAGAGAAAAATTAGACCAGATAGCAGTGTTAGGAAGACTTGTCTAAGGTCTCCTACTGAATAGGTGCTGGCTTACTGAACAGACAGAGACAAGATTCAAACACTGGTCTCCTGTGTCAGAGGCAGAGCCATTCACCATTACACCATGCAGCCACTGCTTACCGGCATGTAGCCAGACATGGCCTTGTATTTTGTGTTCAACAGTTGTCACGAGAAAAATTAGACAAGATAGCAGTGTTAGGAAGACTTGTCTAAGGTCTCCTACTGAATAGGTGCTGGCTTACTGAACAGACAGAGACGAGATTCGAACTCTGGTCTCCTGTGTCAGAGGCAGAGCCATTCACCATTACACCATGCAGCCACTGCTTACCAACATGTAGCCAGACATGGCCTTGTATTTTGTGTTCAACAGTTGTCACGAGAAAAATTAGACAAGATAGCAGTGTTAGGAAGACTTGCCTAAGGTCTCCTACTGAATAGGTGCTGGCTTACTGAACAGACAGAGACAAGATTCAAACTCTGGTCTCCTGTGTCAGAGGCAGAGCCATTCACCATTACACCATGCAGCCGCTGCTCACCAACATGTAGCCAGACATGACCTTGTATATTGTGTTCAACAGTTGTCCAAAGAGAACCTCAGATAGCCAGGTAGATTCATATTCCTCTCTCTCTCTCTCTCTCTCTCTCTCTCTCTCTCTCTCTCTCTCTCTCGTAGGGATGGTCACCGCTTTCCGCGGAATTGTATTTTGAGCATAAATGGATTGAGCATAAATGGTACATGCTAGGCTGGCTTCAGCATGTAGTGTTGGTGAGAGAGAGAGAGATGAATCTACCTGGCTATCTGGGGTTCTCTTTGGACAACTGTTGAACACAAAATACAAGGCCATGTCTGGCTATATGTTTGTAAGCAGTGGCTGCATGGTGTAATGGTGAATGGCTCTGCCTCTGACACAGGAGACCAGAGTTCAAATCTCGTCTCTGTCTGTTCAGTACGCCAGCACCTATTCAGTAGGAGACCTTAGGCTAGTCTTCCTAACACTGCTATCTATGCAGTGGCTGGATAGTGTAATGGTTAAGGGCTCTGCCTCTGATGTAGGAGTCCTGGGTTCAAATCCTGGCTCTTCCGACTCGGTAAGCCAGCACCTATTCAGTAAGGAGTTCATTGGGCAAGTCTCCCTAACACTGCTACTGCCTACTGAGTGCGCTCTAGTGGCTGCCTCGCAAGCGCTTTGAGTCCGACAGGAGAAAGGCGCTATACAAAAAAAAAAAAAGGAATTATCTTGTCTAATTTTTCTCTTGACAACTGTTGAACACAAAATACAAGGCCATGCCTGGCTACATATCTGTGCTACTGCCTATAGAGTGTGCCCTAGTGGCTGCAGCTCTGGTGCTTTGAGTCTGCCAGGAGAAGAGTGTGATATAAATGTTATTTGTCTTGTCTAATTTTTCTCTTGCATTAAGCATAAATGGTACATGCTAGGCTACTTTCAGCTACTTTCAGCTACTTTCAGCTAGTAGTGTTGGTGGTACAATGGATATGTTAGTTGCCTACCATACACTGAGGTATATAAGCTGGTTTTTGAAATACTGGAATTCCCTGGCAGATGAGACCCTCCTCCCTCCGGTAGGAGGGAGGAGGGAATAGATAGAAGGGTAATAGGGGAGGAGGGAGGAATCCACAAACAGGCTAATTAAAATCTCCCTAGCAGAGTGTGTAGCAGCTGTCCCTTAACTAATTAGTGTAGGCAGTATAAGGACCTTACAAGGAGGAGGAGGGGGGGTGGGCCTCCAGCATTGAGAGCAGTGTGTATGGCAATAATATGCTGGCTGTAATATAAAGAGTCAAAGTTTTGCTCAATAGAGCTTTATGGGGCGAATCGAACTTCCGGGAAAGTTCGCGTTTGGTAGGCGAACGCGAACCCCCGAAGTTCGCCTGGAACCGTTCGCCGGCGAACAGTTTGCGACATCTCTAATTATGACACTAGGGCCATTTGGAAATCACTTTTTTTCCTTAGTCTTCTCCAAGTTGATATTTTCACATCTTGTCAATAAAATGCCTTTTAAGCCTCCAGCAAACAGGAAAATACACAAAACAATTTTGATAGTACTTTGTATTTCTACTTTTGGTAACTTTTGTAAATATGAAATGCTTAAATGTGAGAGAAAAGGAAGATGTAAAATTATCACCTAAGAGGAAACTTTGGAGAAAAAGTGAATTGCATATGGGCCTGAGGCCCTTACTGTTATTCACTTTTTCTCCTAAGTTTTCTCCAAGGTGATATTTACACACCAATATCAATAAAACGCCTGTAAGGCTACCAGCAAGCAAGAGAAGACTCAGAATAATTTTGATAATACGTTTTCACATACTTTTGGTACTTTTTCAAGTGCAGAGTTTTGTAAAGTCATTTTAAACAGAAGATGAAAAATGTTCACCCAGGAGAAAACTTAGGAGGAAAAGTGAATTAAATAATTCCTAATTTAGGCCCATATGCAACTAACATTTTGTAACGATTGTGGAACTTTCTCCGTGATCAGCGCACAACGCGTGCGCTGATACGGCGGAAATCCTCCACAAGCGTATAATTGCAGGCACCCAGCAAAAGGTGCGCACCTGTAGAGGGAAATTCCTGTCAGCAGATGGCGCTGGGGAGTGCAGAGGAACCAATCCTCTGTACCTTCACAAATGCCAGACAGGAATTGTACGAAGCGCAGAACGCAATCGCAAGAGAAGCGATTGCGAATGAGAACGAGCAAAGGGACAGATTGTATGTGTGTACGCCAATCTAGTCGCCACCCCGCGACCGCGCACACACAACAGCAGATACGAAACAGAAACGCAACCGCAAGAAAGGCGATTGCCAGAAGTGACACAAGGCAGATCAGAACAGAATACGAGGATAGCAAAGGCACAGCAAATCATACAATGAGGAGATGCGGAAAATTAACAAACGCTAGCTAACCGCGAACACCGCACTCATTTGCAACAGTCCACGCGGTTATGCGCGGTCTCCACGTAATAAGCACAATAGAGACAAGCACGCCTAACTAACCATCGACAGACAAACATGAAACAGAGGACGCGAACGCTTGCTTAACTGTTACCTCACCGAGCCTCCAGCAAGCGGTCGTAGCAGACAAGACAGACACACGAAAACAGGGACAAGCGAGAGATAGGATCCACAGCACTAGTGAAAGTGGCTAGCGCGATCCAGGTACAAAGTAGCAGAACAGAAGGATCCACAGCACTAGCGGAAAGTGGCTAGCGCGATCCAAGGAGACAGAACAGAAGGATCCACAGCGCTAGCGCAAAGTGGCTAGCGCGATTCAAGGAGACAGAACAGAAGGATCCACAGCGCTAGCGCACAGTGGCTAGCGCGATCCAAGGAGACAGAACAGAAGAGATAGCTGGTAGCAACCGCTGCACCAGCTATACTCCAAGAACAGAGATCAGAACGATTTCCTGTCGACCACCATTGGGACAGGACAATCGCAACAGACAAACAAAACAGATAAACAATCCTAACTGCACTAGGGAACCTGCCTAGCACAGTTTCCAGGAATTACTCTAAGCTGATCTTCAAACAAAGAGCATGGCTGACACTCTCCAGAGTGTTTCACTCCTTATGACCAGCCAAGCATTGTGGGAAAGACATAGTACTTATAGTACACGCCTCCAATGAATGTGGCCAGGCAATTTGCATGACAACGTATGCAAATTCCTCAGCAAGCACAAGCTGCAAAACTGACAGAAGCTCTTCTTTCCAGAGTCCTGCAGCATGCAAACCTAAACAATGGTCAAAAAGCTGCCTGCCTGCACAGGCAGCTGAGCAGATTCTCACACTTTTTTTCCTGAGTTTTCTCCAAGGTGATATTTTCAAACTTATCAATAAAATACCTTTTAAGCCACCAGTAAGCAAGAAAATGCTTAAAATAATTTTTCATAGTACTTTTTCACCTACTTTTTGGTACTTTTTTTTATTGCAAAGTGATAAAAAGTTATTTTAAATAGAAGATGAAGAATTATCTCCTAGGAGAAAACTCAGGAGAAAAAGTGAATTGCATATGGCCCTAATACTCTTATTTTTTAACACAAATCTAGTGGGGTGGTTAGAAAGCTTTGCCTCTTTCCTGCTGTTTCTCTCTAGATAATACCATCTGAGCTATCCTGTCTACGAACTAGCTGCAAAATTACAAACCCATTTCCAAAGAAGATGGGAGATTTATAAAATGTTTAGAAAAACAAAATGCAAACATTTAATATCAATGTAAACCTTATAGTTACCATAACTAAATAAAGCACAAAAGATAACTGAGAAAAGTTATAATTTTATGTAAAATATATGATCATTTTAAATTTGATGCCTGCAACAAATCGTACAATCGTCACAAAAGGAAAAACACAATCTCACAACTCATCACATTGGATATATACAAGGCATCCAAGAGAGAAAGGAGTGGTTGATGTACAAATGCCTAAAGGTGTGTACTGAAAAATTAGACATACATACATTTTAATAAACAAAAAAATGGTTTTGCACGCATGCTTAAAGAGGAACTTCAGCCTAAACAAACATATTGTCATTAAGTTACATTTAGTTATGTTAATTAAAATAGATAGGTAATATAATCTCTTACCCACCCTGTTTTAAAAGAACAGGCAAATGTTTGTGATTTCATGGGGGAAGCCATCTTTTTGGTTGAAAGGAGGTGACAGGGAGCATGAGACACAGTTCCAGCTGTCCTGTGCCCTGATCACCCCTCCCAGCTGCCCGTGCTAGGCTTCAAATCTCAAATTCAAAATGTTAAAAAACAAATTTGTGCCAAAACAGCAGAACGAGAACAACAACATCAGAAATCCCATCATGCTTTGCACAGCATCAGGGGAAAAATTCCAGAGCAGATTTCTTTTATGGGGAGGAGCTTAGCTTCTGTGCAACTAAAAATGAAGCTAGGGTAAGAAAAACAAAGTTCTGATGCTGTGAAACTGTTAAAGAATCACCAAGCCTTCTCAGTGCTGCTGAGTAGATTTTTAGTCTGGAGGTTCACTTTAAGGTGTGGAAAACAATGTCTATACAGGAATTCTGTAAGGTGGATCCCAATTATCCGCAGTGTAGCAGTATTTTTTCTGCTCAAAATACAATGTGCAGGGTTGCATTTAAAACCTTTTCCTAAGGTGTTAGTCAGTTAAAAAGTTAATAAAAACAAACCCTTCAAATTCTTGAGTTTGTTTGGCCAGCAAACCCCATTAACCCCTTGTCCCTCATGTGGGCTAATTAATCCCAGAGATTGTGGAGCACACCAATGTGGAATTCTGCCCCTAGGCAATACCAATCCACGTAGTCCATATTACTGGGTTGGTAACACCTCCTTCTTTTGCAAAATTGCCTTTGAAAAGTGTTGAGGACAAGGGCTCATCCCCACCTTTGGCTCAGGAAGTTGTTGGTGGTGGGGGTGGGTGGTTAACTAACGCAAGGCATGTGAGGCTCTGGGGGTTATGGTGGAATCTGCAATCCCGCTTTGTTAGCAAGGGAATTCCACCTCCTCCCTTATAGTTAAATGGATCATTTTTTGACCCTCTACCCATTTATAATAAATGGGTAAAAAGGTGTTTTTTGAACTGAAAGTAAAATAAAATAATGTATTATTATTATTATTGATGTATAAAGCGCCAACATATTCCGTGGTGCTGTACAAAGTAAGAAACAAACATGGGGTACATAATACAGACAATGGTGTACACTAATATACAAGATACATATTTAGTGACAAAATACAAAAAATGATACAGCATACAGAATACAAAATACAGAATTGGTAATGACAGTGATAAAAATAACATGATGAATAAAATGTATAATGATTTCCAAGACACAAAAGGGGGAGAGAGCCCTGCCCTTGCGAGCTTACAATCTAAAGGGAATGGGGGGAAACAAGAGGAGGGGTAGTATACGATAAAATATATAAAAGGCAGTATGTTTTAGGATACCTAGTAGGAGTGCAATTTGGTCTTAGGACAAAGGGAAGTGGCTTAAGGTAGCGCATATGCTTGTCGGAAAAAATGATTACAAATATTTAATCCAGAATGTATGTCATTTTTTTTTTGTTTTGTTTCTATTAACCTCTAAATTTCTACCATATCTTGTGATGTCAGTTTCTTCAGTATACTTTTTTGTTCTGTTTTATAACTTTCTTTTTTTCTTCTGTACACTTGTATATAATGATGTCATCTTCTTCTGTATATGACTTTTTCTTACAGCATTTTCATCTATTAACTTCTTTTGTTCGGTGTTCTCCGTTCTCCTCTTCCACTCTTAAAGTTATTCAACTATTTTGTCTTCTGCACCCCATTTTTTCTATTTTTTAAATATCTTGGTTGGAGTTTCAAGAAAAATCTCTGGCTAGAAATGCAATATTTGAATTTGTCACCAAGAATTCTTGGTAATTACTGATCAGTAGCTGCACTCCTCCATACACAGTGCTAAAAAGCTAACAATATCTAAATAAAGATGATAAAGGATGCAGAGGCTGAAAAAAAGCTTTAGGAACAGGCAACATTTTAGACGCATACTTTAAAAACAGGTGATAGTTTATTATCAATATAAGCACTTGTAATAGGTAACTTGCTATACTATATGGAAGTGGAGGTGATATGCCCCTACCTTAAATTAGGGTTAAGTCAAAAAGTTTGTTTATTTAACAATATTTTAAGCACATTTAAAAAGGAACCATAATGACATATGGTCGAGCATAATAATTAATATAAAATTATGAATGATAACAATTTTGACCTTAATTATCCTGGTTTCAGCATTGAAAAGGCTTTTTATAACCATACATTTCAATATTTTGGTATGTTACCCAGTCTTCGAAATGGCTATGATGTCACACAACCTCCTGCCCCAGTGTATTTTGGGAGTTCAGGTGATGTTCCTGCTCACTTCACAAAGAAAATGAATACTCCACATCCAATCTCCTTGCCAGCTGTAAAGATACAATTAAGAATGAAAATCAGGGTGAGGTATGGTGTTACAATAGGCTTACTGACAAAATAATGTACTGTATATACTCTAGTATAAGCCGAACCCCAACTCTTACCTTAAAAAAACCTGGAAAAAATGTTTGACCCGAGTATAAGCTGGGGGTGGCAAAAGCCAAAACCATATAGTAGAAAAGCAGCGGAGATGGACATACAAAGCACTACTGTTGCAAAGTTGGCATAAAAATAAAGGAAGGAATGCAGAGCCACATAGTCGTGTATCTCAAACTTGATATAGGAATGCAAGGATTCTCTCCACTCAGTAGAGACTGTCCCTGTATGCCTTCCAAGGCTACAACTTGAGATGAGGTTAGCTGGGACCTCCCATGGAATTGTCAAGTGTGTGGTCTCCCTCAGATGATGCACAACTGTGCATATAGTGGGGGTTACTCAAAGAGTAGTGACTCAAGTATAATCCACGATCCCCACTATTGGGCCTTTTTTTTGGCCCAAAAATTAGGCTTATACTTGAGTATATACATATTAATATTGCAAAAATGTAAGCTATTTTATTTATTACATTATATTAAGTTAAAGAGAACCTGTACTGAGTAAAATTATTTAAAATCAACACATGAGGTAACTTCAAATGAACATTACATAGTTACCTTGCCATCAGTTCCTCTCAGAAGCTCACCATTTTCTTCTTACAGTGATCCCTTCCAGTTCTGACAACATTTTGTCAGAACTGAAATATATCAGTTGCTGTCAGTTATGTATCAGTTGCTGTCAGTTACAGCTGAGAGGAGAACTGATGTTTGCACGTTTCCCTATTGCTCAAGTGGGCGATGTTACGGTTTAACAGTGTGCTGACCAGGAAGCTGTTAGAGGGTAATAGCGATTTTCAAAATGGAGGACAGAGAATTCCCTTGATCACAGTAGACAAACAGGAGGAAGGAGAGGAAAAATAGATTGAGGAGTAGACTACACAGCAGGTAAGTATGACTTGTGTATGTTTATTTTGACTTTTATTTTCAGTTCAGGTTTTCTTTAAGTTCAAATTAAAGTACACTTAAGTATTTTAACACTTTGAAGTGTAGCCAGACTAAGAAGCCTGTAGACAAAAAAATGAGTGTCGTGCAGCTGGCAAACTGGACAGGTTTTTGTTTGTTTTTATTTCTTTTTGCATTTCATCTAATGCAAATTTATCTTTAAATTAACTGACATATAGCACTGTGTATAAAAAACAACTTGTCTCTCTGCTTTGAACTAAGTGGTTAATTTAAACATATAAGCAGTTTGGATATAAGCAGTTTGGACCCCAGGTTATCACTTAGTGAATGCAGTTAACCACTTCAGCCTTCAGTCGTTTTCACTTTATGCATCCGAGCAATGTTCACCTCCCATTAATTAGCCTATAACTTTATCACTACTTATCACAATGAACTGATCTATATCTTGTTTTTTCCGCCGCCAATTAGGCTTTCTTTGGGGGGTACATTTTGCTAAGAGCCACTTTACTGTAAATGCATTTTAACAGGAAGAATAAGAAAAAAATGGAAAAAATGCATTATTTCTCAGTTTTCAGTCATTATAGTTTTAAAATAATACATGCCTCCATAATTAAAACTCACGTATTGTATTTGCCCATATGTCCCGTTTATTACACCATTAAAATGATGTCCCTATAACGATGTATGGCGACAATATTTTATTTAGAAATAAAGGTGCATTTTTTCCGTTTTGCATCTATCACTATTTACAAGTTTAGAATAAAAAAAATATAGAAATATTTCATCTTTACATTGATATTTAAAAAGTTTAGACCCTTAGGTAAATATTTACATGTTTTTTTTTTTTATTGTAATGGTTGTTTTTTTTTATATTAAACATTTTATTTGGGTAGTTTTGGGAGGGTGGGAGGTAAACAATGTGTTTATAATGTAAATGTGTGTTAATTTTTATTTTTTTTAAATTTCAGATGTAGTATTACTTTTTGGCCACAAGATGGCGGCCATGAGTTTGTTTACATGACGTCACTCTAAGCGTAGCATACGCTTAGAAGGACGCACGTGAGACGCAACAGCCAGAAAAAGCGGAGCTTCTGAGAGAAGCTGTCGCTTTTTCTGCGGGGGAGAGGAATCAGTGATCGGGCAGCATAGCCCGATACACTGATTCGTGGGCTAATGATCCGCGGCCGGGAGCGCGCGTGCACGCGCGCGATCGGCCGCGGGAGCACGCGGACGTGCACATGGCCTCCTGGGCGTAGCTAGAACGTCCAGGAGGCCAAAGTAGTTAAGCAAATTAGAATAAGCCAAATTATATATTTTATGACTATAGGTCAATAATTTAATATAGTATAAATGTAACAATAATTTTCTTAGTACAATAATACAGAAACACACACAACAAGGAAAAAAAGTTGCAGGCTGAAGACAAACTCTTAGGATATAAAAATGTTTAATTGGTAAGTAAACATAAAGGAGTGTACATATGAAGCATACTTGAATGTATACGATTAATATAAAGATATACAGAAGTTTTAAGTATATGGTATGTCAAATGCATTGGCGTTTCTTCCATGAAGCAACATGATTTACGTGCTGCAGGGCGGCAACAATTAAAGGGCTCCCCTCCCCAAACATCCCCGTCACCCCCTCCCCAGAAGCACGGCACCGCTTCACTCACCTGCTCTCGGTGGTCCAGTGATGGAATCTCCATCTGTCCATGCAGCGTACTCTATCCATAGCTACAGTGGTCCCTCAAGTGGTCCCTCCCACCCGTCCAGAAATCCCGTTCTGAACGGGATTTCCATTAGGGCTTCCCCCGTCGCCATGGCGACGGGCGGAATGGCATCACAGATGTCATCGACGTCGTGACGTCAAAGAGAGTCCCGATCCACCCCTCAGTGCTGCCTGGCACTGATTGGCCAGGCAGCGCATGGGGTCTGGGGGGGGGGGGGGGCAGCGCGGCACGGCAGGTAGTGGCGAATCGGCGGGTAGTAGCGGCGATCGGTGTGCACACGCAGCTAGCAAAGTGCTAGCTGCGTGTAGCAAAAAAAAATTATGCAAATCGGCCCAGCAGGACCTGAGAAATACTCCTGCGCGGCTTACCCCGAACGTACCCAGGAAGGTTAAAGAGGAACTCCAGTGAAAATAATGTAATAAAAAAGTGCTTAATTTATACAATAATTATGTATAAATTATTTAATCAGTGTTTGCCCATTGTAAAATGTTTCCTCTCCCTGATTTACATTCAGACATTTATCACATGGTGACATTTTTACTGCTGGCAGGTGATGTCACTGGAAAGAGATGCTGCTTGCTCTTTTGACACTTGGAAACAGCTGTTATTTCCCACAATGCAACAAAGCTCCCATAGTGTGATGTCAGGACCTCACAGCTGTGAATCACTGACATCACACTGTGGGATGGGTTTCACAACAAAATCAGCCATACAGAGCCCCCTGATGATCCATTCGAGAAAATAAAAAGATTTCTCATGGGAAAAGGGGTATCAGCTACTGATTGGGATGACGTTCAAATCTTATTTATGGTTTCTCTTTAACCCTTCACCTCAACGTCACCTCCCTTTATTCTTCTCTTTCCTTTCTTCTTTCCCCTCCCTCCACCTCTTCCCCACTTAGGACCAGTGCACACCAAAAAGCGCTAGTGTAATTGCAAATGCTCACCGCTTTTTTAAGTGATTTTTCTAGGCTATTCTAGGCATGTGCCTAGCAATTTTCTAATGTAATCTAATTAGTTTTTGTTACAGTAGATCTAAAACTGAATAAAACTGAACAAAACTGTAACAAAAACGCTTGGAAAATCGCTCTGATCTAGCGCTTTTCAGAGCGATTTTCCACTGTCCAATACTTAACATTGAGACTGAATCGCCTGAGAAATCAGCAAAAATGTTGCAGGACCCCCGTTTGACATCACTCTGGTGTGATCCATGCCATTCAAATACATTAGTCAAGCGCTTTTCAAAGCGCTGGCATTTTTAAAATCGCTCAGAAGCACTCTTGGTGTGCACCAGCCCTCACACACAGAAACATGTTTTCCCTTTCAACCATCTTCCTTACTTTTTCCTTGCTTCTACACTGTCTAATCTTTTGAAACTTTATCTCCATTTTAGGGGCTTGTCTTTAGTCCCACAACTTGCATTCTTGTTCTGTGCATCTTCATATTATCGTTTTTGTAATAAAATTACTGTTACTATCATCCTAGAGCCTTAAAATATTTTCTTGGCCTTATGCTTTCAAGTTGTATTATGTTTCTATTTACAGTACATGTATTGAAAAGCATGAACGATCTCTAAGACCACACATAAAATAATATGATGTGCTGATAGAACAGTAGATTTGATAGCATTATCAAATCGGTATTAAAATCAATTGAAAAGTTACTGTTCATCAATATCTGGCAGTTCTCTAGTTTGTTTCTCTTCAGAAATGTACTGCAATAAACAGAAAATTACAATTGCTTAATTAGTTCGATCACAGTTTTCACGTATACAAATTTCAGAACAAGGATATTTTATGTTGTTTTTATCTGCTTATCTGTAAAATATGCAGAACTTTCCTACACAAAAACCCCACTGAGTAGATCAAGCTGTTTAGCTTGCAAAGTATTTATGTTTAATCTCCTTTCACCTCCATAGTGACCTGTATACAAATGCACCTATCCTCTAATAGATAGTTATCCGCTTTCATAATGGTTTACTAGCCACGTAATTGAAAAAGATTTGACAGCATTGTCCTCGTGTGCAGGTCACACACACAAATAAAATGGAAGCACATAATCTATGTAAACAGTATATACCAGATGTACATAACCTGAGTACAAAGAATAACTGATAGGCTACCAATGTAAAGTTCAGATTATCATAATGAAATTCTGAAGGTATAATTCTGTATATTGTTGAGACAAACACGGTCTTATAGCAACCTAAAAGACCGTGGGCCTTATTCAATTCACTTTTTCTCCTAAGTTTTCTCCTACGCAACATTTTTACACCTTATCAATAAAATGCCTTTTAAGTCACCAGCAAGCAAGAAAATACTAATAATATTGGCAGTACTTTTTCACCTACTTTTTAGTACTTTTTTAATTGCAGAGTGCTTAAAAGTTTCTTTAAACATAACATGAAAACTTATCTCATAGGAGAAAACTTAGGAGAAAAAGTAATTTGAATAAGGGAGTAAATATATTATTTAAAAAAATGGATAAATACCTAAATTTGATTACAACAGTGGTTATATGACCATTTCTCTACTCTTGAGCCAAGTCCCTCCAATATAAGTGGGTTGTTATTGTTCAGGATAATGGCCTTCATTCATCACTTGGGAAATCATTTTTCATGTCCTGTTTTCCACAACTTTTCAGCACTTTGCAATTGAAAAAAATAGCAAAAAAGTGGGAGATAAAATACTGTCAATTTTTTCTTGCTTGCTGGTGGTTTAAAATGCATTTTATTGACATGGTAGGTGATGATCACCTAGGAGAATACTCGGGAGAAAAAATAAATAGCACGTGGGCCAATGTCTCTGAGATATCCACCTACCTAAGATGACCCGTGGGAGGGAGTGTGGCCCAAACACATTTATAGAAGCAGTCAAGGTAGGTCATTGGCTGAGATGCAGGGGCGGAGGGGGGAGAAGCGGTCTTATGCAGACTCCATAGCGGAGGAATGAAGTGATTCCAATCACTCCAAAGATCCAGTGTTGGGACACCCACAATATGTCTTTCTGCAAAGCACCCCGGTCTCCATGGCTGCAGTGGCATTGGTCATCACCTGATGGCATGCCTAGCAGGAATAAGTATGGCATGCATTCGGTGCTGGATTCTAAAGGTGAGGTGAGTCAGGCTAGGCCCGCACTGCATTGGATTCCTGGCATGCACAGTACAGTGGATGAGGTGTCACCGTGCATTGCATGGAAACCTTGTTCACAGAGGACTGTGTTGTGTATGTTACAACAAACATGTCATACATAGCATGTTATACCTGCAAAGAGCAGGTCTAAACCAGCTAATGCTTGTGTTGTGCCACTGCACCCAGGGGACTTCTTCAATAAGGAAACACCCAGAGCTCCCTATCGGGCCACCGCACATTGCCGAAGCCCCCCATAGCTGAGCCGGGCAGCTATGTCAATTTACCTTTCAATGCCACTGAAAACCTGCACCCCTTGACAAAATTCCCGACTGTAATTCTTCTAGAGCCCCGGCAAAGCATCTTTGAAGCTCCCAATGAAAATGGTCCAGACAATGGACCAATGGGGAGCCCCGGCGGCAAGGTAAATTGAAGGGATGGCTGACTCAGCTACGGGGGGCTTCAGAGATGTGCGGCAATGCTAGGCAAGGCAACTCCCCACTGTGAACATTGCTTTCATATTGGTTAGATGTACAGGCAAAATGTTATTTCTTAAACTGCTTTTTTAAACAAGTTACTTACTCTTTTCACATGCTCTATGTATCCAAACTGACATCTTATAGTTGGGAAGCATTCTCCTTTTCTTGCCCTAAAGTGCTTTTCATGTTTTTAGGCAACACTTCAGCTATTGCCTCAAGGGCACTGAGTGTCCAGAATATCAACTACGATTCGCCAACTAACAAAGATAAGCTGGAGAACATTGAGCTAGAAGGTGAAATTCTCAAAGTGGACCAGATGATCACAGATATGGAGCTAAAAGTTAATGTTCTAAGGTGGACTGTAGAGTCAGCTGCAAATATGAACGACGAGATTGACAACAACGATGTCTCCTCCACAGCTTTGCTTTCAGTGGAAGAGAGAGAAAGTCGCAATTGCTGCAACGGAGGACAGTTTATTGTGTCTTTGATCTTATGTGGTGCAGCATTAGTAACTGTTACGCTTTCTTCTGTTCTGTAAATGTGATGCTAACTTCTTATTAGTATTACTGTCCTCTGACTTATCCTTACTTGTCACTGTTTATATAATTACATTCATATAAACTCATTTAATTATATGTATTTGAATGTGCTGTGATGAATTAAAGTCACATTTTTTAATCTTGTTAAACATTAGAGAATTGTGGTGCCCACTCAAACACTGGCCACCACTTTTAAATGGAATTGGACTACAAAAATAAAGAAAATTATTATTCAAAGTGATGTGAGTCATGCATAGCTCCGCAGTGTTACTAAGGCCTTCTTGTACCGAGTGTGCTCGGCAATCTGGGGTCTACAGAGATTGATGTGAGGGTTAGTGCTGGTATAAGCACCATGTGGTGTCTGCAGTTTGCCAGTATCTTTGCTACTTCATATTTTGTTATCTAACAGTTCGTTGAAATAGAGTTCTGTTAGTACATCAGATTCCATCGAAATAATTATTGGTGAACTCTAAATGCTTTTTCAAAACAAGTCACTGGTTTCATGCTATATGAGGCCTAAAGTGGTTTTGAGCTACCTAACCATGAGTACAGGTGCACAATCACTTATGTTTTTAATTAGCGGTGCTCTCTTTACAAACTAAAACCTTTGTACTACAAACTTCTTTCAGTTTGAAATAAATAACTACACCCCATAACAAAATGTTTTATGCCCAATTGCCCATCCTCCCCTTAGGTTGTCCTATATTGCTCCTGCATGGATGCAGTGGCATAGGAATAGGGGGTGCAGAGGTTCCAACTACATCTGGGCCCTTGGGCCAGAGGAGACCCGAGGGGCTTATCCTCAACTCCAGTGTTAGCTCTTTATTGGTCCTGTATTGATAATAATCACTTCTATAGATGCTTTGAATAGTACTGATCATTAACAAGCTGTTTCCCATCCCCTTCTTGCACCTCTGACAAGGTGGTTGTCCTTGATTGGTTTTGGTGTGCTGTATCAATGGTTACATATAGAGTGCTTGGGAGGCCCCAATGTAAAACTTGCACTGCTGCCCACAGCTTCTTAGCTACGCCACTGCATGGATGCCTTCAGTGAATGTGAGTGTGACCCCATCTGAGGATTTGAGCTTTGAAGCCCGTGGTTTCCTCGTGTTCAGCAGGATCCTCACCCCACTAGTGGACCTATAACACAGTGGCAATGGCACTACCTTTTAGGCAGTGACAGCTCCCCCATCTCTGCTAAACTTCTGCTCGCCTAGCTGCTGCCTCACAGTCAATGTGCCGTGCGCACTCTGTGTCACCTAACCGCCCGCAGTTACATCCACGCACTGTTCTTTCCTCTAGTATTCACTCCCACCTCTATCATGTATGCAGCCAATCAAGAGGAGGATCGGGGATGCAAGGCAGCGAGCAGCGCCGACATTGCTATGGCGACCAGGGACGTCTCTGGTCATCATAGCAACATTGGCATCGCCCACTACCTGCCTTGTATCCCCGATCCCCCTCCTGAATGGCAGCGTATGTGATGGAGGTGGGAGACTAGAGGAGGAAACAGTGCATGGCTGTGGATGTAGCTGTAGGCGCCTAGCGATTAGGTGACACATGGAGGGCGCTGGATAGCAAGCTGCCTGTTGCAGTGAGTGTCAAACACAGTCCCTCTGCCTCTCCTTCTGTGGATGCCAGGTGGGTGGCATAGACAGCGCTGGTGGTGAGCCAGCTACTACACAGAGGGGGTCAGTGTCAGACTGGCAGGATTGACAACTGAGTAAAATCCACCTGCTGGCCAACCAGCAATAACCCTGTGTTATCAATCTTCACTGTGAACAGCAACACATGATTACTGCTGCTTGGCCAGCAAGTGGATTTCCTCAACTTTTCCACCTCCCAGTCTGACACTGGAGGGGGTGATTAATTGCTTACTGGGGATGCGCCCTCCCCCCCAGGTGAGTGACAAGGGGAGCCTATGGCAGGTGTCCTATGTGCACCCCTAAAAATACGCCTCTGCCCTGGACCATCCAGTGGATTTCCACTACTAAGGTATTAAAAATGTTACCCCCTCTCCCCATCACAGGTTTTTCTTATCTCTGTTGCAATAAATATAATAAAATATGGCACTACTACCGGTATAAATACTGACCAAAGAAGGCCTCCCACCAGGCAAGGAGGGCATTCATACACTCAACAGAACGGCGTTTTAGGAAAATGTGGTGAGAACAACAAGTCACCTGAATCATTCTGGCAGCCTTTATATCCTTCTCACTCCAGGGCCCATATGCAATTCACTTTTTCTAGGTGATATTTCACACCTTGTCGATAAAATGCCCTTTAAACCACTTACAAACAAGAAAATAATCAAAATAATTTTCACAGTAGCTCTTTGAGTCACCCAGGAGAAAAATGCAATATACTGTAACTGTTATTTATCCTTCCAACAGAAAATCTACCCTAAATAGTGGTTTCAAGGGAAATATCCCAGCCAAAACCCAGACCTCAATCCAACTGAAAATATTTGACAAGATTTAAATTGCTGTACAACACAACCCATTTAACGTTAAGGAGTTAGTGCACTTTTGCTTTGTGAAATGGGTGATATCACAGCAGTCTGATGTGCTAAGCTGTCTGAGGCCTAGTGCACACAAAAACCTGTAGCAAATCCGCAAAACGCTAGAGGTTTTTAAAGCAGATTTCAGAGCGATTCTAGGCATGTTTAGAGAGTCCTTCTAAGGGCTCATTCACACTTGGAAGCGCAAAACGTATTGCGTGAGTGATTTTTCAGAGGAAAAATCACTGAACACTGTGGCGATTTTTCTATATATAGCACTGAAACGCGATCGCCGGGAAATCGCCTGAAAATGGTGCAGTCGATGCGTTTGCGTTTCGCGATTCTGGACGATTAGCGCAAATCGCCCAAGTAAGAACGGGCATATAGGGTTTTATTACACTTTTAAAAAACACTCCAGAACCACTCTGGTGTGCACCAGCCCTGAGACATATCCCAAGAGACTTGCAGCAAAAGGTGACTTTACAGTGTATTTACTTGGGAGAAATAAACACAAATATCTAAACATTGCTTAAAGAGAAAACGTGACCAAGAATTGAACTTCATCCCAATCAGTAGTTGATACCCCCTTTTACATGAGAAATCTATTCCTTTTCACAAACAGATCATCAGGGGGCTCTGTATGGCTGATATTGTGGTGAAACCCCTCCCACAGGAAACTGTGATCACCATGATCATGACAGTTTCCGTTCTGTGAACCTTGTTGCATTTTGGGAAATAACAGATGTTTTACTGTGTACAGCTGTTCCAACTACCAAAAAAGCAAGCAGCAGCTCCTTCCAGTGACATCACCTGCCAGCAGTAAAGATGTTGCCATGTGATAAATGTCAGAAAGTAAATCAGAGAGGAAAGATGGACAAACACTGACTAAATCATTTATACATAATTATTGTAAAAATGAAGCACTTTTTATTACATTATTTTCATTGGAGTTCCTCTTAACCACTTCACAACGGAGGGGTTTTACCCCTGAAGCACTAGCGCGATTTGTAACTTGCAGCGCTGCTTCGATTCATTTTTTTCTGTGATATGATTGGTTATTGGGGACTGGGGTCCCCATAACCAATCATTGCACTGCAGAGCGGGGGTGTGCGCGCGCACGTGCGGGTCGCGGGGGCGCGCGATCGCGCATTGCACGTTTGTTTACATTCTATTGTTATCAATGGAGATTGCTTCTGTTTGAAGCAGTCTCCATTGTGTCCGCAATCGGCGCGTCTAATTGGATTTAGGAACGCTTGTTCCTAACATCCAATTAGTCACCTGCTGTGCTGGCTGGCTGGAGTGTGCGCGCAAGGTCCCCGCCCACTCCCAGCCAGTAAACAAACAAGTGCGCCTTTCTCCGTCCCTGGGGGTGAAGCAGTGCGCAGAGGGACGGAGAAATTTAGCACTGGGGGGTAAAGTGGTTAAAATCATTTTAATTCCTTGTTGTAATGCCACAAAACAGGATGAACACTGAAGAAGGTAAATATTCATGTCACTGCACACCATTCCGATTTAAACATGAATTACAAAACTTACAGCCCACAGAGAAAAGACAGCAGGCAGATACACAGTAATACCACCTATCATAGCAGTACATTTATTTAGCACGGTTTTATACAGCATTTATCAAATTCTAAAAAGTTCATGCAGCCATTTTCCTGAAGACCAACAGTCATAGCAGTGTAGCCAACATAATGGCTCCACGAGTGCAGACAGACATTGACTTCCTCCTCACAGGCTTACGCTCCTAGCGCCCATTTCCGTGTTAAAGAATGTTATATTATTATCATTAGCATCAAAACAAAAATTCATAACACCGCTGCAGCAAGCCTAGCAGCAGTTTACAGAGGAGTTATCTAATGCCAGCACGTTATCGTTATACGTGTACAACGTGGGCTAAGTTACTACAAGGGCAAGTGCATGGAGACCAGCTGAACGCCTGATGGCAGCTGTATACGCCGCTCGCGGTAACATTCTGCGTTCCGTTTGGGGATGTGGAGGCGCGCTGATGGATCGCAAGAAACAGTTGGTGCGCGTTCTCGCCGCTAGCAAGACCGCAGTGCTCTCCTTCCGACCGTGCGCGCACACTGCAGTATCAAGGGGCGCGTGCCCGAGAGGTGAGATATCAGATCATGTCATGGCATGCAAGTTGTTCTGTGCCCAGTAGTAATGGCAATGTGTAAAGTGAATGTCTGAAGAGCATCACAGGTCCTTCCATTTCAGTGCACTAGTTTTGCTAAAATGTCCATAAAATTAATGTCCTACCAGTAAGTTGTTCTCTCCTTTCAGCAGTTTAAAGGGAACCTGAACTGAGTAAAATTATTTAAAATAAATACGGTGTAGCTGCAAATGAATATTACATACTTACCTCACCATCAGTTCCTCTCAGAAGCTCACCATTTTCTTCTTATGGTGATGATGATCCCTTCCAGTTCTGACAAGATTTTGAAACGTACCCGTTGCTGTCAGTTATATATCAGCTGCTGTCAGTTACAACTGATGTGCCAGGCAATGTCCATGTTTCCCTATGGCTCAAGTGGCCAATATAACAGTTTTAACAGTGCGCTGACCAGGAAGCTTTTATGGGGTAATGGCTATTTTCAACATGGAGGGCAGAGAATTCCATCGGTCACAGTGGACACACAGGGCGTAGAAGAGGAGAAAGAGATTGATGAGCAGACTCGGAGCAGTGCTTTTCAGCGCTGCTAGCTTTGGGCGCAGCCAGCGCCGCCATAGACTGTAATGGGAATCAGTCTATAGCGGCGCTCAGTGAGGAAGGTCGGCTCCGTCAGAAGACGGAGCCGGAGTTGTTTAAAAAACACAATAATTCGGCCTCCAGCAATCGCTGGAAGCCGAATTATTTCATTCCCCCACTATCCATGTCGGCCTGGAGGGGGAATAGTAATTAAAACGCCCCGGACTTGTGCAGAAGCAGGACCAGCCATTTAACAGCTGGATCCTGCGCCCAAGTCTACCAGCGCCGTATTCAAATGTACGCAGCAGACTACATGGGAGGTAATTATGACCTGTATATGCTTATTTTGACTTTATTTTCAGTACAGGTTCTCGTTAAAGGAAACCTGAGATTATTATTATTTAGTATTTATATAGCGCCAACATCTTCCACAGTGCTGTACAGAGTATATTGTCTTGTCACTTAGCTGTCCCTCAGGGGGGCTCACAATATAATCCCTACCATAGTCCTATGTATGTATATCGTGTAGTGTATGCATTGTAGTCTAGGGCCAATTTAGGGGGAAGCCAATTAACTTATCTCTATGTTTTTGGGATGTGGGAGGAAACCCACACCGACACGGGGAGAACATACAAACTCCTTGCAGTTGTTGACCTGGCTGGGATTTGAATCGGCAACCCAGAGTTGCAAGGCGAGAGCGCTAACCACTACGCTACCGTGAGATGTCGCTTGTGTGTATTTATACTTACCTGGGGCTTCCTCCAGCTCTATTAGGTGCGTAGGCTCCCTCGCCAACCTTTCCGGGGGCTTTGTTAATTTGTAATCTGGCCTGTGCTCTTTTGTGCGTGTGCGTGTGCGGCTTGGCAGCCTGCGCAGAACAAAAATCCTTCCCCTGGATCATGGTGGTCCGCATACGCACGCACAGACCGCACATGCCCAGGAGCGTACGACTGGCCAGTTTACCAGAGTACATTTGAATTTGGCGCCGGTAGACTTGGGCGCAGGATCCAGCTGTTATATGGCTGGCCCTGCTTCTGCACAAGTCCGGCCCGAATTAATTACTATTCCCCCTCCAGGCCGCCATGGATAGTGGGGGAATGAAATAATTTGGCTTTCAGCTATTGCTGGAAGCCGAATTATTATGATTTTTAAGCAACCTCGGCTCCGTCTTCTGGCGGCGCCGATGTTACTCACTGAGCGCCGCTATAGACTGAATCCCTTTATAGTTTATGGCGGCGCTGGCTGCGCTCAAATCTAGCAGCGCTGAAAAGAACTGCTCCGATTACAAGTGAATGGCGAGGGAGCCCCAGGTAAGTACAGTATAAATACTGTACAGCAGTGGTTCCCAACCTTTTTGGAGTCGTGACACATCAAACCAAACGTTCAGATCTCCGTGACACGTAGACTAAATGCATGTAATGAGAGACAGCGTTCCCCCACTAAATGCACATAAGAGACAGCGTTTCACCAGTAAATGCAGGTAATGACAGACAGCCTTTTACCAGTAAATGCAGGTAATGAGAGACAGCGTTTCCCCAGTAAATGCACATAATAAGAGACAGCTTTTCACCAGTAAATGCACATAATAAGAGACAGCTTTTCACCAGTAAATGCACATAATAAGAGACAGCTTTTCACCAGTAAATGCACATAATAAGAGACAGCTTATCACCAGAAAATGCACATAATGACAAAAAGCCAGTTGTCCCCAGTATATGTAGCCAGGGATATATGTGCCCAGTATATGTAGCCAGGGGTATATGTGCCCAGTATATGTAGGCAGGTGTATATGTGCCCAGTATATGTAGCCAGAGGTATATATGCCCAGTATATGTAGCCAGGGGTATATGTCCCCAGTATATGTAGCCAGAGGTATATGTGCCCAGTATATGTAGCCAGAGGTATATGTGCCCAGTATATGTAGCCAGAGGTATATGTGCCCAGTATATGTAGCCACGGATATATGTGCCCAGTATATGTAGCCAGGGGTATATGTCCCCGGTATATGTAGCCAGGGGGTATATGTCCCCGGTATATGTAGCCAGGGGGTATATGTCCCCAGTATATGTAGTCAGGGGTATATGTCCCCAGTATATGTAGTCAGGGGTATATGTCCCCAGTATATGTAGGCAGGTGTATATGTCCCCGGTATATGTAGTCAGGGGGTATATGTCCCCGGTATATGTAGCCACGGATATATGTGCCCAGTATATGTAGCCAGGGGTATATGTCCCCAGTATATGTAGGCAGGGGTATATGTCCCCAGTATATGTAGGCAGGGGTATATGTCCCCAGTATATGTAGGCAGGGGTATATGTGCCCAGTAAATGTAGCCAGAGGTATATGTCCCCAGTATATGTAGGCAGGTGTATATGTCCCCAGTATATGTAGGCAGGGGTATATGTCCCCAGTATATGTAGGCAGGGGTATATGTCCCCAGTATATGTAGGCAGGGGTATATGTCCCCAGTATATGTAGGCAGGGGTATATGTCCCCAGTATATGTAGGCAGGTGTATATGTCCCCGGTATATGTAGCCAGGGGGTATATGTCCCCAGTATATGTAGTCAGGAGTATATGTCCCCAGTATATGTAGTCAGGAGTATATGTCCCCAGTATATATAGTCAGGGGTATATGTCCTCAGTATATGTAGTCAGGGGTATATGTCCCCAGTATATGTAGGCAGGTGTATATGTCCCCGGTATATGTAGTCAGGGGTATATGTCCCCGGTACATGTAGCCAGAGGTATATGTGCCCAGTATATTGTAGCCAGGCCCCCCCCCCCCCCCCAGGAGGAGAGAGCGAGGGAAGGAGAGCGGCACCTCAGGGTGCTCTCCCTCCCTCGCTCTCTCCTCCGGAATGAAGTGCGGTGGCTGGCAGAGGGGCGGAACTTACCTTCCATGTCCTCCGTCTGGTCTCGTCGCCGGCGCGGGATGATTTGCCACTACTCTGGCCTGATCCAGACCAGAGCAGCGGCTGCGACACCAGAACTTCCGGCCGGCGCATGGAGCGACACGGAAGGTAAGTCCCGCCCGCTGCCAAACGCCGCCGCACACACAGATCGGAGGGGAGAGCGAGGAAGGCAAAGCACCCTAAGGTGAGAGAAGGGGGGGAGATGGCCCCCTTCTCCGCCGCTGCCCAAAGCTTTACCTCCGCTGCGCTGCTCCCCTCAGAGAGCCGCGACACATACCCGAAGCTGCCGCGACACATGTATGTGTCGCGGCA
The DNA here is from genome assembly GCF_040937935.1 of Hyperolius riggenbachi. Classification (NCBI taxonomy): domain Eukaryota; kingdom Metazoa; phylum Chordata; class Amphibia; order Anura; family Hyperoliidae; genus Hyperolius; species Hyperolius riggenbachi. The sequence goes on along the minus strand of NC_090650.1, from coordinate 270,001,543 downwards.
CATGGGTTGGGAACCACTGCTGTACAGTGTACTGTTTCAGGTACACTTCAAGGGAACCTTAAAGGATACCACAACTGAATGTGTGTGGTTAAAATGAGTGCAGCACTGTATAGGGTGTAATACGCACATACCTACTGTTCCTCCCGCCCCCCTCCGTTTGCCGCCATTCACACTCTATACACTCCGGTGTGCGGCGACTTGCTTGACCTCTGCCCCGGACATACTGCGCCCTGTGTGCGCAGTATGTCCTTCCCCCTTCACTTCTGGCCGTCGCACAGCGCGAGGCTCAGAAGCTGCTGTCCCCTCTGCGCTGCGTGTGCGCTCCATTACACCAAGCGTCACGTAATTAGCATGTGACGCTTGGTGTAATGGAGCGCACACGCTGCGCAGAGGGGACAGCAGCTTCTGAGCCTCGCGTTGTGCGACGGCCAGAAGTGAAGGGGGAAGGACATACTGCGCACACAGGGCGCAGTATGTCCGGGGCAGAGGTCAAGCAAGTCGCCGCACACCGGAGTGTATAGAGTGTGAACGGCGGCAGACAGAGGGGGGCGGGAGGAGCAGTAGGTATGTGCGTATTACACCCTATACAGTGCTGCACTCATTTTAACCACACACGTTCAGTTGTGGTATCCTTTAACACCCAAAAAAAGAGTTTCACTTACCTGGGGCATCTACCAGCCCCCTGCAGCCATCCTGTGCCCTCGCAGTCACTCAGGGCTCCTCTGGTCCCCCGCCACTAGCTAGTTTCATTTTTGCTGACTCGGAGTCGGCGGGCTGCCACACTTACCTTTGCACGCATTCCCGCTGGTGCAGGAAGCTATTGCGGAGGTTAACACGTACCTTTTGGATAACGTCTGCGATAGCTTCCTACACCAGCGGGAACACGTGCAAAGGTACGCGTGGCGGCCCGCCCGACTCCGAGAAGGCAAAAACAAAACTAGCTGGTGGCGGGGGACCGGAGGAGCCCTGAGTGACTGTGAGGGCACAGGATGGCTGCAGGGGGATGTACAATGAAGAAACTCAGCTGTGCTTACCATAGATTTATGCTAGGTGGTTTAGAAGGGTGGAAAGGCATGCTGGACAGCAGTGAACCTGGCAGCATTAGCTATTCTTTCTTTAACTTTTGCCTTAAAGAGACTCTGTAACAACAAAAACCTCCCCTGGGGGGTACTCACCTCGGGTGGGGGAAGCCTCCGGATCCTAATGAGGCTTCCCACGCCGTCCTCTGTCCCACGGGGGTCTCGCCGCAGCCCTCCGAACAGCCGGCGACTGTGCCGACTGTCAGTTCAATATTTACCTTTGCTGGCTCCAGCGGGGGCGCTGTGGCGACTTTCGGCACGGAAATAGACGGAAATACCCGATCTCCGTCGGGTCCGCTCTACTGCGCAGGCGCCGGAAACTTGCGCCTGCGCAGTAGAGCAGACCCGACGGCGATCGAGTATTTCCGCCTACTTCGGCGCCGAGAGGCATCAGAGCGCCTGCGCAGGAGCCAGGAAGGTAAATATTGCGTCACCGCTGCACGGAGGGCTACAGCGAGACCCCCGAGGGACGCAGGACGGCGTGGGAAGCCTCATTAGGATCCTGAGGCTTCCCCCACCCGAGGTGAGTATCCCCCAGGGGCCGTTGTGTCGTTACAGTTCCTCTTTAAAGGGAAACTTAAGTCAAACAAAAAAAATGAGTTTTGCTCACCTAGGGCTTCCAATAGCCTGCTGCAGCTGTCCGGTGCCATCGCCGTCTCCCTCCGATCCTCCTGGCCCCGCCGGCAGCCACTTCCTGTTTCGGTGACAGGAGCTGACAGGCTGGGGACGCGAGTGATTCTTCGCGTTCCCAGACACATTAGCACCCTCTATGCTGCTATATGGTATATGATATATGCGATCGCAGCATAGATGGCGCTATTGTGGCCAGGAACGCGAAGAATCACTCGCGGGACGTGAGCCTGTCAGCTCCTGTCACCGAAACAGGAAGTGGCTGCCGGCGGGGCCAGGAGGATCGGAGGGAGACGGCGATGGCACCGGACAGCTGCAGGGGGCTATTGGAAGCCCTAGGTGAGTAAAACTCATTTTTTTTTTTTACTTAAGTGTCCCTTTAAGTTTACTAAAATGCAGTGACTAATATTTTTGTGTTCTGCAGACCCATTTTAATATAAAAGAAACACCAAGCAGCGGGTTTGTTAGTTGGTATACTGAAAGATTAGATGGAATCTGGGGTGATCAATGGAGTGGACCAATCACATCTTCAAGAAGTGAAAAGTAGCAGAATCATTCTAGCAGCTGGAGACAGGGGACACAGAGTGTGCGGATAGTAGAGCTTCCACTATGCTCTCTACACCTGCTGGACACACCTGGCCGCACATTCTAGAAGACACAATGGCCTCGATTCACTAAGCTTATCTCCTGTCTTTAATTACGTTTCTAGGGCTATCACCATGGTGACGAGGCATGTAGTATTCAGGAAACATTTTACCTCAGGCAAATCTAAAGTTAACTTCTGTCTTTAAGTTAACTCTTCAATCCTCAAAATAACTCCAGAGTTAAAGACAGGTTGTTAATTAACTGCATGTGAAAATAACTACAGAGGAGGTAACTTAACTAAAGAGGAGATAAATTAACTACAGAGGAGATAATTTAAAGAGAACCAGAGATGAAGCACCCTCATGTATTTTATTACATTTATCAGTGGGAACATGACAGTAAACACCTACCCTGCTTTTAGTTTCATTGTTATCTGCTTAATTAGTCTATTAGCAACTGTGATAAGAATCCACCGACTATTCAGTCGAGGTTTGACCTGGAATCATTATAGCTGAGTCACTCTTCTGTGTAGTCTTTTCAAGCCCAAGCCTTCCCCTCTCCTGGCTTAGATTTCCTGCTTTGCATACTGAGAGCTGTGATGATATGGGAGAGGCTGCTGCTCCTGAGAGAGAAGCTCTGTGGCTGTAATATGATCCCTGTGTGCTCTGTGTGCACTAGATACTGATAACGGCAGTTTCATTTCTATGAGAGAGACTTCCTACAGGCAGCTGTACATCATACCAAAATGAAAGCACATAGATGAAAGGCTGCATTTAGCCTAGATAGCAGCATAGTCTCATATGGCCTAGACAGCACATCCAGAACAACTGATAACCCGGAAGGAGAAGGGATATGAGCCGGCGGCCATATTTGATTTTTCCTGGAGCAATAATGGATAAAAAACACTAAAAAAAGGCACACCAGAGCGGCAAAATTTTCAGGTAGAGCTTTTATTCTTTACAAGCTATCAACTGATATGTTTATTTTGTGTGAAACGTTCATCTCTGGTTTCCTTTAAGGAATAAAAAGATAAGATAACTCTCTCACTGTGTAGAGGTACGTTTTCTCTTGCCTTTATTATCTCCAGCATGATCTTAGTGAATTGAGGCCTTTAACTTTAGAATTCTGGAGTTATTTTAAGGATTGAACAGTTAACTTAGACAGAAGAATTAACTTTTTAGGTTTGCCTGAGGTAAAATGTTTCCTGAATACGACATGCCTCATCACCATGGTGATAGCCCTAGAAACGTAATTAAAGACAGGAGATAAGCTTAGTGAATTGAGGCCATTGTGTCTTCTAGAATGTGCGGCCAGGTGTGTCCAGCAGGTGCAGAGAGCATAGTGGAAGCTCTACTATCCGCACACTCTGTGTCCCCTGTCTTCAGCTGCTAGAATGATTCTGCTACTTTTCACTTCTTGAAGATGGGTTTCTCAATGCAGGCCAAGGTGGCTTCTTGGTGGCAGCGGGGTTGCCGCAGCACAATCCCACCATTAGCATCAGCCACTGTAATCACAGAACCCTCTGGGGCCTCCATCCTTCCTTGGTTACTGGTGCCCTCTCATGACATGCAGTGCAACAGTGAACAAGGGAGGACAGAGGACTCTGTCAATACTGCGGCTTCTGCTCTGCTGCTGCTGTCCCGCCGCCACCATGGCATTGATAATCTTCAGGAGGTGTAGAGCAACAGAATCATTACAGCCACTGCTGCTATGCTGGTCAAACTGGAATTGCGATGCCTCACCGCTGCCAGGAAGCAACTATGGTCCACACCAAAAAGCCCATCTTCAGGAGGTGTAGAGCAGCAGAATCATTACAGCTACTGCTGCTATGCTGGTCATACTGCAATCGTAATGCCCCGCCGCTGCCAGGAAGCAACTATGGCCCACACCAAGAAGCCCATCTTCAGGAGGTGTAGAGAAGCAGAATCATTACAGCATCTGGAGATGGAGCACACCAGATAGATAGGTGAGGAGATCTGCTCTGTAGTAGTAGTAGTGGTTGGCTAGTGTAGCTGGTGGGGCAATCAAGGGTTAATGTAGAGTAGTTGGTATAGCTGGTGGGCAGCAGTGATTATTGTATATGTTGGGGCAATAGGGTTACTATAGCTTAAATAGTTTAAATAGACAGTTTTCGAGGAGAAGCTCCACAAAACGCCCCTGCATCCAGGTTTAGTATGTTTTTTTCCCCTGGTATTTGTCCTCTAAAATTGGGTGCGTCCTATGTTCTGAAAAATATGGTATTTATTTAAATGCGCCATAAAACAAAGATGTTAGTTACATGTGACTGCAAAAATATGGGAAGCTGCAGTTCCAGAACAAAGCCACTTCTGTAGCTGTGGTTAAAGTGAATCTGAAGCCAGTGTTCTCCCCAGGCTCTTTTAGCCAGGTGCTCCACCTGGCTAGTTTTGATGAGCACCCGGCTGTCATCGGCTCACCACCTCCTATACTATAAGCAGAGTTGCGCACAGAAGCACCGGCCCTGCATTCTCATCTCGCCCCACCTGGCTGCTTTTTCATGCCACCAGGCTACCATTTCATGCCACCCAGCTGGAAAAAAATTTCTGGGGAGAACACATAAAAAACATGCTCGCCTAAGGAGAGGGAAGACTCTGGGTCCTACAGAGCCTTCCCGTTCTGCCGGTCTCCTCGTTCCCTCGCAGGCTCCTCCGTTGTGGGAGACTTCGGCAGTTTTCAGAAGCGCTCAGGCTTCCGAACACTGGCGACTCTGTACTACGTATGCGCAACTGCTCAAGAGAGAGGGCGCTAGCGCATGTGCAGTATGGAGTGGCCCGTCTTCGGAAGCCCGAGTGCTTCCGAAGACTGCCGAAGTCTCCCCAACCCAGAAGAGCGCAGTCCACGACCAGTTGGTTGTGGACTGCTAACAGGGGAGCATGCGGGGGAACGCAGACACCGGGAGGAGAAAGGGAAGGCTCTATAGGGCCCAGAGCCTTCCCTCTCCTTAGGTGAGTATCTGGTTTTTTTTTCAGACTCCCTTTAAACATGGCTAAATTGACTGACTGACTGACTGACTGACTTACTTGTAATTTGTGTAGATACCTTGAGGGATCTTTCACTCTACGTTGAAGTAAATGGCTATGCGTTGTACGGCCATGCGTTGTGCAGCAATGCACAACTTGTTGCAGTACCATGTCTTATCATTTTGATCTCATTCTTAATATTGGATTGGAAAGCATACACTCTCACCCTTTGGTACTTTGTTTTCACACATTGCTTTCTATGTAGCTCCTGATGTTAATATGGATACTATGTAATACTATACATTATTCATCATTTAAACTACAGCTTTGAGCAAAAACAAAAACACCCCCTCCATATAAGAATGACTACCTATATTTGCCAAAAAGCAGCCTTATTTGCTGTAATACAGCACTGAATGGCATTGAGTGACAGCTTAGGGCCACAGATTATCTAGCGTTTCTGGTGTTGCTTGACTTGCTTTATGGACTGTACCTCCATTACGACTTGTCTTGTCTGACCATTTTTAATATGTGCTCCTTGTTTGACCTCAGTAAGCAACCTTGTTTGCCTTCCCTTGACCTTTGTCATGTCACCTAATTATGCATGTTTGCCACCTTCCCTTGACCTTCAGCCTGTTTACAATTGTATCTTTCCATCCAACCTGAACTTTGGTACTCCACATCCCATTGCAGCGTCTCCTGTTCTCTCCTATTACTGGTGGGGCAACCTAAGGGGATGTGACTACCAGGCAGTAAAGTAGTCATTTGCCTGCTAGTGGTAGTGGCCCATTTTCTCTAGTTTGGTGTTCTGGTGAACACCTGCAGCCACATAGACCCCACACCTTGGTAGAGCCCACACCTATCACTAGTGGCCGAGGCAAAGGGCCTGTGCAAGCCACATAAGTGTCTCTGCATCTTTAGCATGAGATACCCCAACCCTCTCCCAGATAGATGACAAGGATTGAGTGGTCATGTAACATCTCGTCATTTGCAGTTGTATTACTTGTACAAATCATGTTTGAATTGTTGTTGTTACTGTATTAAAAGTGCATACACACACATGATTTCTCCTCAGTTTTGTGACACCTACCAGGATTAAACTCGATAGAGGGGGTGACACCGCAGGGCACACATTCCAGAATAGTGTGTACAAAGCTTTATTCTAATATACAGTAGTTGGAGTGTGGGCTTCTTTTGATCTTTTACCAGATTTGGATTTGAACAAAATTACTTTTGCAATTACAACACAATGGCTTTTGATTTACAGATTACAGAACATCTACTGCTCCAACAGTGGATCTGCATAGAAGGACTGTGTTTTCATCTGTGGGGAAGAAGTTTTACTTTGACACTCATGCTGTCGTACAAGTCCTGGAAGCCAAAGGTACTGATGCTGCTAGTGTGTGGCAGAAACACATAATGGGGTAGACTCCTCAAAAGCCGGTAATACTGTGGTGCACACAGCAGTATTACTGTCACTTCCATATGCAGCAACTCGGGTTACACCAGTAGTGCGACTCACTGTACTAGAGTAGTTGGACCGTTGCTACGGTAACGCGCGTTACTAATGAGGTTATGGTTAGTAAATCGTTACCATAGCAATGGTCGCGCTACTCTAGTACCGTGTGTCGCGCCATTGGCATAACTCGTGGTGCTGCATATGGAAGTGACAGTATTACTGGCGTGTGCTATGTGTGCACCACAGTATTACCGGCATTTCATTAATCTACCCCAATGTGAGTAAAAGAAATCTACTTTCTTTTAGCGGTCTGCCTGCTTGTTTGCTTTTTGCACCGTAATGACAGAAAATGGAGACTAGAGGGGGGAATCACACTAACATCTGCGGGAATCAGACAATTCCCTGCAAATGTTTTGTGACACAACTGTGGGGAGATGTCTGGAAGATCATAAAGCCTTTTGAAATTATGTTCTGCGGGCAGAGCGGTCAGCACTGAACCTATTATGTGGGCCATTATGTGTGCCACCGCACTCCACAGGAAGAACCAATCAGTTCTCGTACAAAGAGGTGGCATCTCCTTTCCTGAATACCGCATGAAATAGCGCTGATGATGGGATAGTGGGAAGAGTTTGGACAGCAGAAAATGAAAATGGTGCTAAAGCCACCAGGCAACCAGGTACTTTCAATATCTTTAATGCAAAATGTACAGGAGTGAAATGCACTGGTTGGGGAAGCATTTCACGGGCATCCACCAGCTCCCTCATGTCAAATTGGCTCGGTGCACCTCTATGTGTACTGGTTTTTCTTTAGTTTGCTTAAAAATCTGGAAAGTCTTCTCTTTGAGTGACTGCGATGAGTGAGCCTTCTGTTACCCACCTTACACTGCCAACTGAAAGCAGTTCCATTGTAGTGTTGCTCCTATTTCCCCTCCCTATGGCTGCAGCACAGTTTGCTCTGTTATACCGGCAACACCAGTGGTGCTTGTGTATGCACTTCAAAGAGGAATTGTCAGCTATAAAACCAAATTCCATTTAAACACTGCACAGTGTTTATAATGCTGCCAGGAATCTGCAAGCATTCCAATCTATTCAGAAATGTCTCTGATGTAATTATCTTATCTCAGTCAGCCAGGCTCTGTTCTCTCGACATTGCCGAAGACCGTGAGAGATGGAAGCTTGTCATCTCCCCTCCCACATTCCTGCTCCTCAGTGATTGGATGAGAGCAGTTCATTGTGACAGGCTGAGCCGAATCTGATCCTGTGCTCACGTGTTTAGAAAGCAAGCCAGAAATCGCACTGCAGATTGGAGGAGAAAAGTAAGGGAGGAAAACGCATCAGGATTTGGCTTCAGTCTGTGGGAAAAAGAGATGAATACTGCCAGGAAAATAATTCTCTTAATTTACTATATAAAATTCACTGAAATAAAAATGTGGACAGTACAATACATGTTATGTAGGTAGATCAAGTATTTATCTACTTATATACAGTGTTTTTTTATTTTTTTATTCCTGGCATGGTATAGGTGACCCTGCTGCTTTAAGACTTGGTGAGCAGATCCAGGGCCAGTATATCCTGAAATTGAGTGGACAGGCATGCCAAATCAAAGTACATGTGAACTAACTCCCACCAAATATTACTAAAAAAAAAGCCAGGTGACCATCAGCAGTGGATAAAAACAGCTGTCTTGTCTTGGGACCCATTTCATCTTAATCTGTTTCTGTTATTCAGTCATCCAAGAAGCGCATGGATGTCTTATGGGGATGACACCAACTTACCATTAGGCTCTGTTCTAGATGGTGTGCTAAAAGCGACCAGGAGGCCTGAAATCTGAGTGGCATCCTATGAACCTATGGTGCTAAATAGTTGTTTTATTTTAATTAAAACTATGTATTTCTTTGATCCTATGGTTTACTAAAATTATGTACAAAACTATCACACTTTGTAACAAATGGAAGGTCTTTGCCAATTTTTTTTTTTTGTTCTGTTCAGGATTCACGACTCAACAATCTGAGATTGTTGTCTCAGCGTTGGTAAAAATCATGCATACTAACATGGACCTCATATACCAGGACATGGTTTCCAAAGTGCAACAGGTGAGAAAATAGAAACCAAGGGTTCATATAGTGTTTATAAACAAAGCCCTAAAACAGGCATTTTATGCAGTACATTTATTTGCCTCTTTGGTACAGTAACGTGAAGCAATGTTTGTCACTGTGAATCTGAATTGGGCATGCATGAGTTCCCAACTGCTCTTGCCCAGTAAATGGCATGATTGATGATGTACACAAGTGAGTTCTGTCTTTTAACATTAGTGGTTTATAAGCTGCACAAGCCCAGTTAAGAATTGCTTCTTCACCTCGGTGAACACCTGGGAGGCTGTGGGTGGTAAAAGTCCAAGAATGGGGCATAAGAGGGACACTATAGACTATGAGCAATATGAGGGGTGTTGGGTACGTGTTCTTGCACCCCATTACTCTAATTTTTAAACTTTCAGCACACTTCAGGCATGCTTTAAAATTACTTGAGCACTTAATTGACAGAATTACTTCTTGTGAAGCCATAACTGTGTGGCTGGAGCATGTAGGCTTCTGTCTCGGATAAAAAAGGCATTTTTGTTCTAAGTGCTCCAGTCTACTGGAACTTGTACTAGCTAGCTAATCTACAGGATTTTAGAAACAGGGCCCTTTCCTACTATATTCAAAAGGTTCTCCCGTCACACACCTTTCCAGGTCCGATAGACAGACCTCCGTGCCGGTGCCCACCTCCTGCAGGTACACCACCCCTGCACAGCCGTAGTCAATGTACGAAGTGGAGACGGCACACAAATGGCTTCAGTAGCAAAACTGTATTAAAGCATGTAGAGGCACACACGACATGTTTCTGGCGGAGCCCTTCCTCAGGTGTGCCACACCCAACACCTGTGACCCTTAAATACCCACCCACAAAAAGTCATGAGACCAACATAGTCACCTGACCAATTTGTCATCACTAACAAACAATACAATTTCCATCTGGGGAACTACACTGACAGTGTCTACCCCAGTTAACTGAGGAAAAGATCACCCAGATACTGTCTTAATACATATCCATACATTTGTATACATTTTCAACATTAATTCATCATAATCATAGGTATACATCTTTCTTAGCTAGAAACGATACCCCTCCTGATAAAGTCCTGTTCCATACAATCTGTGCAGACAGTTTCACCCTAGGAGAAAAGGACATTATAGGAAACACTTTAGGCTCAGGTATTCATTTAGGCCATTAGGACATACACAGTTGAATTTTCTTATCCAATTCGCCTCGAATTGCAAAAGTAATTTTTTTCTATTACCCCCTCTAGTAAGTACTGGCACATCCTCAATCACAAACCACCTCAACTGGCTCGCCCTGTGGCGATGCTGCAAAAAATGTCTAGAGACCGAAGTCTCATACTCTTTTTTTTACCCAATGCGAAGTTTGTAACATCTCTCTTGTGCTCTTGTATCCTCTCTTTCACTGGTCTTTCCGTCTTTCCAATGTATACATACCCACAGGGGCACTTGAGCCCGTATACCACATAGGGACTCAAGCATGTAAATCTGCCCCTAATTGGTATGCCTGCACCAGTGGAAGGATGGGAAACACTGCTACCTTTTATAATAGCACCACAACAGTTACAACTTAGACATGGAAATGTGCCTTTTCTAGCGCTCGGGGTCACATCCCTCTTTTTGATAGCAATGTCAGACCTGCAAACCCAATCTTTTACTGACCTGCCCCGGCGGTAAGCAAACACAGGGGGTTCAGCAAACAATTTGCCAAACTCCCTGTCCTGCCTAAGCAGAGGCCAGAACTTCCTCACAACCGAGCGTATCCGCTCGGACATATAACCATAATTGCACACAAAGGGCAATCGGTCAGAAGTGCGTTTTGCCCTTGGCAACAGTAATTCTTTTCTAGTAAGGGATCTCACCTCATCACTCACTTTTTGAAGAGCATGTCTATCATAGCCTTTTTCAGCCATTTTTTCAATCAGGCCTTCCGCTGCCTTATCATAATCCGCAATTTCCGTTGAGATGCGCCGGGCCCTCAAAAATTGGCCTTTTGGGATGCCCTTCTTCACCGTGGCCGCATGAAAACTATCAGTGCGCAACAAATTGTTGCGCTCTGTAGGTTTCTGATATAAGCTGGTCACAAGTTTACCACCCTTTTTGCTGATCGTCACATCCAAATAGTGGATGCAACCGGTGGACCACTCAGCTGTAAACTTAATGGTGGGGTGTGCCAGATTGGCCTGCTCCACCATTTCCTCAAATAACTCAATGGGGCCATTCCATAACAGCAAAATATCATCTACAAAACGAAAAAAACGAAAAATATGTTTACATATAAACATGCTCTTCTCAAGATCTGTGAGAAATACATTTGCAAACGATGGAGCAGCAGGCGAGCCCATACTTGTGCCTTGACACTGGATGTAGAAGTTATCGAGGAATCTAAAGTAATTGGAACGTAAAATCAATTCCAAAGCATCAATTTTAAAAAATATTTTTGTATTTGGAAGCGTCGTTTCTAATAATTTCTCTTCAATCTGTCGCATGCCCTCCTCATAAGGGATTGATGTAAACTAACTCTGTACATCCAATGTACAAAGCACAAGGTTCTCTGGGATGGTACCTAGCTCCTCCAATCTGCACAGCAGGTCTTTCGTATCTAACAAGCATGTATCCACATTCTTCACCAATTCCTGCAAGTGCGAGTCAACATATTTGGCCAGTGGGTAAAGTACCGACCCAATACCTGACACGATAGGCCTGCCAGGTGGCGTATCGAGGCATTTATGGATCTTTGGCAAAAGATACAATATAGGTATTTGTGGGTTTTCTACCTCCAAGAAAGCTGCTGTCTGCCTATCCAGTATGCCATCCTCCACCCCCTGCTGCACTAACATATCCACCTTTCTTTTAATTTCACATGTAGGGTCACGATCACACAACCTGTAGTGGCCCTCCTGATCTAACTGCCGCTGTGCTTCAAGAATATACTGGCACCTATCCTGAACCACAATTGCTCCTCCCTTGTCAGCTTTACAAATAATAATCCCATCATTCTCTTTAAGACTTCTCAAAGCATCCCTCTCCATAGGAGACAAGTTATTGAACAGAGATGACTTGTTCTTCTTATCAAACTGTTCCCATAGGCTGCGCACCTCATGTAACACTGCTCCTTCAAAAAGATCAATGGAATTGTTCGCAATGTCCGTCTCCCAATTACTTTACTTAAAGAATGGTCCCTTGGTGACACTGGGCTTATCTGCAAAAGTCATCCGCAGTTTAATAGACCGGACAAATTTATAAAAATCCACTTCCCATGTGAATAGGTCACCGGACGCTGTAGGTACAAACCACAGACCCTTTGCCAGTACACTCATCTCTGATTTCGTCAAATTGTACTGTGAAATGTTAATAACTGGGTTGCTTACCCCCTCTAGCGGTTCCCTCCTCGTTTCGGATAGTCGTCCCGAGGTAGTGGCTGTCTGGGGTTGCGTTTTGGATTCACTTGAGCCTCTGCCCCGCCGATGCCTCCGGTGTCCGACTCTGTGCCTGCCCCCTGAAAATCCTGGGAGGACCCCACACTTGACTCCTCCAATTGGGATTCTCCAGAGGTCCCAGTCGGCACACCACCTTGGCCTCCACCTCGTGGAGCGCCTTTACGGGGACGCCGGCGATGTTTCACGGGCTTCGGCCGGCCTGGCTGGCCACTTCCTGGTTGCGGCTGACCACTTCCGGGTCGCGGGTGAGCACTTCCGGGTCGCGGATGACGCGGCGGCCTACCTCCAAATCCACGGTCTATTGGGACCTGCTGCGGATCTCCCCGGGCTGCGCATCTCTCCTGCTGCCAGGTATAGACTCTTCCCAGCTTGTAGTCTTCGATATCTCTGCGGATTTTTGTTTGTTTCACTGCTGCCAGGTCCTTCTTTAGCGCTGCTAGCTGCGTATTATGTTCAGCATTCAATGTAGTATACACTGTTGCGCACTGATAGTTTTCATGCGGCCACGGTGAAGAAGGGCATCCCAAAAGGCCAATTTTTGAGGGCCCGGCGCATCTCAATGGAAATTGCGGATTATGATAAGGCAGCGGAAGGCCTGATTGAAAAAATGGCTGAAAAAGGCTATGATAGACATGCTCTTCAAAAAGTGAGTGATGAGGTGAGATCCCTTACTAGAAAAGAATTACTGTTGCCAAGGGCAAAACGCACTTCTGACCGATTGCCCTTTGTGTGCAATTATGGTTATATGTCCGAGCGGATACGCTCGGTTGTGAGGAAGTTCTGGCCTCTGCTTAGGCAGGACAGGGAGTTTGGCAAATTGTTTGCTGAACCCCCTGTGTTTGCTTACCGCCGGGGCAGGTCAGTAAAAGATTGGGTTTGCAGGTCTGACATTGCTATCAAAAAGAGGGATGTGACCCTGAGCGTTAGAAAAGGCACATTTCCATGTCTAAGTTGTAACTGTTGTGGTGCTATTATAAAAGGTAGCAGTGTTTCCCATCCTTCCACTGGTGCAGGCATACCAATTAGGGGCAGATTTACATGCTTGAGTCCCTATGTGGTATACGGGCTCAAGTGCCCCTGTGGGTATGTATACATTGGAAAGACGGAAAGACCAGTGAAAGAGAGGATACAAGAGCACAACAGAGATGTTACAAACTTCGCATTGGGTAAAAAAAGAGTATGAGACTTCGGTCTCTAGACATTTTTTGCAGCATCGCCACAGGGCGAGCCAGTTGAGGTGGTTTGTGATTGAGGATGTGCCAGTACTTACTAGAGGGGGTAATAGAAAAAAATTACTTTAGCAATGCGAGGCGAAATGGATAAGAAAATTCAACTGTGTATGTCCTAATGGCCTAAATGAATACCTGAGCCTAAAGTGTTTCCTATAATGTCCTTTTCTCCTAGGGTGAAACTGTCTGCACAGATTGTATGGAACAGGACTTTATCAGGAGGGGTATCGTTTCTAGCTAAGAAAGATGTATACCTATGATTATGATGAATTAATGTTGAAAATGTATACAAATGTATGGATATGTATTAAGACAGTATCTGGGTGATCTTTTCCTCAGTTAACTGGGGTAGACACTGTCAGTGTAGTTCCCCAGATGGAAATTGTATTGTTTGTTAGTGATGACAAATTGGTCAGGTGACTATGTTGGTCTCATGACTTTTTGTGGGTGGGTATTTAAGGGTCACAGGTGTTGGGTGTGGCACACCTGAGGAAGGGCTCCGCCCGAAACATGTCGTGTGTGCCTCTACATGCTTTAATACAGTTTTGCTACTGAAGCCATTTGTGTGCCCTTTCCTACTAGCAAACGCAATCGCAATTGCATTTGCACTTGCAAAAACTTTCCACTTGCTACGATTGCGACGTGACCCATCGGGAGTGAAATGCGATCGCACCAATTATCGTGTAGCCCAACGATTACGTTTTACATACAGTAGAAACGTGCTATTGGAAAAGTGCATCTAGCAATTGGCAAAACGCCAGTTTTTGTTAAAGCGGTATTGTCAAAATAAAAATCAAATTTCAACAGCAACTGGTCTGAGTGTATTAAGTGATAGAGGCTAATCCTGCATTCAAAACTTTTTCTGCTGTTATGGTTTGGAGTTATAAGAAGGTAGATGGAGGCTGGCACTTCCAAAAATAGGCTCTTTTATTGAAAGATTAAAAGCATGTGGCTATACGGCGACAGCCCGCTGTTTCAAGACTCAGCCCTTCTTCAAGCCGAAGTATCCACAAGTTAAAACATCATACATCACACTTATGTAGTATAACACCCACCTGGCAACCAATCAATTCAAAATTCGTGCAGCCAATCGTCTCCACCGGTGTCCTGGCGGACCTGAGAGAGAACTGATGGTCTTACATGCAAATCAGTAGCATCACACATAATGGGGGGTAGAGCGGCGAAAACGCAGCATAAACACACCTCCCTAATCGATATTCACTGCAGCAATCAGAGGAGACCAATAGGAACAACAGAACAAGTGTCAACAGTTCGGGCCCCTCCCATAAGCGTACATGCGTCACACGTCGCGTACAAGGCTGACGTGTGTCATGCTGCTGAAGCTCCCCAAGGTCCTCCCCACTGGGCGGGCAATGCGCAGCCAGCTGCCACATAACACGGAATGGAGTGAGGCGGCCATGCGTCGCCGTCCCTCACACTGGGGGCGGCACGTAATCTGTTGCGGCGGACGGAGGGACGGCGACGCATGGCCGCCTCACTCCATTCCGTGTTATGTAGCAGCTGGCTGCGCATTGCCCGCCCAGTGGGGAGGACTTTGGGGAGCTTCAGCAGCATGACACACGTCAGCCTTGTACGCGACGTGTGACGCATGTACGCTTATGGGAGGGGCCCGAACTGTTGACACTTGTTCTGTTGTTCCTATTGGTCTCCTCTGATTGCTGCAGTGAATATCGATTAGGGAGGTGTGTTTATGCTGCGTTTTCGCCGCTCTACCCCCCATTATGTGTGATGCTACTGATTTGCATGTAAGACCATCAGTTCTCTCTCAGGTCCGCCAGGACACCGGTGGAGACGATTGGCTGCACGAATTTTGAATTGATTGGTTGCCAGGTGGGTGTTATACTACATAAGTGTGATGTATGATGTTTTAACTTGTGGATACTTCGGCTTGAAGAAGGGCTGAGTCTTGAAACAGCGGGCTGTCGCCGTATAGCCACATGCTTTTAATCTTTCAATAAAAGAGCCTATTTTTGGAAGTGCCAGCCTCCATCTACCTTCTTGTTTGCTGCCGCTGGATCCCATAGTGCGGGGAACCTTTGAGGCTTGGGCACCCTATCCCTCTCGTCAGTGAGTGCCACTCTTTTTATCTTTATAATGGTTTGGAGTTATCACATACTTTAGAAGCACTGGCCCTAGTGCCAAACAGTGCCAAAAAGTTGAATGCTGGGAGTTCTTTTGAATGCTAGGAGTTCTTTTTATCTATAATATATTCCTCCTTTTCCATTTATTTCCCTGCCTAGCTGATCACTCGTGTTTACAAGCAAGGCTGAGGTGACTCAAGTGATTGGATGTGTAAATAAAAAAAAGACTCTGGGAGGAGGGCAGCTAATGAATACACAACGAGGAAGAGAAAGGAGGGGGAAAAACAAGAGTCTGGGAGGATATGATGTCAGCATTAGCTTGGCAAAATGGCCACTGCCTGCAATAGGATTTTCTGCTTTTCCTTTATAAAATTCACAGGAATCATTACGTGGATAGCACAATACATCTGTTATGTAAGTAGAAGTAGTATTTATCTACTTATATATGTGTTTTTTATTACTAGGTTAGCATGGTGTCGCTTGTTCTTTAAGCAGATCATGGCTAGTGGAAAAGGGCCCTTACTCCCATTACTGGGAATGAATGGCTCGCTGATGGGGGTTTACTTTGTTACCGTAATTAGAAAATCAGTTTCATGTAATTATATTTGTTAGTGCACAACTTATTTTAGGAAATAGCGATATCTACACCGCTGTAACCTCAATATAAAGATGATAACTTCATAAGGGAGTCTGACATAATAGGGTATATTTGTTGAACCTAGACATATATGCCTGCTCTTCTAATATTTCCTTGCAGCTAAGCTAATGCAGGGCTTATGCATTTTTCATTACAGGAGATCACTCTGCAGCAGGTCATGTCACACATAGCATCGGTAAAAAAGGATATGATAATCCTGGAGAAAAGTGAATTTTCTGCTCTCAGAACACAGAATGAGGTACCCAATGTACACCAAGTGAATACGCATTATTGAGATATCCTAGTGCTATAAATCTGCTGCTTTCCAAAGAGCACTTTTGTTCAAATAACACAGTGTTACTCTATACAGCCATTTTGTCTTTGGTTACAGGGGGGGGAAGGGTTAGAACCGCTGTCCTATGTTTATGGTGGTTTGTATATTAGCTGTCATCTAGGACAGCAAGAAAATGAACATCTTCTCAGTGGTGAAACGGATGACAAAACCTTTTTTTTTTTTTTTTTTTTTAAAAAGTGGCCTTTTATTTGCTGTCTTCACACCTTTGAGGAGATTTCTCTGCTTGCTGTCATAATGCCTTGGCAGGTCATGTGACTAGTACTGAAACCCAAGCATTCATTATTTTATTTTATTTTATTTTATTTGCATTATTTAATGGGGGTTTCTTTTCTGTTAATTTGGTTCCACTTTACAAACATAAGCTAGCAGGGCTATTTCCTAAGCCAAAGTGCAATTAATACAAAGTGCACTTCATATTAATCAGCATGATTCAATGGCGTTTTTGGACTGTAAATTTTGATGGCTGAAATAATTCATGATTGTTTGAGCTGTCACTTGTATGTCTGTGCAGGCATTGTCTATTTTCTGAGCCTGACACACTATAATATGGGCAATAAGCAGTCGGCCAGGCTGGATATTTTCAGCCAATTACTTAAGTACTATTACTATCTTCCTGCATCTCCTCCCTGCTCCATAGGACATACAGTACATATCGCTCACCAGCTAGGCTAAACATGCCTAAACTGTCACTGCTTTCTAGTAGTGTGTCAGCAGACAGAACTGCATATCTGTATTTGCCTTTACTCTGATTAAATGATCCAGAACATATTAACATGTACAGCAATGGCCAGGTAAGGAGTACTGGTATTCAGGGCCGGTTCTAGAAAGGCACATATGAGGGGGCAGTCAAAAATGTGAAGGGGGCATCATGTTTGAGTACAATTTTTTTTTCAGTAATGCTAGTGCGGCAAAAAATGGGTGTGGTCATGACATGTGGGTGGGGTTAACTGTAATTTAATGCGTAACAGTGAGGCGGCAATGCAAGAACCATTACTTCCAACACATAAAATGCAACAACCGTTATCTCCGACACATGAAATGCAAGAATTATTACCTCTGACACATGAAATGCAAGCAGTGCTTCACCATAGAAATAATCGTAATGCGGCAATCTTTCACCGTTAAATAATCGTACCACAGCAATGTTTCACCATAAAATATCATAATGTGGCAATCTTGCACCAGAAAATAATCGTAATGCAGCAGCGTTTCACCAGATAATAATTGTAATGCGGCAAAGTTTTACTAGAAAATGTAATGTGGGCAGTGTTTCACCATAAAATAATCGTAATGTGGCCAGCGTTTCACCAAAAAATGATTGTAATGTGGCCAGCGTTTCACCATAAAATAATCATAATGTGACCAGTGTTTCACCATAAATCTTAATGTGGCAAGCATTTCATGATAAAATAATCTTAATGTGGCCAGCATTTCACCAAAAACTGATGCCCACCTGTTAAAAAAAAAAAAAAAAAAAATTTACTTACTTGCAGAAGACTCCTCTCCCTGGGCGCAGCTTCTCCTGACGATCTGCAGCTGCACAGCCAGCCTGCGAAAGTCCCACGCTGACAGGCAGAGAGCAGGACTATGGGAAGATGGCACCCGAAGCCCTGTACTGGAGATACTATTTGTACAAATAGTCTCCAGTACAGGGCTCCGGGCACCATCTTCCCGTAGCCCTGCTCTGCCTGCCGGAAGACTACGGTGAGCTGCAGGCAGGGCCGGATTTGTACTTTTTCCCGCCCAAGGCCAGCTGTCTCCAGCCGCCCTTCAACTAACAGCTCCCCCCCTTAGAACTGAGTTAGGCCTCCACAGGTTCCAGCATGCTCTCCTCTATATAGTATTGGGGTGCCTCCAGAGCCAGCTGCCGAGCTCCAAGGCAGAGTAAATGCAGCTGATCACACTCACCTGTCCAGCCAGTAGGCTCCTCAGTGTGTGTGCTTCATCCTCATGTGCTGTCAGGTCACAGAAATAAGGCACCTGCGAAGATGAAGACCGAAGCACGCAGAGCAGTGCGCTGGTTGGACAGGTGGGTGCATTCCACTGCGAATACTTTGCAAGGGCCCCGAGGACCTTGGGAGTCACCCCCAATACTATAAGGAGGAGACGAGGCATGTTGGAAGATGTGGGGCCTCTATGTAAGAGAGTGAGCCTGCTGGGAGCTATGGTGCCTCTATGAAGCAGAGTAGCATGCTGGAAACTGTGGAGCTTCTAAGGAGTAGCATGCTGGGAGCTGTAGTACTATGGAGGGACATGCTGGTAGCTGTGGTGCCTCTACAGTGGGAGATTACACAAATGAGCCACCACCTAATGTTGCTTCCTGGATTGGGCTACAGGGGTCAGACCAGGTACTTACAGATTAGCAGCAGAAGGTATTTTCACCCAGGCATGGGATCCTACAGCGTGCAGCCTCGCTTCTACTCAGTGGGGGAAGCTGCCTCCCCCTCTCTCTCCCTCATGCTTTGGGCTGGCAAGAAACTTCAGAAGGGAGGCTAGCGTATGTACAAGGAGCTGCCACGACCCTCCTGATCTGTGCACGGAGGTCTCACTCCCTGCTTGTGCTCTCTGGGGTGTGGCACAGCAAGACCTCCGTGTGACCAGCTGATTGTGCGGTCCATGCAGGGTGTTTCTCCTCTCTTTAGCCGCCCGCTGATAAAATAATCGTAATGTGGCCAGCGTTTCACCAAAAAATGATTGTAATGTGGCCAGCGTTTCACCATAAAATAATCATAATGTGACCAGTGTTTCACCATAAATCTTAATGTGGCAAGCATTTCATGATAAAATAATCTTAATGTGGCCAGCATTTCACCAAAAACTGATGCCCACCTGTTAAAAAAAAAAAAAAAAAAAAAAAATGTACTTACTTGCAGAAGACTCCTCTCCCTGGGCGCAGCTTCTCCTGACGATCTGCAGCTGCACAGCCAGCCTGCGAAAGTCCCACGCTGACAGGCAGAGAGCAGGACTATGGGAAGATGGCACCCGAAGCCCTGTACTGGAGATACTATTTGTACAAATAGTCTCCAGTACAGGGCTCCGGGCACCATCTTCCCGTAGCCCTGCTCTGCCTGCCGGAAGACTACGGTGAGCTGCAGGCAGGGCCGGATTTGTACTTTTTCCCGCCCAAGGCCAGCTGTCTCCAGCCGCCCTTCAACTAACAGCTCCCCCCCTTAGAACTGAGTTAGGCCTCCACAGGTTCCAGCATGCTCTCCTCTATATAGTATTGGGGTGCCTCCAGAGCCAGCTGCCGAGCTCCAAGGCAGAGTAAATGCAGCTGATCACACTCACCTGTCCAGCCAGTAGGCTCCTCAGTGTGTGTGCTTCATCCTCATGTGCTGTCAGGTCACAGAAATAAGGCACCTGCGAAGATGAAGACCGAAGCACGCAGAGCAGTGCGCTGGTTGGACAGGTGGGTGCATTCCACTGCGAATACTTTGCAAGGGCCCCGAGGACCTTGGGAATCACCCCCAATACTATAAGGAGGAGACGAGGCATGTTGGAAGATGTGGGGCCTCTATGTAAGAGAGTGAGCCTGCTGGGAGCTATGGTGCCTCTATGAAGCAGAGTAGCATGCTGGAAACTGTGGAGCTTCTAAGGAGTAGCATGCTGGGAGCTGTAGTACTATGGAGGGACATGCTGGTAGCTGTGGTGCCTCTACAGTGGGAGATTACACAAATGAGCCACCACCTAATGTTGCTTCCTGGATTGGGCTACAGGGGTCAGACCAGGTACTTACAGATTAGCAGCAGAAGGTATTTTCACCCAGGCATGGGATCCTACAGCGTGCAGCCTCGCTTCTACTCAGTGGGGGAAGCTGCCTCCCCCTCTCTCTCCCTCATGCTTTGGGCTGGCAAGAAACTTCAGAAGGGAGGCTAGCGTATGTACAAGGAGCTGCCACGACCCTCCTGATCTGTGCACGGAGGTCTCACTCCCTGCTTGTGTTCTCTGGGGTGTGGCACAGCAAGACCTCCGTGTGACCAGCTGATTGTGCGGTCCATGCAGGGTGTTTCTCCTCTCTTTAGCCGCCCGCTGAACAGAAACAAGCTCCATCATGAAAAGCAATGCGGGCGGCTGCGGATGGACAACAGAGAGGACTCTGAACATGAGTCAGTGGCTCTAGCTCCAGGTGCACAAGGAGTCCAGCCTGCCCGTGGCCGCCCACCGCTTGCCAATATTCTGCAAACTTTTAATACATAGCGGTCGTGGACGGAAGGACTCTGTGCTGCAAGTGTGTGTTTGAGGAGGGAGGGGGAGAGGCAAGCAGAGAGGGAGGGGGAGAGGCAAGCAGAGAGCGAGGGGGGATGAAGAGCGAGAGCAGACTGCAACTGGTGGCCGAGTGAGCCGCGAGTAGCCGGCTATAATTGTTAACACTCTACCCGCTTGAACACACATTTTCTGCCCTTTAGCCTCCCCAACCAGTGCTGAATTTCTGGCGCCCTAGGCCAGGGCCTATGTGGGCTTGCCAGAAATCCGGCCCTGGCTGCGGGGATGAACTGGCACGGCGTCTTTTAGACGCCGCAGTCAGTTCACCACGGGGGTCCCACAGCCTGGCCAATTGAAGGGGCAGGACATTTGAGAGGGCCCACCCCCCTCTCACCCCACACTAGAGCCGGCCCTGCTGGTATTTTAAAAGGAAATAAGTATAGGTGACTCCATATCTCTGTCAATACGGATTACCTTCCTTCCAGATAAATCACATATTAAACTTATCATAAAAACAATTGCAATATAAAAACGCTTTTTATTAGGCTACTTTGCTTCCAAGGAAGCACACCGCTTGCTCTGTCTGTCTAGAATCGGGACCAATCGATTTTAAGCCATAAAAATCTTTCAAAATATAAAGAGAACACACAAATTTGTTATTACAGTACCAAATCAGAAAATGCATTATAGACCTTACCCCCATTACATATTCACATCTGGTCAGAATCAAGAAAATGATATTTTTTATCACCTTTTCTCCCCAAATAAGTTACATTGTAGTATTAAAGTCTGTCTTCTAAAAAACGTTGGCGTATATGTACTAAACTGCGTTAAGCAGAAATAAATGCATAAAGTCTTAGGCACGATGAGTAGCACATTGCATGTAATGTATTGAGTTCTGCTCTACTCTTCATGCAGTAAAACTTTAGGCACATTATTCTGGTTAGTGTACTTTAGTGCATACACCCAAATATAGCTTTGTTGACTACAAAACCAAGGTGCTTTTATCTGTTTCTACAGCACACCTCCAGAAACCTGAAAAATGGTCGGGCATATTGGGATTTTATAGGGAACCTGAACTGACCTGAAAAATGAATTTATGAACCTACCCGGGGCTTCCTCCAGCCCCCCGCAGCATCCTCTGGGTCCCCTCTTTTCTCCTGCTGGCAGCACTGTTAACTGCACGACCCGGCCAATAGTCATACGCAGCCCATACGCATGTTGGTCTCAATTGCGCATGCGCGAATCTCAAGAGTGAACTGCGCATGCGCAGAATGCTCATGGATACAGATATATGAACAGGTGCACATGTGCAGTTTCCCACGACTCCTGTGCAGTTGACCGTGTCGCCAGCGGGAGAGCAGAGGGGACCCAGAGGATGCAGAGGAACCTCACGGACTACAGGGGCGGGAGGAAGCCCCAGGTAAGTTCAGAAATTCAATTCTCAGGTCAATTCAGGTTCCCTTTTAAAACACACCTGAACTAAGAGGAACATGGAAGCTGACCTATTTTTTTCCTTTTAAACAATGCAGATTGCCTTGTTGCTGTCCAGCTGAGGCTCTGTGTTTAATACTGTTAGTCATAGACCCTGAACAAGCACGCAGATCAGTTTTCTGACTGAAGTCTGGCAGGATTAGTTGCATGCTAGTTTCAGGTGTGTGATTCAGACCATACTGTAGCCAAAGAGATCAGCCAGACAAATGGTATTGCTCAAAAAGAAATAAATATGGCAGGCTCCTTATCCCTCAGAGTGTATGTGTACTTAAAAAACAAACAAAAAAAACCCTAGGTTAAGAAGCAATTAAGGGAATTAATGATGTGGCGCAGACTGTTACGTGAGTCATGTAGCTCCATTTTTTTTTTCGTTTAAAAAGTTCTGAATGCCCTTTTTGTGGAGGCACTCTTCACTTTCCTTAAAATGCAGCAACTATGCCCTTGACCCATGCTATCAAGTATCCAGCTTTCAGTACCTTCTTGCCCATATAAGTATACAGGTAAACAACAGGTAGCTACTGTAAATAACATGATGGCCAGTTTTGTGGTTTGTAGGGGACACAGCTGGCATTCGGCTACTAAAATAGTCTTTGGCTGCAGGGGTTATTTGGGCATTTGTCTATTAAAATACTTAAAACAACTGAAACACTTCATTTCTGGTGGGCTAGGTTTGATGACAATTATTAAACAGCCAAAAACTTACTTACAGTACTGGAAATGACAAAAGGGAAGTATCAGTTATGGTTATTAGTTAGGGTTAAAGATTGGTTTAGGGCAGCCTTTCTCAACCTTCTTACCCTGGGGGAACCCTCCGAATATTTTTTGGATCTCAAGGAACCCCTGCATTAGTGGGGGGAGTGGGAATGTATGGCCTTTTAACCACTTCCCGACCGCCGCATGTACAAATGGCGGCCGGGAAGTGGATCCCGCAAAGACCGCCGCATGTACAAATGGCGGAGGTCCTTGTATGGGCATGGGCGGAGCGATCGCGTCATCCGTGACGCGATCCTCCGCCGGGGATCGATAGCCAGACATTAAGCCTCCAGCTCGACGGCCACTTAGCAGCGCCGGCGAGCGGAGGAATCTAAATATCCGCCAATCAGTGCGTATAAGGCACTTTGTTAGGTAAACAAAGTGCCTTATACATGCTTCCTCCTCGCCTCGTGGTCTCATTGTTCCAGAGACCACCAGCGAGGAGGAAGCATTCCGTGAGTATACACAACAGTGCTTTTTTTTGCCCACAGCCCCCCTGATCTCCCACCCCAGCCTTCAGACCCTTCCCCCTGATCACCCCAGCAGACCCCTGCCAGCACCCTGGCACCCCTCTAAAACCCCCACCCCCCCACCTGCCACTAACTATCGACGCTATCCCTTAGATTAGGTCCCTAACTGCCTCCTAATCACTCCTGATCCCCCCCCCCTACCTTTAGATCACCCCCAGACCCCATCCCAGACTACCCCCCTGTATACTGTATACATCTGTATACAGCTACCTTACCCCCTGATGCCCCTCTGATCACCTGTCTATCACCTGTCCATCACCCCTCAGCACCCCCACCCATCAGAGCAGACCCTAACTGCCCCGCGGGGGCAACCGATCACCTGCCCAGACCCTCCATTGCCCTCAGACCCCCCTCCTGATTACATCCCCTGCGCATTGTTTACATCTGTCCTCCCCAGCAATTACTAACTGATCTTCGATCAGTAACCCCCTGTGTCTGCCTCTCATCAGATCAGGACTCAGTCTGCCCCGTGCGGGCTCCTGATCAACCCCCCACCCCCTCAAATCGCCCTCAGACCCCCCCTAATCACCGTCCGAGTGCATTGTATTTGACTGTGCTGTGATTGTATTCAATTGTGCTGCGATTGTATTCGATTGTGCTGCAATTGTATTTGATTGTCTCGTGATCTGCTTCGATTGTCCCTTGATTGTTCCATTGCCTCTGAGACCCCACTTCCCGCCACCCCCAACCCCCTCCTCCCTCCCCCCCCCCCCCCCGCCACCTCCAACCACCACCTCAGATTTGCTTGTGCTGTGATTGGATTTGATTGTGCTGTAATTGTATTTGATTGTCCCGTGATCTGCTTCGATTGTCCCGTGATTGTTTGATTGCCTCTGAGACCCCACTTCCCGCCACCCCCAACCCCCCCCCCCCCCACCACCTCCAACCACCACCTTCCCCCCCACCACCTCCAACCACCACCTTCCCCCCCCCACCACCTCCAACCACCACCTTCCGAGTGCATCAGATTTGCTTGTGCTGTGATTGGATTTGATTGTGCTGTAATTGTATTTGATTGTCCCGTGATCTGCTTCGATTGTCCCGTGATTGTTTGCCTCTGAGACCCCACTTCCCGAAACATAAGGCCTCCGTCACCTAATCTAGCGCAGATAGCTGTGCGATCCGAACGCAACACGTACGATCGCACGCCATCTGCGCTACTATGCGCTGCGCTGCAGATCCCATTCACTACAGTGAATGGGATCTGCGCTGCGATTTTCAAAAAATGTGCATAAAGAAGAGAAGGATCCGGGCACCAGATGAGCTGCAAAGGTTCACCGTTTTATTTCATCCCACCACAGACAGATACACACACCCAGGCAAAGGCCTGACAGCTGTTTCGCAAGCGCAAGCGCTTGCTTCCTCAGAGACATTTGAATCTTGGCCGGAGGCGCGGTGAGTTATCACCTTTACCCCTCAAAAGTCGGCCAGTCCACATCTAGTGGCAGTCATAGCCATTCCCTTTTTATTGCATTTGAGATTTTCGAAAAATGCATGCAGTAGTGCGATAGCGCATCATACTGCTGCTCAGCGCATATGATGGGAACGGTAGAAAGGCTGTCTATGCGCTTCTTGCGTGTCACACACTATGCGCGCTGCCAAAATGAGCATGGCAGCATGCATAGTCTGAACGAGTCCTAAGGAAGGGACTCATGTGTCAGGAAGGGCTTATAATTAAGATTGGTAGTTAATGCTAAACATCAGAAAAAGGGTTAACTCCAAGTGGGATAGTCGGGGATAGGCATCTGAGGGATTTTCATTGCAAATGATTGGTTAGGCTGAAAGAAAGGGGAAAAACAATGAAACCACTGCTGAAAACTGCATTGCTTAGCCAATACCCTGCTCTGGTGCCAAAATAACTTGCAACAAATTTCACATACATGTCGTATCATGCCCATATATTACAAGACTGTACATCGCTTCACATTTAGTCTGAGACTGGTTATAATAGCATAATGCACATTAGCAGAAAGTACCGGTAATGTTTAACTACTGTTTTATTTCTCTCTCGGCCAAGAAAGTAAAAATTGAGCTGCTGCAACTGAAGAAACAGTTATCAGTAAGTTTTTGTTTTTTTTAAAATCTTTTTGTAATTTTCTAACCCTTTTACAGGGTGTTTATTTTAAGGCCCCTTGCACGCTGCGTGACACTGTGTTACTCCTCCCCGCCGCATCCCCACCACAAGGGTCATGCAAATCTATAGAGACTTGTACGCTTCACGCGATGTGATGTGGTGGGCCTGAAGTATCCAAATCACCGCAATTCCGTCACAAAGGCTGCAGCATGTTACTGCATGATCTGTGCCTAACGTATGGATTATGCAAGGCAATAGGTGACGTAGTAAGTGTTCACGATGGGAAGGTGGTGCGATGTGGCGTGCATTTGTGGTGCTACGGGAATCCCAGTGACATACTCCCTGCCCAGCAGGGAGACTGTCACTGGGTTTGGTCCAGTTCCAAGCTGCATGTATTAAACTAACATGAACATTTGCATCACTTTAGAAATATTTCGATCCCATTAACCATCTCTATATTCTATAAATGTTAAGACAAATGCTATTCCTAATTATTGTCATGGCTTTGATGATATTTGTCATTAAGTAATGAAGAAATTCATGCTTTTTACCATTTTCATTTCTTTAAGGATGAAATCGTCAAAGTTAGAGCAAACAATAAAATAGACTTTAATTCAGAGAAAAGCCAAGTAAAAGAAATGGTATGTACACTAACATTTCATATACTGTATGTTCATTTACTGGGATGTTGCACTGTTTTGTGAACCATGATGAAGATCTTAAATAATGATGCCACACTTGACATTTAAAGTGTTAGTTACCATAACATGCATTCTAGTGCTAGTTCAGCCTCCAGTTTTTTAATGCTTATGATAGTACGTTTCCATTACTTAATAATGTACAAAGGTGGTTTTTTTTGCAATAAATATATTTAAAATACCCGGCTCCTGCCTCCTACGTTGGTCCCCTAGCTCACCGTTGACAGTAAAGTGGAAGTTCCTTATCCAGCATACATCATGTAACCTAATCACCTGACACAGCCTATCCTCTCCTTGTGCTGAAAGAGACCTATCTACAGTATGTGCACCTATCATCATCTGCAATATGAAACAATTTCACTTTTTAAAAAAAACAAACAAAAAAAATCTTATTTAATGGAAACACTAGGAAGGGTAGCAGAGCTTAAATGTTTTTAACATTAAGCACAGGGAAAAGGAGATAACTATGTTCAGTAGTAGAGCTGCAGTGATGGACGCAAAGAGGTAAACTCCAGAGAGGGAAGAGTGTGTTGCTCAGGAGATTTGTGCACACAAGAATAGACTGGCTGCTTATCTCTTCTATCTCCTCCCTGACTATCTCATGTGGGTGATGAGAGAAAACAAGGAGTTTGGATGGCTGTCTCTACTATAAAATTTAATCTTTGGAGGAACCAGCAGCCAGAAATTTCAAATATATTTTATGCATAAATACCTAATTTAGCCAAGAAACAGTGGTAGCATTACAACTGCTATTCATTTTTTAAGCGGCAAATGACAATCAAAGCTCTCTGTGGGAGACTCCACAAGAGCCTGTAGAAGCATACCTCAACCATATGCTGACCAACCCTGGGAGGGGTTTGGGTGGCAGTACAGACCCGCCCCTATATCTTGGTAGAATGGAGAGTTTAAAGTGTACCTGTGGTGAGAAAACTGTTAAGTTATACATATCTGCATAATCTGTAAGGTCCCAGGGACTATGTGGCCACTTGTTATGCCCAGCCTCCACTCCATGCTGCCCCTTTAGGCCCATTCATAGCTCAGACTGGTTCAAATTAGAGTGGGGCACATGGAATGTCCACTCCCTCATGGATCACACACCCGAATGGCTATGAGGGCATGCCACGAAAAGACATAGGTATGTGTGGGTCAGGCTGTTGGCTTGGCAGAAAGCAGGAGAGGAAGACAGGTGAAATTATGTTTTTTGACTCTATTAATCAGTGTACTCTGCAGAAGGGGTGTGGAAGTCCTATCCAATCCTTGTCCATTTTTACTAAAGTGAGGTGGTCAACATTTTTGGTAGAAAGGCAAATGTGCTGCTCACTCCCTCCCCCCATGCCCCCACCCCATTCCTCCAAGCTACACTGGACACTCTTTCTGACTAGACACTTGCAGCAGGACAGGCAAGAATCTGAATGGCATGTTCTGCCAGCTCTGGACACTGCAAGTGCCAGATGCCCAGTAGTGCAGTAGGTCTTCATTTTTCGGGTTGTGCTGACACTGGAGGCCTGGGTAGTTGGCAAGAGAGCGCTGCACTATTAGGTTCATGATGTGGGCAAGGCAAGGGTTACGTGTGAGTTTCCCAGAACACAGGGCTGCCAGCAGATTAGCCCCATTGTCACACACCAACTTGCCTAACCGGAGTCTGTTTGGAGTTAGCCATATGTTCTCCTGCTCCTGCAGAGCACTTAGAATGGCTGTGGTCATGTGGCTGAGGGGGCCGAGGCATCTCAGCGTCAGTACTGCGTAGTAACGTTTCCCTTGGGTATCAAATTTGGAAGCATGTTGTTGCTGACTGGGATCCATGCTTCCATGCCAAAGTGACCCTGAAAGAAGATGTTTTTGAGGCAGAGGATTCAACGGAAGAGGTGATAGTGAAGGGGCGAGGAGATTGCATGCCATTGAGCTCTTGGTGGTACTAGGTACGAAGGCCTTGTTGCTGCTTCTACTTCTTCCCCTGCTGCCACCAAAGTTACTCAGTAAGCTGTGTAGGAAATAAATCTTCCCTGTCTACGCTCTCTACGCTCAGTTTTTCAGGTACACTTTGCCACAGAGTGCTGCAGCACCACAGACACATTGGTTTGTAAACATTCATGCAAGGCATAAACACATTTCTGTGCAAAATACTGCCAGTTGGGCATGATGTGTTGTGGGTTAGCACAGAAGGAAGTGTAACAGAACGCATTTGAGTCCACCAAGCCTGTAACGCAGGAGCTCCAATGCCAGCAGCTGTGCAAAGGCAATGGCCGGATTATTGAGCTTTGTTTTGGTGTCATATGGGCCATATGTTTTCTTGTGCTCCAGCATCTGGGGATGGAAGGTTGGATGCTGCTAACCCCAAATATATTAGACAATGAGGTGGAAGATGATGGCAGTGATGGTGAAGATGGTTTCTGGTCTTGACTCCTAGCAATGTGGCATGACTCCTTGTCAGTAAAGTTGGCAGCTGTAATGGGAGACTTGTTTGGAACAGCAGTGATGCAGTAATCAAATTTGTATAAACACGTATTTTGTAGTATATACAGGCGCTGATCCAAACTTTATCTCATGTGTATGTTCCACCAGCTGCTCAGGATAAACCACATCCACAATCGGTTCCAAGAAAAATGCATACAAATCCACAGCGCTTGGTACTCAAATCGGCATCTGCAGTAACCCCACAGTGCTCAAAAGCATATTTCCACAGTGACCATCACCAGAAATAAATTGAGAAAGGTCACTTCTCCATCCAAGAATCACATAAACATTTATTAGAAGCTGAATCTACATCACATATACAATGACTTACTTCCAGGGTCCTTTTGACAGGGACCCTTAGTAGTTAAAAGCTTATAGTGTAACCCAGTACACATTTAAAATCCAAAAAAACGATCTCATATAAGTTGCCCAGTCTCCAGTTCCTACCGGTTTCGGCCTTGCGCCGTCATCAGGGAACACTGGAGACTGAGCTGTGGGCAAAATATATAAAGATTACCTTGTAATAACTCGATCGGGGCCATTGCAGGCTCTCAGCAGAAAGTTTTCCACTTGCCGGTAATGCGCATAGCTGATAGGCTCATTCCAGTCAGGTGGTTAGGTGCAAGTGGCTCTGGGATGGTGTGACATCACTACAGAGCTGGGGCAATAATGCGATTGGTCGGGCTGGTCACATGAGCCAGCATGCTCGCGCGTAATTGGCTGAAAGAGACGCTAAGGATGTTCGGAAGTGTAGTTTCCAGTCTCTCCACGCTCAGCAACTCAATTACATAAAAATAACACAACAGCATGGGCAGCACGGTGGCGCAGTGGCCAGCGCTCCCGCCTTGCAACGCTGGGTCCTGGGTTCGAATCCCAGCAATACTTAAATAAATAAAATAAATAAATACATACATTAAAAGGCACATATTACTAAAAAACATATACAAATTACGTAGTATATTGCACACCCTATAAATACACTTAGAACGCTGTCCCCCATAGAGTTCCCTTGGTTGCTGCCATCTTGTAAATAAATAGATTATTGCACTCAGGAATTGTCTATAAAGCAGTTTATATTAAAATCAATGTTCAAACCTCTTGGTTGCATAGTCTTTAATGTAAAAATCCACTTAGTTTCAAGTTTGTATAATTCTCTATCTTTATTTGATCCTCTCCAGTCTGTTTTTACTTGGTCGATGATACAAAATTTTAAAACTGAAGGATCTTTGCTATGGACAGTTTTGAAATGATTGGGGACAGAGTGGTCTATTTCAGCTTTTCCAATATTGTAGACATGTTCGTATAGTCGCCTCCTGAACTCTCTCTCTGTTTTTCCTACATATTGGAGCCCGCATGGACACTCCAAAAGGTATACCACATACATACTATTGCAATTGTAAAAACGTTTAATCTGAAATGTTTCTCCTGTATAATTACTAGTAAAAGAGGTGATCTTCCTTGGTTGGTTGGTACATGTGCGACATCCAAGGTGGGAGGTGGGAGTTTGCCCCTAATGAACAAGAGATGAAATATGTGTCAAAGGACGAGTGGCAGAGATTTTTTGATGACTGTGGGAAAGAATTAATAAAAAAATTGCTGAAAAATTGCTGAAAGCAAAAAGACTGCGGATGCTAGATTTTAATAAGACTATAGACGAAATTAAAGAAAAATTAAACCCTTTTCGTGAATTAGAGGACTACAAAAAGATTTCGGGTAACTTGCAATAACACCTTAAAAAAGTGGATGAGGACCTTAGACACAAAAAGCAAAAGAAATATGTCCGGGACTCTAATGATTACAGCCAAAAAACAGTTTACAAATGGCAGTCCAAACCTATACCAGCAGTACCCACTGCCCCTAATAATAACCCAAGACCTAATATACCCCACCCTCGGCCTGAATATCGTGGCCCCAAAACCCCGTGGACCCCGATCGCAAAACAATTTAACTATCCCACCCCCTACCAAAATCATCCTCCAATAAGACCTAGCAGACCCGCATATGGGATTCCGAAACACTTTCAGATTCCGAGACCCCCAGTAGTTCCACCTAGGAGACCTTACAATATGTATCCCAAAACCTACCCTAATTTCCATCCCCAAACACGACCACACTGGAAACCAAAACCGAGGTACAATCCAGTAGTACCCCCACCCAAATACTATCCTCCAGTGTACAACAGATTTACAGCACTTGACTCCCCTGCGGTAGAGAATTCTGCACTGAGTGAGGACCCTAACAAACATTTTTTAGAGAAAGTCCTACCCCAAAAAGAGAGGAGGAAAAGATCGTTAGAAGAAGAACCAGAGGAAATAGGGGAGGCATCAAATTACAAAGGAGAAAGCAACAAAAAAAATGAAAGGAAGTTAGGTGAAGGGATCTTCAACTTGAGTAGTAAAACCTTGACTGAATCAGAATTAAAATTATTGGACAAAGGACTAAAATATGCCCCACCAAAACTATGAATAAATTCCAAATGTTTGAAGATGCGCATAAATTCGCAAGAAGAAGGGTATAAAAAAGTTTTTTTTCTACAAACCCAGCACCAACCACCTCAACAGTGGACACTAGTGTAAGCGGGCAGTACTTAAAAAGTGGTTTGAAGAATCGCTCTACATTCAACCCTCAGTTATCAAATAACCACTCTATTGAAACCTTTAAATCGCTGATTATTAGAGATATAGAACATATGCCAATTAAAACAAAGCGAACAAACAGAGACTTGGAGGTAGCTATGAAAGCACTAGCAACCAATAGAAATATAACAGTGAAACCTGCGGATAAAGGAGGGGGGCTGGTGATCATGGATACTCCAAAATACATTAATATGGTTAATGTGCTGTTGGAAGATAAGCAAACATATCAGGTTCTGAAAACAGACCCAGGGCCGAGATATCATCAGGAATTGACCTTACTGGTGAAAAAGGGAGTACAAAAAGGACTGATTATAGAGAAAGAGAGCAAATATCTGATTCCGTCCTTTGTAAGAACTCCTGTATTATATTGTTTGCCAAAAATCCATAAAAATTCAGAAAATCCCCCAGGCCGCCCTATTGTGAGTGGAATTAACTCAGTAACATCTCGTTTAGGACATTTTTTTAGACACTTTTTTGCAGCCACTTGTTTTAAAAATTCCTTCCTACCTCAGAGACTCTAAACATCTTATTGATATTTTGAACAATTTTGAATATACAGCACCGTATTTTTTGGTGACTGCAGATGTATCATCTTTATATACTGTGATTGATCAGCAGGCAGCACTTAAAGCAGTGGAATACTATTTAAGGGAAACTCCGGACTTAAATAACAGTATGGTGGGGTTCCTCATAGAGGCATTAGATTTTGCTATGAGTCATAACTATTTTGCTTTTAATGGTACTTTTTACAAACAGGTAAAGGGCGTGGCAATGGGGGCGAGGTATGCTCCCAGTCTAGCTAATCTGTTTGTGGCCAGATGGGAGGACATTTTTATCCATGGTGCACAACATGAAAACCTCTGTCTATGGAAAAGATTTATAGATGATGTGTTTTTTATTTGGAAAGGGGATGAAGCATCATTGAAGGAATGTATTGTTTTTATTAATCTTAATACTGATAACTTGATTTTTAACTGTGAATATAGCATGGAAAAAGTAAATTTCTTGGATTTAGTCATTAAGAATGAAGTGGAAAAATGCAGTACATCAACCTTTTTCAAAACGACAGACCGTAATAGCTATATTCCGTTGGAAAGTTGCCATCACCCCAGCTGGCTTAAAGGACTTACGAGGCGAAAAAACGTAATTTTGGTCTTTACCTGTTTACTATGTGAATCCATAGGTGTGTTACAATGCGTCCTCCGTTGCATTCCGCCTCAAAAGTATCTTTTATATTCCCCCCAGGCTACGACCCGACCCCACAGCACGGGTCGTCTCCTATGCCACATTCAAGATGGCCGCCGCAAAGATCCGCGGCTGCGCAGTACGCATGGCGGAGACTGCGGCTGCGCAGCTCTCCGCCCTCGCTGTGAGCGCGCCCGCTGTCACAGTAGGATGACGCTAACAGCGAGTACGCGGCTGGGCGAGGGTGGAGAGCTGCGCAGCCGCACTCTCCGCCATGCGTACTGCGCAGCCGTGGATCTTTGCGGCGGCCATCTTAAATGTGGCATAGGAGACGACCCGTGCTGTGGGGTCGGGTCGTAGCCTGGGGGGAATATAAAAGATACTTTTGAGGCGGAATGCAACGGAGGACGCATTGTAACACACCTATGGATTCACATAGTAAACAGGTAAAGACCAAAATTACGTTTTTTCGCCTCGTAAGTCCTTTAAGGCAATACCATCTAGCCAGTTTTTAAGGGTTTTTAGAAATTGTACGCATAATGAAGATTTTTTTACTCAATCGAATGTTTTAATTGAACGATTTGTAGAAAAAGGATATGATTTTGATTGTTTAATGAAATTGTGAGATGAAATTGGCACACGGAATAGATTGGACATGATCCAAAACCATGGCACAGGAACAAGACAGAATGTGGAAAATCAGTTCAAATGTGCTTTTATTACTGATTTTAATACACAATATAGGGACATTAAAGGGACTCCGAGCTCTGAAAAAAAAGGAAAGTTGTACTCACCAGGGGCTTTTTCCAGCCCAGTGCTGGTCGGGAGGTCCCACGCCGGCGTCCCGGCTCCTCTTCTTCTCCCCGCTCCGGAATGGCTGGCAGGCCGCAGCCCGGGCGACACTCTCCCGAGTGTCGGGCTGCTTCTTCCGCATATGACGCGGATTACGTCACACGCCGGCCGCCTCGCGTCATCACGGCGGCCGGCGTGAAAGTACTGCGCATGCGCGCTTTGTTCGCGCATGCGCAGTACTTTCACGCCGGCCGCCGTGATGACGCGAGGCGGCCGGCGTGTGACGTAATCCGCGTCATATGCGGAAGAAGCAGCCCGACACTCGGGAGAGTGTCGCCCGGGCTGCGGCCTGCCAGCCATTCCGGAGCGGGGAGAAGAAGAGGAGCCGGGACGCCGGCGTGGGACCTCCCGACCAGCACTGGGCTGGAAAAAGCCCCTGGTGAGTACAACTTTCCTTTTTTTTCAGAGCTCGGAGTCCCTTTAAAAGGCTTGTAGGGAAACATTGGCCTATTTTGAGACTAGATCCTGATCTAACTGCAATTATTACTGAAAAACCACAAGTTATATTCAGGAAGGCCCCAAATCTTCAGAGCCGGATTACAAGCAGTACCATATATAAGCAGCCAACTACCAGTAACACCTTTCTGGAGTTAGGTTTTTTCAAGTGCAAAAGATGTTTTGGATGTCGCACATGTACCAACCAACCAAGGAAGATCACCTCTTTTACTAGTAATTATACAGGAGAAACATTTCAGATTAAACGTTTTTACAATTGCAATAGTATGTATGTGGTATACCTTTTGGAGTGTCCATGCGGGCTCCAATATGTAGGAAAAACAGAGAGAGAGTTCAGGAGGCGACTATACGAACATGTCTACAATATTGGAAAAGCTGAAATAGACCACTCTGTCCCCAATCATTTCAAAACTGTCCATAGCAAAGATCCTTCAGTTTTAAAATTTTGTATCATCGACCAAGTAAAAACAGACTGGAGAGGATCAAATAAAGATAGAGAATTATACAAACTTGAAACTAAGTGGATTTTTACATTAAAGACTATGCAACCAAGAGGTTTGAACATTGATTTTAATATAAACTGCTTTATAGACAATTCCTGAGTGCAATAATCTATTTATTTACAAGATGGCAGCAACCAAGGGAACTCTATGGGGGACAGCGTTCTAAGTGTATTTATAGGGTGTGCAATATACTACGTAATTTATATATGTTTTTTAGTAATATGTGCCTTTTAATGTATGTATTTATTTATTTTATTTATTTAAGTATTGCTGGGATTCGAACCCAGGACCCAGCGTTGCAAGGCGGGAGCGCTGGCCACTGCGCCACCGTGCTGCCCATGCTGTTGTGTTATTTTTATGTAATTGAGTTGCTGAGCGTGGAGAGACTGGAAACTACACTTCCCAACATCCTTAGCGTCTCTTTCAGCCAATTACGCGTGAGCATGCTGGCTCGTGTGACCAGCACGACCAATCGCATTATTGCCCCAGCTCTGTAGTGATGTCACACCATCCCAGAGCCACTTGCACCTAACCATCTGACTGGAATGAGCCTATCAGCTATGCGCATTACCGGCAAGTGGAAAACTTTCTGCTGAGAGCCTGCAATGGCCCCGATCGAGTTATTACAAGGTAACCACAGCTCAGTCTCCAGTGTTCCCTGATGACGGCGCAAGGCCGAAACCGGTAGGAACTGGAGACTGGGCAACTTATATGAGATCGTTTTTTTGGATTTTAAATGTGTACTGGGTTACACTATAAGCTTTTAACTACTAAGGGTCCCTGTCAAAAGGACCCTGGAAGTAAGTCATTGTATATGTGATGTAGATTCAGCTTCTAATAAATGTTTATGTGATTCTTGGATGGAGAAGTGACCTTTCTCAATTTATTTCTGGTGATGGTCACTGTGGAAATATGCTTTTGAGCACTGTGGGGTTACTGCAGATGCCGATTTGAGTACCAAGCGCTGTGGATTTGTATGCAAATTTGTATAAAACTTGCCAATACAAACAGGTATTACTCAAAAAATATCAATCATATGTTCCTATTAAAAAATGTTTTTATTACACCATACAATAAATAACTCATATATGCACAATAATAATAATAATAATAATAATCGGTGGTAGGACTTACTACAGTGAACTGTTTGTTAGGCTCAGAGTTGATGTTTATTTCCTTATTGACTGCTTAAAGTACAACTGTAACAAAAAAAAGAGTGCCCCTATGAGGTACTTACCTCAGGAGGTGAAAACCTCAGGATTCTTATGAGGCTTCCCCTGTCCTGTGTAGCCTCGGAGATCTAGCACTGGCTCCCCCGAAAATTCCCCCGACAAGCACTGCGCAGGTGCTGCAATATTTACCTACCGCAATCCAGTGCAGTAGCAGCTTTCCGATGGGCTCTAGTGGAAATACCCGAGCCCGGTGGGGTCTGTTCTACTGCGGACCCAATCAGACTCTATTTCCACCTGAGCCAGATATGAAAGCCACGACTTCTGCGCTGGATTGCAGTAGGTAAGTATTTACCTCACCGGTGTTCGGGGGCTTCAGCGCTGGATCACCAGGATGGGGGAAGCCCCGCCCTCAGGAGCAGTCTTTTTTTTTTAATTACAGGTTTACTTCAAGACCTGGCTCACATGGGTAATTGCTGGTAATTTTCCACCGGCCACGGCACTCATTGGTTCTGTACTTTTTACAGTCGTTTGTGTGAATGCCATTTTCCGAGCACGATTTTCCCGGCGTTTCAGCCCATCACTTGCAGAAAAGCGTTTGACCAAGTCGGCGTGGAACGCCCAGCAGTTGCCATGTGAACCAGGTCAAAATATTGATGATGTAAGGGGATAAATAATGCTTACAAGTAATTAAGTCCTTCCCTGACAATTTGTGACTTCTAAAAAAGGGAAAATAAAAATCTACCTAAATCAGTTTGCAGAGGCTGTTTAATCTCTAGTCGTAATTTATTTGCTACACGCTGTGCACTGGAAAATGGTACCCACAATTAGACAGGGAACATATAGCCTTAGCATGATTAAATTACAAACCATCATGTGCTATACTGGTGACTGTCATTTTGATAGTGACCAAGCGTGAAACAGCAGAAGGCCTGATTTCAGCGATGAATCATGCTTATTGCATGCCTCTGTTGCTGCCTGTTGCTCAGCTGTTCATGTCAGAATAAGGCTTTTCATTTGGGAGTCTAGGTTTAGTTTTCATACAAGTTGGTCTCTTACTTTTTTCTGTTTGTTACGTAACAGCAAGGACATTGGTTTGTTTTGGAGCACTCCTGTAGTGATTTTAGTTCCAACATGATTCATTAAATTGCTTTTTAACAAAGGAATGTGTTGAATACACAGTAGATTATTTGCCATGCTTCTTAATTCCATTAACCGCACATGATTCATTTTCAAAGCTAGATTAACTTGTTATCCCTACAGACAGCCCTTTGTGTTCAGCCTCAGTAAAATGCTAAACATGGTGACAAAGTAATAAGAATGAGATTTGTCACATCTACACAGTCACACACATCAGGTTATGCATGGATGTATTTGAAGCTATTATTAGGTACAGACAATATGGATACATAAAGCACATTGTGCAATAAATATGCAGGGGTGTACAGGTAGTCACATACAGTCATACATATGTGCAGCCAGTATAGGTGTAATGTATAAATATGAGATTAAACTGGATTTCTGAGACGTGATATACACATTTTTGTAAACATTCTGTACTACAAATTTACTGTCTTTTCTTTTTTTCCACTTAACAGAGTGCAGATAATGAAAGGAAGCTTCTGGAGCTCCGGACAGAGATAGTAGAAATAGTATGTACTCTTACTGATATAGTTTAATCTTTCTTAGTAAAACTTAAAGGACACCCGAAGTGAAAATAAACTAATGAAATAAACAATTGTATCTATCTTCCTTCTACTAAAAATGACTTTAAGATCTTCCACAGTTTTATTTTATGTTTAAATCTACTTTTTAAGTTTTAACTGTTTTGTTTTTGCTTAATAACACATTCATTGAACTATGCCAGAGCTAAAATCTATGAACTATTGACCCTTTTTATCTCTTTCCTGCTCTCAGATGCCATTTTCTGCTAGGAAAGTGTTTTATAGTTGGAATTTCTTATCAGTGAGGGTCACACTGTAGTCACTTCCTGTCTGAGTCAGCCACTTACTTACCTGTTACTTAACTCTTTCAGGCAGAGAAAGAATGAAAGGAACACAGCATAGTTATTAGTGTGCTGTGGGCATTTAAGCAGGTAATACCTCTCCTCCCTTCTCCTCGAGATTGTCGAGAATTGCAAGTCGCCAATTTCGCGGTTTATAGCGGGGGGAGGGGCAGAGAGCGGTATGGGGGACACACAGAGGCATTTCCTGCAGCAGGGAACATGCCTCTGTGTCCCATCTGCCCCCCGCTGCACTGCCTTGGGTACACTTTACAGTGGGATTGTCAGCTATAAAATCATATTCCATTTAGTCACTGCTCTGTTTTTATTATGCACTCTACAACCTGACCCTGCATTGCAAGCATTCCAATATTATCATAAATGTTTCAGCTGTACTAAATCTTATCTCAGACAGCCTAGCTCTATTTAGTACACTGCCAAGGAAAGTTAAGCTTGTTAACTCACCTCCTACATTCCTGCTCCTCACTGATTGGCTGAGGACAGTTCAGTGTGAAGCTGCTGAAATACGATCTGTGCTGTGCTCACATGTGTTTACAAAGCAAGCTAGATATGACAGTGCAGTTTCTAGGCGAGAAAAAAAGTAAGGGAGGAAATGACACCAGGATTGGCTTCAGTCAAAGGCAGCAAAGATGGAAAATACCTGAAACCATTTTCTCTGTATTTACTTATACAATTCACTGAAATCTAAACGTGGGAAGTACAATACATATGTTATGTAAGTAGAACAAGTATTTATCTACTTGTTAATGTGTTTTTCTTCCTGGGATTGTATGGCTGTCTCTGCTGCCTTAAAGCTTACCTGAAGTGAATTACAAGTACAAAAATGTATAGTTACCTGGGTAGTAGGAAACCTCTAGATCAGAGCTCCCCAATCCTGTCCTCAAGGCCCACCAACAGTGCATGGTTTGTGGAAATCCACACAGGTAGGTAATCCGCTCTGCTGAGACACTAATTAGCCCACCTGTGAATGTTTGTGGTTTTCTGCCAAACACGTACTGTTGGTGGGCCTTAGGACAGGATTGGGGAGCTCTTCTCTAGATAGTCCAGTGGCTTCCCCTATCCCATTGCAGCTCACCCTTCCTGCTGGGTCTTTTTAATCCTATTCGACAAAAAGAGCATGACTTGGAGGATCTTCATCCATGACACGCCCCTACAGCTTTTGATCAGTGAAATGATGGGAGGTTTGTCAGGAGAAGTGGAAGAGAGCAGAGCAGACAGGTCTTCAGCTTATCTGTATTGATGAATACAAAATGTTTATTCACTTATTTTGTATAAAATTATATTTTTAGAAGTGAGTAAACAATCTAATAGAGGTAAAGATTTGATGAGTTATTCTTATCTGGTCAAAGTAACATAGCTGTTAAATCATGTAGGAGAGGCATTACATGTGAAGAGATTTTGAGAATTCCCTCAGTTTTACAACTCCTGTCTTCCTGATCACATTCAGATCTGGCCCCTCCCATTGCCTTGATAAGATCACTAGTGCAGTGGGGAATGTATCTACAACTCTCCAGGCTTATAGTATTATTTACATACTATTAGACCTAAGCCCGTTTAAAAACGGGCTCTAGGTCTGTGTTGAAACACCATCTCCCTCTCCTCTCCTTCCTCCCCCTCCACCCTCCCCTGTGACCACCATCACCGCGCATGCACGCTCCCGCCTTGCGCTCACACACATGCCTGCCCGTCGGCCCCCTGGCCCATCCTACTCCCTGTGTCGTGGCTGTCCGTGCTGCACATGCGCAATAGCGCAAAGCACCGACCCACACACACACAGGGACGCAGAGACACAGGGATTTTATTAGGTAGAAGACAAGGTAACACACACACACACACACACACGATGTATAGCAAATCTTTTATTTGTTTGGGACAAAAACAATAATTCTTCTCTAACACAATAATTTTTTTTTTGTTGATTTATTTTATGCATATATTGTTTCACATTTTTTAACGGTGGTTTGCTGAGCGCATTGACCAATTCAGAGTGAGAATAGTTCTAGCCATGGTTTTTATCAGGGCTGTGGAGTTGGTACAAAAATCATCCAATTCCAATGCCTCAGTTTATGTAAACACAGACTCCGACTCCAGGTACCTAAAATTGCTCCAGCTCCTCGACTCCAACCCCTTAGTCTAATACTTACCTGGGCTGTGGAGTTTGTCCAAAAATCATCCGACTCCAACGCCTCAGTTTTATGAAACCTCCGACTCCAGGTACCCAAAATTGTGTAGACTCAATAGAAAGATTTTTCCTGTCACCCATTGAAGTTACTTCAACTGCGGTTTATGGGCACAGCCGCTCCCCCTATACATAGCACAAACAGGAAAGCTCTCATGAGTTTATAGTTGTTTATAAAGTTTCTAGTAGAGTAAAGGCTCTAAAGTAGTCTGGATCATGCGTTTATGTGGTCTGCACAGAGAGCCACATGGGCTTGCAGCAATTCGTACCCCTCTGTGGCAGGCTGTGGTTTTATGTTTTTTCACTAATCATGATTGGTGGATGCATTGTTTTTGTTTTACTACCAGAAGAATTATCATTAGGCGTTACGAGAAGTACTAAGAATGACAGGCAGCCAACCGTCAAGAACATAAATGCTTGTTGTGAATGCTCTGCAATTATAGTTATCTTCATATATAATGTAAGCCTAAAAATGTGAGGAATGCAAAATTGGTCCCACCCAGTGAATCATGTATTTTATGTTATCACTGATCCAATTAAAAGGTGCTCTTCCAGTTTTAATTGGTAGGGTGATGTGCATATTATGCGAACAATTATTTTCACCTTACCATCACCCCTTCTTAGAGAAAATCTCAGTCATGATAGAACTATCCCACCTGTCACAGAAAATTCTATTTCTGCTACTTTCTGCAAAGGATTAAATATATTAAATATCTTGCAGTGAGAAGGGATCACCTAATGGCTGAAACCATTACACTTGCAGAGATATTGCTACCTAAGCCATCAAAAATATTGTAAACTGGTATTAAAGGACACATCCAAGGAGAAAAAAAAACCCAAGATCTACTTACCTGGGGCTTCCTTCACTCACCGCAGCTCCGTTGTCCCCTCTGCTGCAGATACCGGGTCGGCATCTTCTGCGCCTGCGCGAGCATGCAGGTAGGCTGCCAGCAGCTGGAGGAAGCCCCAGGTAAGTAGATTTTTTGTTTTTGTTTTTCTCCGCAGACCTGTTCTTTTAAAGTAAACCTGAGATGGGCACACTAAAAGATTTTATACTTGCCAGGGCTTCCTCCAGCCCCGTAAGCACCGATGCGTCCCTCACCATCCTCCCGTTCACCTGGTATCGGTCCCGGTAATCGGGCTCGGTCGCGCCAGTCAAATCTGCACATGCGCGGAGGGCCAAACTTAAGCTTTAATACTAACCTATTACAGTAAGTGCTTACAGTTTTGTTATAGACACAGTCTCTTCAGCTCACCTCAGCACATTGTGTTATCAAAAATATGTTCATCTTGGAAACTTAGCAATTATATTCATATGTAAGCAGAGCTACTAAAAATGTGTTTAGACATCAATCACACTTCTAAACCAATCTGATAATGCTGTTCGGCAAAGGCAAGCTTATCAATTGGCAGCTAAATGAGGTAAAAAGCTAGACTTTTAACCCTTCCTGTACCTTGAAAAATATTCAGATGGTTTTAGCGGTTAATGGTACTGTGTTTAATGCTTTAGACCAGTGTTCCCCCAACCCTGTCCTCAATGCCCACCAACAGTGCATGTTTCGTGGAAATCCACACAGGTAGTTAATCAGCTCTGCTGAGACACTAATTACCCCACCTGTGCAAGCTTGTGGTTTTCTGCAAAACATGTACTGTTAGTGGGTCTTGAGGACAGGGTTGGGGAACTCTGCATTAGACCACAGGTGTCAAACTCCAGTCCTCGAAGGGCCATATCCATGCCAGTGTTTAGGATGGCGTGAGGAATGTGTTCTACGTAATGAACTAGTCTTTCCTGAGTCAGTCCCATTAATTAATTTGAGCTGTGCCAGAAATATGTGAGGCTCTCGAGGACTCTGTTCGGTATCCCTGCTTTAGATCATAGATTAAATTTTGGTATAATACCACTTTAAACAGCTTCCATATTGTTATACTGTATACCAGAGGTCTGTTATGAGAATAACTGTTTGCATTTGGGATATCGACTCTCATAAAATTGCTTCTGGAGTCCAGAATCACAGACAATCTCCATTTATAATTTAAACTAGTGAACAAATAACATCTGAAATGTTTGTTGTCGGGAGCCATTTTGTGAAAGTCCATTTCCTAACTGGGCACATTATTTCTTTCCAACGTCCCTCAGGATGGCCTCAAAATGAGAGATTCCGTGCCCCTCCCCCTAAGGAAACACAAGCCAATTAAAAAAACGACAATAAATAGCTCCACCTCTTCCCCCTATCTTCAGTTTTTTGTGTTCCCGGTCCACCCGGGAGCATAAGCCAATGTCTGCGACAACATTTTTTATTTTTTAGTATGGCCTGGTGGTTCTGGTGGGAGCCAGGTCCCCCTGTAATTCCCCCTGTGTGGTCTCTTACCGGGTTGCGGGGCTCGGAAGGAGGCTTATATGGCGGCTGGTGCGCGGCTGAAGCGGCGTCTGAGGCGGCGGTTAGTGCGGAGACTGATGCGGGCGAGATGGCGTCCGGCAAGGTTGGATCTCGCGCGGAGTCAGGCGTGCTTACGTATGCGGAGGCACATACGTCACGCGTACATGCGTCTAGGGAGACGCATGAGTCATGCGCACTTTCGTCTAGGATGACGCATTTCCGGCGGAGGTACTACGGCTTCTGTGTTTTCTTCCGCCTCGTGGACTTGGCGTCCGGATGTGACGGAGGCAGAGGACAGCTGCAGGTAATTTAACTTTAATTCATTGCCTGGCAGGGGGCGGAGGAAGTTTTATTTAACAGACTCAGGGTCTGTGTTCGTCCTGACACTCTGTTTGTGCGGAATCTGGGAGATGGAGCAGCCCTGTTCTCCTGCAGATTCGATATTACCTGCTACAGTGCAAAGCGCCCAGAGCAATGCTCTTGCCTCAGGACAGGTATTATATGGTTGTTTTGGGGG
Organism: Hyperolius riggenbachi; assembly: GCF_040937935.1. Lineage (NCBI taxonomy): Eukaryota > Metazoa > Chordata > Amphibia > Anura > Hyperoliidae > Hyperolius > Hyperolius riggenbachi. Next base: position 269,958,850 of record NC_090650.1, on the reverse strand, counting down.
TATGTGTGATTTTTGCAGAGCAGGATTCAACTAAAACTCTTTTTTTCTCTGGTATTTTTTCAGAATAAAAATACAGAGAAAGGAAACAGCTCATCCAGATCCAGACCTAAGGGGGAGGTGACGGAGGAGCAAGATGGGACCAGTGTGGATACAAAAAAGCGGGATAAGAGATCGGATAGTAGTTCTGCTAGATCTGGTCGTCCTGCTAAGTGTTTCGAAAAATCCAGAAGATGTGATGTATGTGATGTAAAGTTATCCACTACTTGGAAAAAAGCAATTTGTCAAAAATGTGAAACCCCTGTAAAATCTAATACTAATGTGGTTCAAGATCTGGTCTCTATGATTAGAGAAGAATTATGTACTACTTTCAAGGCTTTTCGTACGGCAATGGTGGATCCGGTGCAAAAGAGCCAGGTTGTGAGTAGTCAAGTTTCCCAGCCTGAGGTTGCTTTGGAGGAAGGGGAAGCCTCAGAGCAGGATTCAATGGAGGAAGGAGAGCAAAGAGATAATCCTTTACTGGAGGAAGAAGCCTCTACTTCTAGGGGGTCAAAATATCTTTTTTCTGCAGAAGATACTCCTGAGTTGTTAAGGGCTATATATGAAAATGAGGGAATCCAGGTGTCGGAACCTGTATTATCTACTCAGGATAAAATTTATAAGGGGTTAAAGGGTCAGCCTAGCAGATCCTTTCCAGTACATTCCTCCCTGAAAGAAATTATTTCTGACCAGTGGAAGGAACCGGAACATAGAGCCTTTATACCAAGTTCTTTTAAGCGACGATTTCCTTTTTCCGAATCCGATGAAGCAGTTTGGGTCAAATGTCCCAAGATAGATGCGGCGATCTCTCAGTATTCAAAAGATTCTGACTTATCTTTTGAGGATTCTGGGTTACTGAAAGACCCGATGGACAAAAAATCGGACGTACTTAGTAAAAGAACTTGGGAGGCAGCTACGTTCTGTTTCAAGCCAGAAGTCTCTTCTGTTTGTGTGGCACGTAATTTATTATCCTGGGTAGAAGCTGTTGAGGAGGATCTCATTAAAGGAGTTCCGCATGAGCATATTTTACTGTCTATCCCCTTGATTATGAAAGCAGTAGCTTTCTTGGCAATGCGGCTGCAGAAGCTCTGAGGTATTCGGCCAGGGCAGCTGCTTTGGCTAATGCTACCAGGCGATCGATTTGGCTGAAAACCTGGGAAGGGGACATCACTTCAAAGCAGAGACTTTGTGCGATGCCCTTTGAAGGTGATTTGCTTTTTGGTAAAGATTTAGAAACTGTGTTAACTAGATCAGCAGAAAAAGGTAGAAGACTTCCTGACAAAAAGAAGAAAGTGGTTAATAAGAATTTTTTTCGTGCAAAAACAGGTTACTTCGCCAGAGGAAGAGGTAGAGGGGCTCAGTCTGGAGTTCGAGGCAGATGGGCCTTTTCCAGAGGAAGAGGTAGGGGTTCATCTGCATTCAGTAAGCCAGGGAACCCCAAGACTTCCGAAGATAAATGACTATCAGATACAGGTAGGGGGCAAACTGCAGTATTTTTTTCAAAGCTGGTGTCTGATCACCGGCAACCGTTTCATTTTGAAACTCATAGAAGAGGGTTATCGTCTGGAGTTTCAAAGTTTGCCCCCAGTCAGAAAATGTATTACAAATCTTCCAAAGGTTCGCAGCAAAGCAGATTTTTTGTGGAGGGCTGTTGCAAAACTAGTTTCTCAGAAGGTAGTTTGCAGGGTTCCTCTAGAACAGATGAACGGGGGTTTTTATTCCCATGTGTTTCTAGTTCAGAAGCCGTCAGGGGATCAGAGATTAATTCTGAATCTCAAAGAGTTAAACCCGTTTATAAAGGAAAATAAATTTCGTATGGAAAATATTTATTCAGTGAGGAATGTGCTGATGAAGGGTATGTTTTTGGCATCGATAGATCTCAAGGATGCTTACCTGCACTTGCCAATAAATCCGGTGCATCAAAAGTTTTTGAGGTTTGCCATTCAGAAGGGAAGTGTGGTTGCCCACTACCAGTTCAGGGCTCTTCCCTTTGGTCTGACATCAGCCCCAAGAATTTTCACGAAGGTAATTGCGGAAATTATCCAATTTCTGCACTTACAGAACGTAAATGTGATACCTTATCTGGACGACTTCCTGATCCTCAACTTAAACAGAGATCAGTTGAAAAAGGACTGTTTACTATGTCTACAGACTATGCAATCTCTAGGCTGGCTAATAAACACAGAAAAATCGAATCTGACCCCATCAAGAAGTATGAAGTTTCTAGGCTTCATGATAGACACGGACCGAGAAATTATTTCTCTAACTCAAGAGAAGAGCTCAAAGTTAATAATGTCGGTAGAAAGGGTCCAGGGGTCAGAAACTCTAACGATAAGGGAATTGATGTCGGTGCTGGGATTAATGACATCGGCAATACCAGCAGTAGAGTGGGCCCAGTCGCATTCAAGAATCTTACAGAGGAGCATTTTGAGGAACTGGGACAAGACACAGGATTCACTGGATCACAGGATATTGATAAGCAGAGAGGTGAAGATTTCACTAGATTGGTGGAGGAGTTCAGAGACTCTTTCCAAAGGAAGAAAATGGAGACAAAACGACCCAGTAAGGGTTACAACAGATGCCAGTGCCTGGGGTTGGGGTGCTCATTGTGCTCAACTACAGGCCCAGGGAAAATGGTCCACAGAGATCTCGAGGAGATCGTCAAATTTCAGAGAACTATTAGCAGTAAAGAATGCCTTGCTAAGTTTCCAGGACAGGATTTGTCAAAAAGAGGTGGTCATTTTTTCAGACAATATGGTGGTTATATCGTACCTCAACAAGCAGGGAGGAACGAGGTCGGAAAGTTTGTTAAACCTGTCACTGGAGATCATGGAATGGTCAGAGAAGTATATAATTTCATTAACAGCAGTTCACATCAAAGGAGAATTGAATGTGTGGGCAGATACTCTGAGTCGTCAGTTAATACTGGGGAGCGAGTGGGAGTTAAATCCGCGTATTTTCAATATGCTGGTAAAGAAATGGGGTCAGCCAATGTTAGACCTATTTGCTACAGCTCAGAATGCAAAGACCAGAGACTTTTGCTCTATACAGACAGGAACCCAGTCGAACCGAATGGATGCCTTCTCAGTCCACTGGGGGGAGGGACTGATGTATGCGTTTCCTCCTTTCAGGTTAATCCAGAGAGTTCTTTGCAAAGTGGTAAAGGACAAAGCCCAGATGATATTAGTGGTACCTTTTTGGCCAAAAAGATGTTGGTTTCCACAGTTAGTGAACTTGGCTATAGAATACCCATTCAAGATACCAGTGTCTTGGGACATTGTGATACAGGGGAAAGCTGTTCATCCAGATCCTCACTGGCTTCAACTTTCAGCCTGGATCCTGAAAGGGTCCTGTTAAGAGAGAAAGGGTGTTCAGAAAAGGTGATTGACACTCTTTTGAAAAGTAGAAAGCCTATCACCAGGAGAATATACTTTCGTGTTTGGAAGACTTTTTTAGCATGGAGAAAGGCTACACGTAAAGGAGTTGGTGTACCTGATGTGTTGGATTTTTTACAAAGAGGCGTGGATCTTAAGTTGGCTCCAGGTACATTAAAGGTTCAGGTGGCGGCTTTATCAGTTTTCCTTGACAAGCAGCTTGCTAGGGATCCTCTTATCATGAGATTTTTGAGAGTAATTAAAATGGGAAGATGGGTGCCAGAGAAGATTATGCCAGCTTGGGATCTACCATTAGTTCTACAGGCATTAATTAAGGATCCTTTTGAGCCGTTGGAAAGAATATCAATACATTTATTAACTTTAAAGGTGGTTTTTCTGGTGGCAATTACATCTGCAAGGAGAGTTGGAGATCTTCAGGCACTATCAGTGAAGGATCCATTAATGACTATTTTAGATGATAGGATAATTCTTAGACCAGATCCAGCATATCTTCCTAAAGTGAATTCATCTTATCATCGTTCCCAGGAAATTGTCCTACCTTCTTTTTGTGATAATCCAAGAAATTCAAAGGAAAAGGAATTACACTGTCTTGATGTAAGAAGAGCGATTCTTAAGTACCTGACTACGGTGAAACAATTCAGAAGATCGAGTCATTTGTTTGTTTTATTTGCAGGTCCAAATAAAGGGTTACAGGCTTCAAAATCAACTATTTCACGTTGGATTAGAGAAGCAATTACTATGGCATATAAAAACAATGGCAAAGTACTACCTGAAAGATTGACGGCTCATTCCACAAGATCATTATCTACGTCCTGGGCTGAAAGAGCAGGCGCATCCCTGGATCAAATCTGTAGAGCAGCAACTTGGGTGTCTCCAAATACCTTCATTAAGCACTACAGAGTGGACGTTTTATCAGATCAGGATCAAACGTTCGGTAGGAAAGTGCTGCAGGCAGTGGTCCCACCCTAGAGGTAAGCAGTTTCTCGCTTGTCTCTCATTTTGAGGCCATCCTGAGGGACGTTGGAAAGAAAAACCTTGTTACTCTTACCGTTAACGGTATTTCTTCCAGTCCCTCAGGATGGCCTGGGTTTCCCGCCCTATAGGGAAAGCGTAAGTATGAAAGTGTACGTTACTAGTTGGCTTTATATGAATATGCATATTTTGGACTTTAGTAAATTTTTTAGAATTGGTTATTTAGAGGGTGTTTCTCTATACATTAAACTGAAGATAGGGGGAAGAGGTGGAGCTATTTATTGTCGTTTTTTTAATTGGCTTGTGTTTCCTTAGGGGGAGGGGCACAGAATCTCTCATTTTGAGGCCATCCTGAGCGACTGGAAGAAATACCGTTAACTGTAAGAGTAACAAGGTTTTTCTTGTGGGAAATGAATTGGATGTACCAGGACTGGGTGTAGTAACTAGTAGCATATAATACATAAGTGTATTCTGCCTCAGTAGGGTGGGAACCTGTACATTAGTGGGTATTACATTAACCTCAACAAAGTCTGAAAGCCAAAGCTTACAGTATGAAGTATAACATCTTCACTATTTCCAGCATGTCAAGCAAGACAAAGGCCTGACACAAACGAAAAGGAAGATTGACACAGAAGTTGCAGGAGTGAAGACTATGCTGGAATCACACAAGCTTGATACCATTAAATATCTTGCAGGTAATTTTTTTTTGTTGTTGACCGTAGGCCTGATACGCTTAATATCAGTAATGAAATATTTCTATATGAAACTTCTGTACATCGGATTGCTATCTCTTTGTGTGCTGCTCTATTCAAATACATGTACTTTAGTTGTTTATGCATGTTATATAAGGAACCTATACTGCACAAAAATCTGTTGAGATTAAACTAGCTTGTAGTGTAGAGAAGTAACATTTGATGTGCTGTCTGATGTTATGGTTGTTTATACAGAATAACCATAGGGGTTACTTTAACAAAAGTGCTCACAGTAGACCTCATTATCACAGCACCAGTGACTGAAAAGGTTATCATTCACAGGATTGTTTGAAATTGTTTTCTTTGGCAAATCTGATCACTTTGATAGAATTTGCCACTGATCTATGGACTCTAATTTTCATTTTTGACAGTTGTGTGCTTAAAGTGGACCTGAACTCTTGCACAGGACAGAAGGAGAAAAAAATAGAGAAATGCACTCTGTATGTATTTAGAGAGTTTAGCCTGTCATGTTTTTCTTTAAAGGTGATTATGCTGTTGCGTATTTTTTAGAGCAGAGAGTAAGTTCTGTGTTGAGGCCCACTTTAAAAAAGTGAATGCGCTATTACATTTTTGTGATGCTGGCAGAGAATGAAGCCGTGTAATATCATTCAGATACTAATTGGACATGGCTGTTCTATTCCTCAATAGCGGCAGGTTCTGGTGAGAGACCATGGGCAGAAGCAGTATGCAAGCGACTTTGCATAGCTATGTATTACATCGGTCAGTACAAAGTGTGCAGCTATATGATGGATATTCAGCGAGGCTTACATGTTATAGGGTGTCAGGCTGGTTTATATAGGGTCGGTTTGCTTTTTTGCACAGAGTAATTATCACATGGTTATTGTTCATAGATTTGTATTTTACACTTGTATTTGTATGTTACCCAGGATTGTATTTTATACAGACACTTGCCACTTTTCATTGCTATATCATGTTGATGTGGTGTAATTTTGACTGCATACTGTGTTCGGCCATGGCTGCAATATATTATTATGCATAGTATTGTTGGAGGCATCCACACATGGCCGTTTCTTGGGCAGGGTGACCACCCTGGGCGCAGACCAGCAAGTAGAAGAAGGGGGGGCGCAGACAGAAGGACATAACCGCTAGGGAGCTGGTGATGCGTGATGCAGCCAAATGGAAGAAGAACAAAGAAGAAGCGTGATCACCTTCCTTGACTCCTCCTGGGCTCCCTTTATCAGACATCAAGTCATCATCATGTCACCACCGGGTGATGACACCTGGTGTCCTGTAGTGGTACTGCAGGCTGTCAGTGAGCGGCGCCCATGGTGGAGTCAGTTTTCCGGGCTGTCTTTGTGTGTGTGTTTTCCTGGTCCCTGCTTCCTCCTGGATGAGCGGCTGGTCACTAGTAATTAGGCAGATCTACTTGTGACCTGTGGCTGTGTGACTGTCCCTAAAGAGTAAAGGTTCGTGAATCCACGGGGTGGGGGAGAGGGGTGCAGTTTTTACACCCTCCCCCTGGATGCAGTTTAGCCTAGAAACTGCCCTGCATCCACATTTGCCTTCATATTTCTGCCATTTTTTGTATTCCTGGCTGATGATCTTACGGACCCAATGCTCCCACTATATATATTACTGGGACCATACTCCTTTACAGCCTTACGCCCCCCACTTTCCCCCAATCAAATAACATTTGAATCCTTAGGCTATGGTAAGGATTGGATTGTGATCTCCTCTAAAGATAGCCATAGACGGGTTAATTATGTCTCGATAGGCCAAGCCGATTGATCCCTATCCAATCAGAATTCAGTTGGATCATGATCGATTCCTACACCACATGGGAAACTCAATTTTCATAGTTTTCAGTATAAATCTATTGAACTGCAAGCATTGCACTTCTCAATGTACTGCAGCACTATGCGCCTATCATTTCCCCACGGCTCCTGCCCTGCCCCACTTGCACAGACATTTTCTAACCTGTTTAATCATACTTCACATCAATAAACTGCCCGAAATCAATCAAAAATGAATCAGTTGGATATTGTGGGGCAATAGATGACAGATTTGATCAAAGTTATCTAATAGGCCAGAAATCTTTATAAATACAATAAATAAATAAATATATCAATAATGTGTGTGGCCACCCTAATGGTGCCCATACATCTAGCGATGTATGGGCAGATTTGAACCTAAGAGACAAATCTCTCTTATCGGAACTGATAAGAGAGAGATCTGTCAGCTGCCTATACACCACAGGCCGATTCCCCATCAATTTCAGCTTGAAATATCTCGGGAATTGGCCTTGTGCGCCGCATCTGCCGCTGTGCCTCTGTCCCCTGTGCCCGTAAATGTTTACATTACCTCTCAGCAGCCTCTGCTTGTCCCCTGCTGGCTTCCGGGATTCCGTCTCTGCATACACGCTTGCCCCACAAGGTTTCCTAGTAAGGGCGCACGTGTGTGACGTCACACATGCGCCCTTACTAGGAAACCATGTGGGGCGTGCTTGTATGCAGAGATGGAATCCCGGAAGCCAGCGGGGGACAAGCAGAGGCTGCGGGGAGATTATGTATACATTTACACCTAGCAGGGGGACATTTACATTAGGGGGAACAGGGTTGGGGGTATCGTCGCGCTTGAAGATGGTTGAGAAATTGCAGCCTCGCTGGCTTCCATCTCTGCATACACGTATGCCCCACGTGGTTTCCTAGTAAGGGCGCGTGTGTAAAGGGTGCGTGTGTAACGTGTCACATGAGCCCTTACTACGAAACCACGTTTGGCGTGCATGTATGCAGAGACGGAGGCCAGTGGGGGACAAGCAGAGGCTGCGGAGAGGTAATGTATACATTTACACAGGGCAGGATGACATTTTACATTAGGGGGACAGTGTTGGGGGTTTCATCGCTCTCGACAATCGTCGGGAAATTGCACGTCGTTACTACCACGCATGTGCGATCAAGAATGTGACCAATTTTCATCCAGAAATTGGTCGCATTTACGGTCGGACATGCACTTGGCGGCACCAATTTTTATCCAATTGGATTATAATAATGAAATCGGATCGTCAATTGGCCGCCAAGTCGTCTGATGTATGGCCACCTTAAGAATCAGTTGGTGACAGAGAAATAGTAAATCATACAATCTACCTAATAACTAATATATGAGGAACATGGGAGAAAAAGCATTGAAAACACTCAGCAACATTTTGAGAGACTTTGGCCCATATGCAATTCACCTTTTTTCTTTTGAGTTTTCTCCTACCGTATATTCCGGCGTATAAGACGACTTTTTAACCCCTGAAAATCTTCTGAAAAGTCGGGGGTCGTCTTATACGCCGGGTGTCAGGCTGCCGGGTGTCAGCACATGTGTTAGGCTGACCTGTAACCGGGTGCTGCTGTCATCGGGAAACGTTGCAGGCTTTGGGATCTTTGTTTTGAGTTAAAGTTTCCCAATGACTCCAGCACACGGTACAGCTATGGAGTCATCGGTCCCCGCATGGCCAGCACAGCGTGATCTCTGTTCCCCCCCCACTGCAATGCCAGTTGCTACTACTGGTATCTTTTATTCAGTAAATATTTCATACAATTGTTTGTTTATCTCCTATATTGTCCTATGATGTCCTATGATAAATGTTTTATGATACAATCATTTTGATGTGAGGTAATGTGAGGTGCAAAGGTGTTGGTATACAGGGGTGGGACAGGTGGATGGAGGATGCAGAGTGGGGGTAGTCCTATACGGCGAGTATATCCCAAACGCTATATTTTAACTGGCAAAGTTGGGGGGTCGTCTTATACGCCCAGTCGTCTTATACAGCGGCATATACGGTAATTGATATTTTCACACCTTGGGCCTGATTCACAAAGCGGTGCTAACAGTTAGCACGCTAGTGAAAAGCCCTTTATCACGCCTAAACTCTGTTTAGGCATGATAAGTTTAGGTGTGATAAGTTTAGGCATGATAAGTTTAGGTGTGATAAGTTTTTAGGCGTGATAAGTTTAAGCACCAGCTGGGTTAGCACCGCAGTGCACAGCTGATGAAAAGTTTTGCGCTAGCAAAGTCTGGTGCACTTTGCATAGAGTTTAATGGCGCTGCTTTGCGTGCGGGACTTTGCGCGCGATCTAAACTTATCATGCCTAAACTTATCATGCCTAAACTTATCATGCCTAAACTGAGTTTAGGCATGATAAAAATGGTTATCACGCCTAAAGTCTTTAACTAGGTTATCACCGCTTTGTGAATCGAGCCCTTTGTCATAAATTGCCTCCAAAAAAAACCCACCAGCAAGCAAGAAAATAATTTTGGAAGTACTTTTTCACCTACTTTTGGTTACTTTTTCAGTTGTAAAATGATGAAAAGATATTATTATAAAGAGAAGATGAAAAAAAATTTCCTAGAAGAAAACTCAGGAAAAAAAGATAATTGCATTTGGGCCTTTGTCTCAGTTTCACATGAAGCCAATAGAAGACATGCCCCATAGTGCATAGCTCCCCAACCCTGTCCTCAAGGCCCACAAACAGTACATGTTTTGCAGAAAACCACAAGCATGGTACAGGTGGGGTAATTAGTGTCTCAGCAGAGCTGATTATCTAGCTCTGTGGATTTCCACGAAACATGCATTGTTGGTGGGCCTTGAGGACAGGGTAGTGGATACACTCATTTTTGTGTAGTGTGAGTTCACATGCACTGTAAGTATGATGACCCTAAAATCTGAATGGCCTTGATGTGGCTTTAAGGCACATCTATAGGCCTGTGACTGTAGTACCAGCTAAGCTCTTTTTTTTCCCCCTTGTTTTTTTCAAGGTGTTGTGTCTATCTATCGGGTTCATGTGAATTCCAGTTAGTGATATGACTATGCACTCTGTAAAGTGCTGCGTAAGATGTCTGTGCTATATAAATTATAATTTTACAATTTTTCGCAATAGTCCTTTAATGTTACATAGTTTTTATTTGATAAACAAAAGGCAATACTGTAAATGGGAGGCACATGCACTGTTGTATATAACATTTTGTGGATAACTGAGATGCATTTTAGCACCTTAGGGCACATATTCAATTCACTTTTCTTCTAAATTTTCTCCCAGATGATATTTTCACACCTTATTAATGAAATGCCTTTTAAACCACCAGCAAGCAAGAAAATAATTTTGACAGTACCTTTCCACCTACTTTTTGGTACTTTTTCAGTTGCTGAGTGCTGAAAAGTTATTTTAAACAGGAGATAAATTATCTCCTAGGAGAAACCCTGAATTGGATAAAGACATACTGTATATTGCTGTTTACTGCTTGTGTGTCTATTTTACTTATAACTTATTGTGATTATCATGTTATTTGTTACTCACGTATCTGTTTTCTTTCTTCCTAACAGGTTCTGTGTTTACATGCCTTACAATAGCTCTTGGATTTTACCGTTTGTGGATGTAGTATTTATCCATGTGCACAATTTTTAAACCAAGTGGTCCATCATATTTAAAAATAACGAAATACGGATTCAGTGGCAGTTATATATTTTTGTTATCAGATGCTGAACCAAAGACTGAAAAAACAACAAAACTCATAATAACTCACATCTGTGCCTAAAGGTTTTGCAAGATTATTTTGCAAGAATATTTTTCCGTCCAGTCAACAAATGTTATGGTAAAGTACAGTATGTCTGTATTCGTAGAAGGTAATAAAGCACTTTCAGACATAACTGGGTGATTTATTTTTGTTCTTTCTATCATGAAGGCCTGTATTTATTTACTGTATTTTTCAGACTATAAGACGCTCCTGACCATAAGATGCTGTTAGGTTTAGAGGTAAAAAACCAGGGGGGGGGGGGGGGGGGGGGAATATATACTAAACCTGATGCATCCATGGTGAACGGGCATCTTTTGGATTATGCCCCCTTGTACCTCTTGTGTCCTCCTGTGTCCCCATGTGTCCACCTCTGACCTCCTTGTGTCGTCCTCTATGTCCCTTTGTGCCCCCCTTGTGTCCGCCTCTATGTCCCTTTGTGTCCTCCGTTTGTCCCCCTGTGTGCTCCTCAGCATGGGCGCAGTACAGGGAGTCCCCAACATTGCGGCGGGTTGGAGGTTCGTATTGGCAGGCATTCACAAGTCAGGAACTCCCTGCATTTGGACTATAAGACGCAGTGACTTTTTCCCCACTTTTGGGGGAGAAAAAGTGAGTCTTATAGTTCAAAAAATACAGTAATTACCATAGTATTTGTCTTACAATTGATAGCTAAAATTTATATATGTATAGTTATTTATAAACCGGATCATTAAACCAGTGCCACTTGTCTTCACACCTACCTCTTCCCACCAGTAACCCATACTCTATCCGTGCTATTTTGTTAGCTTTTAGCAGGTGTGCTGTTAGGCCATGCTAAAAAAAAAAAAAAAAAGTACAAGTACCACATTGGAAAAATGGGCATGTTCGCTGATCCTATGCTATTTATACTATCCGTGCACACTTGTCAGTCCTCAACAGATCTGTTTGATATGTTGCGGTATGTGATCGCAAATTTGCAACCTGCACGATCTTTCCTGAATCGCAGACAGTGGATGATCAACAAAATTAATGCTAGCCTATGAGAACAGACAGTGTCCTTCTTCACTAAGCTTGTCGACATGTAGGTTCCTGATCTACTCACCTGCCTTCTGTGTCTTCAGTGATTTGGGGTTCTCTGCCACAACACTGCTCAGCTCCCTTGCATCCACTGCACGGGACATTTGGCCGGCATATGGATCAGAGTCCTAGAAGAAGCAGGCTCCCATTGGATTGCAAAAAAACCCCAAATGAGAATCCTGCTTAGCAACAGGGAGTTCACTGAGTGGTAGATTTAGTGAGTATTTCCACTTTGATTCAACACTGGTGGTAAATACACATATTTGCAGCCTAATTACTATTGTAAGTACTGGTACTTTAGGCAGCTTCTTTCCCAAATGCAGGTCTAGGGCATGGCACAGCATGGCTTGTACCATGTGCTCCAGAATATTGTGTGTGTATGTGGGAATGCTGATTAGCTGTTCTAGTGCAGCCAGGCTGCACAGATGAAAATAGGATGGCCATGAAGGCTAGTTCAGCTGAAGAGTGCTATTTGATACTGGGATCTGACTTGGGCTACTATCTGTTGCTGGTCTGTCATGGGGGCTTTATTTTACTGGTGTCTGTCATGGGATGGCTGTTACTGATGGTCTGTCATGGAAGGGGGATGTCATTCACTGTTACTATAGTCTTTTATGGGGACCTCCTGTTTCTTGGGTTCTGTCATGCCTCAATTCAAGTTGGAAGAGCCCTCTTCAAGCTGTGGCCTTGTCATGGCCTCTTTATTCCCCCCCCCCCCTGTTAATGCCCCCTCCCCTCCCAGTAGCTTGGGGACCTCCCCACATAAGGGACCATATAGACCACAACTTTACCATAAGGGCAGTAGCATTCATACATAAATTGCCATCTAAAATGATCAGCAACAATTGTTTTGGTCAACAGTAATTTTGGATGTGTAAGAACCATTAAAGGAGTTCCGAGGTGAGGGGAAAAATGCTTTCCTTACCTGGGGCTTCTTCCAGCCCCTGGAAGTGTATGAAATCCATCGCTGACATTCCGTTCTCCTCTAGGGTCCCACTGTCACACTTGGAAGCTCGCCAACCCAGGATTGTGCTGTAGGCTTCTGCGCAGAATGCTGGATCCGCGAGCTTCCAAGAGTAACAGTGGGGCCTTGGGGGACATCACTGTTGGACCTCATACACTTCTAAGGGCTCAAAGGTAAGTAAAAGGTTTTTTTTTCCCCATCACCTCAGAATTCCTTTAAAGTGGATCCAAGGTGAACTTTTACTCATTGCATAATTGTGTTCCTTTCCTATTGTTTATAGGGCATTCCTCAAACCAAATACTTTTTTTTTTTTTAATACTCTAATTCCCTATAAACTAAGTAAACCACGCCCACAGGTTTTCAGAGAGCCTTGGCAGTAGCAAGGGCTCATGGGAGCTCAGTCTGGGCAGGAGGAGGAGGAGGTGGTACTAGGCATTGATTTCAGAGGGAGGAGGGCGGATTAGGTTTTTTTCACAGGCTGAGTGCTCAGGATACAGATAAGCCTGCCTCTGTGTAATGTTTACAAACAACATGGCTGCTGTCATTGTATCACAGGAAGAAATAATCATTTTCTATTAAAGCTGTTTGCAGCTAGATTTGCTGTGTAAACTATCTAAACTTTAGATAAGATATATAGACAAGTTACTTGTTTTAAGGTAGCCATACACTGGTCGTGGTGGTGCTGCCGCTGCCTTCCCCCCGCCAGCTATACATTACCTGCTCCGGCCAGCGCGAGTCCCCGCTGTCACCGCTGTCTTCATCTCCGCTGGGTTCCGCGTCTTGGTCCGGCTGCCTTCACTCCTTTTTGTCCAGGGAAGTTTAAACAGTAGAGGGCGCTCTACTGTTTAAACTTTCTGCCGGGACAGGAAGTGAAGGCAGCCGGACCAGAACACGGAACACAGTGGAGAATAAGACATTGGTGACAGCGGGGATACGCGCTGGCCGGAGCAGGTAATGTATTGCCGCTAGCGTCGGTCGTCGGGCATTCGAACGCCGCTATCGACGCACTTCCGACCCACCGGCGTTCGAGAAAAATATTCGGCACGGACGCATTGACGGGAAGCGATGGGAACGATTGATTTTGGACGGAAATCGATCATTCTGTCAGCGTTTGCACAACGATTTCACAGCAGATTCGATCACAGTGATCGAATCTGCTGTATATCGACGGGAAATTTGTTAGGTGTATGGGCCCCTATAGTTAGTTTTTCATCTTTGATCCGCTTTAAAGGACTTCCGTGGTGAGGGGGACTAAAAAGATTTTACTCTTCTGGGGCTTAATTCAGCCCCTAGCAGCAGTCTCAGTCCCTCGCCACAGCCCCGGTTCTTCGCGTTGTCCCGCTGGGCGCCGGTAAAGATCGCAACCCCACTGGCGGGTCAGCTCTTCTGCACCCGGTGGGGTTGCGATCTTTACGGGCGGCCAGAGTGACAACGCAGAGAACCGGGGCTGCGGCAAGGGACTGAGACTGCTACTAGGGGCTGGAAGAAGCCCCAGGCAAGTGAAATCTGTTTAGTTCCCCTCGCCTAGGAAGTCCTTTAAAAGATACCCAAGGTGACATGTACGTAGAGTGCCAAGCACATAAATACATATGCTGTAGTACTTTTTTCCTGTAGAATCCATGGCAGCATACTACGGGTTAGCCCCGCCCACTAACCCTGCCAGGACCAGTCACTATAAATTTTTGCTCCACCCCACCTCCAGTGCTTTTTTTTCCCGTCCTAGCCGGGACTAGTCGAGTTTTTTTTTTTCTCCGTTTTATTTTATTTTTTTTCTCTGCCTACCTGCTGTTGTCTTGACAGCCTCCGCATAGTCCCCTCCGCTATGCGAAGCTCTGACCAGAGCCACTAAAGGTGGCAGTAGGTCAGAGGAAGTCGCCCCCTTTTCTGCTGATCTTTTCGGGGGCGCAGGGAGACTATATGCTGTAAATCAGCATGTCCGGACAGCGTTGCGAACTCCTGCCCTCCGCGCTGTAGCCAGTGCTATGTGATGCGCTCCAGCATGTTACTACTCGGGGATGACTTCCCCTGTGCGTTCCAGCCTTCACTTCCGGGTAAACAGGAAGTGACCTAGGACGCCGACCTCACATCCCCATTTAGCTCAGCACGGACTGGAAACAAACGCTGTAGCAGGGGAGACAGACGGAGCGAGCACACGTGGATCTGGTGAGAGGGGCTATGCAGCCCTGCGTTTTTTTCATACTTTTCAAATGAGGTTAATGCAGAGTTCTGGGCTAATGGGGTAATGTCTGTGTTTTCAGGACAGGTGTATTACATCCTTCCTCTCTCCCAAACACAGCTACAGCAACGCTACAGGTATGATGCACTATGAATTTATCCCTGCACACTTTTATTTACATGGAAGACAGCGGTTTTCTGATATATATGTATATCCTCTGTATTTCAGTGGTCTGTGTAAAGCATGGATCAGACTTCCCAGCAAACAGATCAGCCTCAGGATCCTAGGTAGGCAGCGTTTTTAATTTTACAATATATATATATATATATATATATATATATATATATATATATATATATATATATATATATATATATATATATATATATATATATATATATATATATTATAATATTTTTTTTTTTTTTTTTTTTTTTTTTTTTACTTTGAGGTTCAGTTACACATTGAGAATATAATATATTCTTATGTGTTTTACAGCAATGAGCCACAAACGGGAACCTCTTCCTCATCCACTCAGTATTCCAAGTCTTCCCAGAAGACGCAGAGTAGAAGAGGACCCTGTAAACAACCTGACGCCGATCAGTGTTGGGCATGTGGAAACAAGACAATGCCGGGAAAACTTGTTTGCTCGGACTGTTTCTTTGCATTTCCAGTGGAGGAGATACCCCAGGATCAGGATCTCCCCTCACTGATTAAAGATATAGTGCAGCAGACACTTAAGGAGCAAGCGGGTACCTCTACGGATGCTAGCCTAAATCCTACAGACCAGGACGATAATACCCCAATAGACGACACTGAGGACACAGAGGATATTGCAGTAGGATTTGACTTTGCACTTGTGCCCCCGTTTGTGAAATCTGTCCGTGAAGCAATAGAATGGGAGGAGCCAGAGGAACCCCCTAGCAAATCTAAGACGTATTACCCGCATCTCAAAAAAAGGGTACTATCTTTCCCCATTATGGAAGAAGTGAAGGACATATTTCAGCAGGAATGGTCTAAGGTGGACAGAAAAACTGCCATTGGCGAATAGATTAGGGAAATTATATCCCATGGAGGATGAACTAATTAATAAACTAGAAGGAGCACCAGTAGTAGACGCGGCAGTAACCAGGCTCGCGCGACATGTTACCCTCCCGGCCGAAGACTCGGTATCCTTTAAAGATCCGTTGGATAGGAGAATGGATCAGGACATTAGGCTTGCTTACGTTGCAATGGGAAATGCCTGCAGACTGGCAATAGCGCTCACATCCGTGGCAAGGGCCATAAGAACCTGGGCGGATAATCTTGAGGGGGCAGTCCAGGCAGGAGTAGACAATAAGACTATCTGTTCAGCGCTCGATGAGTTTAAACTTGCTTCCGACTTCATAGGCGAGGCCGCATTCGACGTGTTAAGATGCTCTGGCCGCGCCATGCTCCATACGGTCACTATGAAACGCGCTATGTGGTTAAAACCATGGCCAGCCGACCCCAATTCACGTATTACGTGGTGTAAAATTCCCTATGACGGTCAGAATCTATTTGGAAGCAAGTTGGACTCTGCTATATCGAGAGTAACGGGAGGCAGGTCTGGGCTTCTCCCTCAAGATAGGCGCCTAAGAAAACTAGGGCCGGGGGATAAAAGACCCTTCCAATCCAGACAAAGGGACTTCAGATCGAATAGATCATCTCAGAATTTTCGTCGCAAGTGGCCAGGCACACAATCAGCCCTCTCAAGATACAATAAGAAACGCACTAACACCGGCACTCAGGATCAGAAATCCTTCTGAATATATGACCGCTCACAGAGAAGCAGTAGGGGGCAGATTAGCGAACTATGCCCATCTGTGGGCGGAGAAGTTCAAAAATTGGTGGGTGACAAGGACATTACAAGAGGGACACTCGTGGACTTTCAAAACCCAACCACCAGAGAATTTGTTTGTGTCCACAAGAATACCTACAGTGCAGGACAAACTGCAGGTACTTCAGACAAATGTAGAAGAATTGCTGAAGAAACAAACAATCATTCATGTTCCGTACGAAGAAAGGAACAGGGGAGTCTACTCCCCTTTATTTTTCGTTACAAAAAAGTCAGGGGAGCTACGGCCTGTGCTAGATTTGAGAATACTGAACAATTATATCCTGCAAGAAGGATTCAAGATGGAATCGTTACAATCCATAATTCCCTCAATTCATCTAGAAGATTTCCAACGTTGTTGTGACAGCGCTCCTCTGATGGTCCTAAAACAAACAAATACAATCGCACATAGTGTATTACTGGAACAACAATTAAAACACCCAACACGTGCACAGGTGATAGCAAATGTGTGCCACTCTCTGTGAGTTATAGCCCCTTCAGTATAGCAGCTCACCAGATGGACACCACCTCAGAATCCAGGTGGGTCTAGCGTATGGCCTTCAAGCAGCTAACTCTCAATCACAATCTCCACACTTGTTCAAAGGTAGAAAACGGCTCCAGATTTATTGCACATATCCACATGTAAAACAACATAAATGCACATAGCGTAATCCAATTTTAAAAACAAGAAATGGCCTGCGCAATCCAGCGCACTCACTTGAGTAGATGAAATGTAAGCATCTCGGGCATCAGAGCCCACCAATAACGTTCCCCTGGTTTGCAGCGGCACCGGCGTCCCGACACTCCGCTCTCCTCCAAGGTGATCGTCCAAGCTTCCCGCTACCCTCGTGACGTCAGCGCTCCAAGGGCGGACCCAGGAGCGCTGACGTCACGAGGGTAGCGGGAACCTTGGACGATCACCTTGGAGGAGAGCGGAGTGTCGGGACGCCGGTGCCGCTGCAAACCAGGGGAACGTTATTGGTGGGCTCTGATGCCCGAGATGCTTACATTTCATCTACTCAAGTGAGTGCGCTGGATTGCGCAGGCCATTTCTTGTTTTTAAAATTGGATTACGCTATGTGCATTTATGTTGTTTTACATGTGGATATGTGCAATAAATCTGGAGCCGTTTTCTACCTTTGAACAAGTGTGGAGATTGTGATTGAGAGTTAGCCGCTTGAAGGCCATACGCTAGACCCACCTGGATTCTGAGGTGGTGTCCATCTGGTGAGCTGCTATACTGAAGGGGCTATAACTCACGGAGAGTGGCACACATTTGCTATCACCTGTGCACGTGTTGGGTGTTTTAATTGTTGTTCCAGTAATACACTATGTGCAATTGTATTTGTTTGTTTTAGGACCATCAGAGGAGCGCTGTCACAACAACGTTGGAAGTTTGCTATAGGATACGTGGTAGCGAATACTCAATTAGACTCTCTTGTAAATTGGCTGGCGCAGTTTTTTTCTGTTATTTACATCTAGAAAATTGGTTATTGGCAGTCGACTTAGAAGACGCGTATTTACACATACCTGTGCACCAAGAGTTTCAGAGGTTTCTAAGATTCGCTATAGGAGAACTCCACTTTCAGTTCAGGGTACTGCCCTTTGGTATATGCACGGCACCGAGAACATTTACGAAGGTTCTGGTAAATGTAATCGCAGCCCTGAGGGAGGAGGGCCTGCGAACGCATCATTACTTAGACGACATCTTGCTTATAGAATCCTCAGAGGACAAGCTCTTACAGAGCATGAAGACCTTACTCAATACCCTACAAGCTCTGGGATGGCTAATAAATTGGAGGAAGAGCAAACTTGTGCCAACACAAACTCTAATCTTCCTGGGAGCAGAGATAAGCACAGTAGACAACGCAATCAGGATGCCTCAGGAGAAGATATATTCGACCATCCAGAGAATATCAGAGGCAGACACAGTAACGGTATTGACAGCAAGACAGTGTATGAGAATAATCGGAACGATGGTGGCAGCTATACCTATGGTCAAATGGGCCAGATGGAACATGAGGAGATCACAGAGAGTCTTTCTGAATCAATGGACAGGACAAAATTACGAACAAAGGATAAGAATCCTACAGTGTATGAAGGACGAGTTGGAATGGTGGAAACAAGCGAACAACCTGCAAGTTCATCACAAAATTCGGGAGCAAACCCCGTTATATATCACGACCGATGCAAGCCTATGGGGATGGGGAGCTCATTTGGGCCACTCATATGTTCAGAACAGATGGAAGACACCCATGAAGGGGACACCTGCCAATATACTGGAGATCCGGGCAGCTTGGAACGAAGTCAGACACTTCGCGGAGGAAGTAAGGGGGCAATCGGTCACCCTCAGAATGGACAATACAACGGCTGTGGCCTACGTCAGGAATCAGGGCGGTACTCGCAGTGGAACACTACTGAGGGAAGTAGCGCCACTTATGAACTGGGCGCAGGAGAACCTGACATTACTATCAGCAATACACATACCAGGGGCTCAGAACCTGACGGCGGATACCCTGAGTCGGGGTTGGATAGATCACAACGAGTGGTCACTCAACCCTCGCATCTTCAAACTGATCTGCCAAAGGTGGGGAAAACCGCAAATAGACCTAATGGCAACGCCACAAAACACAAAGTGCCCATTGTTCATAACAAGGTTTCGCTGCGAGCAGGCACAGGCTTGGGATGCAATAACGGCACCATGGAGTTGCACTCTCGCATATGTGTTCCCACCAACACCATTGATTCCCCACCTTCTCAAGCGAATACAGAAAGAAGAAATGACGGTGTTAGCAGTCATTCCTTGGTGGCCACGCAGGCCATGGTTCCCCCTGTTGCAAGAACTGTTAGTAGAACCTCCGTTCAAACTACCATGTCCCAGGGAGTTGCTCAGCCAGGGGGAGATACTGCACCCACATCCCGAAATTCTCAATTTGACGGCGTGCAAGTTGAGAGGAGGAAACTGGCGGAAAAAGGATGCTCTGTCGCGGTTACCGAAACCTTGCTGAAAGCGAGGAAGCTGTCTACAAATAGAACATACCACAGAGTATGGGACAAATACACATCCTTTATGACAGAGAGAAGTATAGATCCAATGGACCCACCAATATCTGGTATATTGGAATTTTTACAGGTAGGCCTTGACATGGGCCTTGGAGTAAGAACAATAAAGGGCCAAATCTCGGCCATTTCCGCATTAACAGATAAAAGATGGGCAGTCCACCCCTTGGTGTTACAATTTATCAGAGCAGTAACCAAGTTGAAACCACCTAGACGTAACCAATATCCACAGTGGGACTTACCCACAGTGCTCCTGGGGCTGTCAAAAGCACCATTCGTGCCTTTGGAAAGTTGCAACTTGGTAAACCTGACGCTCAAGGTTGTTTTCTTGGTGGCAATTGCTTCTGCACGCCGAGTATCCGAGATCCAGGCTCTTACCATCGATCCGGCGCATCTTCAATTCTTCCCTGACAGAGTGACATTAACACCTAACCTACAGTTTGTTCCGAAAGTCTCATCTGCCTTTCACTTTAACCAAGAGTGGAATTTACCTGTATTTTTTGATGAATCAGCGGCGGAACCGAATTCACTAAACATACCGATACTTCTAAGGAGATATCTAAGTGAAACTAAGGAGATTCGCAAGACAGACAGGTTATTTGTAATACCCACAGGCTACCGCAGAGGACAACCTGCGGCGACGAGAACGATCGCTTCATGGCTCGTGAAAACAATTAAAACAACATATAGGGCAGCGGGAGCGCAACCACCTGAGAACATAACCGCACATTCTACTAGAGCAATCTCCACCTCATGGGCAGCTTTGGCAGGAGTCTCGTCAGAGACGATATGTAGAGCGGCAAACTGGTCCTCAGCCAACACCTTCATCAATCATTACAGGGTAGACCCGGGAGCATCTTCTACGGCCCAGTTCGGGAGGACAGTACTTTCTTTGACACAGTTGTCGACAACAGAAACCTGACTTATGAGTATATTCTTGTATAAAACATATGTTCTAATGATCTTCTAATATATACAAGATTAACGATGGAATGATTAATAAATTTATTTCTTTTTCTTGAGCATGACATTTTGACTCCCTCCCATTTATTTATCTAGTTAAGTCCCGTAGTATGCTGCCATGGATTCTACAGGAAACCGGAAAATGTATACTTACCTACCGGTAATTTTCCTTTCCTGTTGAATCTTCATGGCAGCATACGAGGGACCCACCCTAAATTCGACAGTCTAAATGCAGTACTAGAAACAAAAGCACTGGAGGTGGGGTGGAGCAAAAATTTATAGTGACTGGTCCTGGCAGGGTTAGTGGGCGGTGCTAACCCGTAGTATGCTGCCATGAAGATTCAACAGGAAAGGAAAATTACCGGTAGGTAAGTATACATTTTCCAGTTTCTCTTCCTAAAAGAGTTAAACAGCAGGTATGCATGTGACCATTTCTGTTCGGGTCGGGACTGGGTCAGACTTTACCATAACCACTGCTGATGAGGAATTACAGCCATAAAACACTTTCCTTGCAGTAAATGGCTTCTGAAGGCAGGAAATAGATAAACAGGGTCAATCGTTCATAGATTTTAGCTCTGGCATACTTCAATAAATGTGTCATTGAGCAGAGACCATGAAACCGTAAAAACTTTAAATGTAGATTGAAAGACTGTGTAAAATAAAATTGTGGGATATCTAGAAAAAAGTCATTTGTAGGAGAAGGCGATAGATACAATTGTTTATCTCTTCTGTTTATTTTTAACTTGTGTTTCCTTTAGGGTGCCCATTATCGTTCTAATTTCACAAACGATCGACCATCCGATCTAATCGATTAAAAATTATCATCCAGGCCCAGCAACAGAGGGAAAAATAATAAGCAATTCAATTTAAAGAATCATTCTGAAATTCAGATCGACGGAATAAACAATCATTTGTCAATCTGCATTATTAACGGCACCTGATCCGATCAACCACTCGGTCAATCATTTAAAGAAAAACTCCGACCAAAAATGTAACTTTATCCCAATCAATAGCTGATTTTACATGAGAAATCTATTCCTTTTCACAAACAGACCATCAGGGGGCGCTGTATGACTGATAACTCCTCCCACAAGAAACCCCTCCCACAAGAAAAGTACGTACTTTTTTTGGGCAGTTTCCTGTCTGTGAACCTTGTTGCATTGTGGAAAATAACTGTTAGGGCCCTTTTCCACTAGCAATCGCTAGCGTTGGCGCTGAACGGTAGCGGTTGCGATTCAGCAAAAGTGCTAAATTTCCCGGCGATTACCCGACGTTTGCGATCGCGATTTTGCTATGCTATGCACTGCATAGCAAAATCGCAGCAATAATTGTTCCGCCACGCGTTCGCGTCAGTGTCAAAAAACGAATCGCGGTAGGTAATAACTATGTTATTTAGCAAACCCTAGCAATTGTAAAATCGCTAGCGGTTTGCGATTTTTGTGATTCAGCTAGCGCAGACGCGCTTGTGGAAAAGGGCCCTTACAGCTGTTTCCAACTGCCAAAAACCATGCAGCAGCTACATCACCTGCCAACACTAAAATGTTCACTGGAGTTCCTCTTTAACCTGCTGAGCGGTCTGGACGAGCTCAGCTCGTCCAACACCGCCAGAGGCTGCCGCTCAGGCCCTGCTGGGCCGATTTTAACCAAATAAAAAGCAGCACACGCAGCCGGCACTTTGCCAGCCGCGTGTGCTGCCTGATCGCCGCTGCAGCGCGGCGATCCGCCGCGTGCAGCGGCGAAAGAGGGTCCCCCCAGCCGCCCGAGCCCAGCGTAGCCGGAACAAACAGTTCCGGCCAGCGCTAAGGGCTGGATCGGAGGCGGCTGACGTCAGGACGTCGGCTGACGTCCATGACGTCACTCCGCTCGTCGCCATGGCGACGAGGGAAGCGAAACACGGAGGGCCGCTCATTGCGGCCTTCCGTGTTATCTCTTGCCGCCGGAGGCGATCGGAAGATCGCCTCCGGAGCGCCCTCTAGTGGGCTTTCATGCAGCCAACTTTCAGTTGGCTGCATGAAATAGTTTTTTTTTTATTTAAAAAAAACCCTCCCGCAGCCACCCTGGCGATTTAATCAGAACGCCAGGGTGGTTAAGTAAATGTACTGTTAATGGGCGCCTTTAAGCCACATACACGTGCTAGTCTAAACCTGGGGCCCTCCTTGCTGAGACTCTAGAGGCGCTCCATCATGCGCCGTGTCATCGTTCCTCCGTCCGTCTTCTTAGCAACAGAACATATCGGTAGGCGATAGGCTAGTGATGTGTCCGTACAATACTGTCACGCAAGGGACTGCAGGTGACAAGCTGTGTGTATGTGTTTGTGTGTACGCACCTTTAGGCTCCCTGCACACTACATGCGATTCCGATTTTGACTTTTAATCGATTTTCATATGCAATTCCGATTTTAAATCGGTACTGCATGCTGCAGGTTTTTTTTTTTGCGTTTTTCTCTTGATAGCATCCAGGGAAAATCACAAATCGGAATTGCAAATCTGATTTGCAGTGTTCAGGGAGCCTAGTCTGTAAAATGCAGTGTGGCTGAGACCAGCAGTGTATCTATTTTACCAGGACTAAATTCATTTGATGGTATTATTTTGAAAACACTTATACACTCAGTGTTACATATGGATTTTTGTTGTGAATATGCATTTAGTTAATCTGCAGAAAACGTAATAATCTCTCTCTGCAGACACTGCTTTCTTTCATGCTTTTAGCACTGGCACAGTATCTGTTTCTTTGAACAATTCAAGCCCTAGGAGTGAACAATCATCCCACTGAGCCCTGGAGTCACTGCTTTGTGTGTTTCTGTGCCAGCCCACTTCCATTCAGGATACACAATGCAGAGGATGAGGTGCTGGCTCTGGGGTGTGTTTTACATTGCACACCAAAAATGCTGTAATGATCTTTAGCTATGGAGAGACTCTAGATTACCGATGCTGCAAACCATCATTCATGATTGTTTTGAGTGACAGTTCAGGAATGATCAATCCACAAACACACGCTCCCCAACTCACAGCAAAGCAGTCTATTCTAATCTATGGTTGGGTGAGGAATAGAGATGTCGCGAACCTCCGATTTTCGGTTCGCGAACCTTCTCGGAAAGTTCGGTTCGCGGAAAAGTTCGCGAACCGCAATAGACTTCAATGGGGATGCGAACTTTGAAAAATAGAAAAATTTATGCTGGCCACAAAAGTGATGGAAGAGATGTTTCAAGGGGTCTAACACCTGGAGGGGGGCATGGCGGAGTAGGATAGATGCCAAAAGTCCCGGGTAAAAATCTGGATGTGACGCAAAGCAGCGTTTTAAGGGCAGAAATCACTTCGAATGCTAAATTGCAGGCCTAAAGTGCTTTAAAACATCTTGCATGGGTATACATCAAAAAGGGAGTGTAATTAGAGTTCTGCTTCACACTGACACACCAAACTCACTGTGTAACGCACCGCAAACAGCTGTTTGCATAGTGATGGCCGTGCTGGACTGGTGCGCACCGTGGCTAGAGTGTAGGCCGTGGCGTTTTTCAAGGCCATATGGTCGCCAGGCTGTGGTAGCTCAATGATAGAACAACAGTCACTGTCCAGCTGATCAAATTTGGTCTGACCACAATGAAGCAACGACCTTATTATCTTTTGTGTCCCACCCCCACCCGAGACACTCAAATAGGCGGTCATTGCTTCATTGTGATACGCAAGCCCCTTCACCGCAGCAAGGCAATGATCACGAAGGGGGATGGGCACATGCACATGCCTTGTGTTTATTTGTTGCAGCCGCCCGCAGTGCAGCCAGAAAAATTAGGCAGGCATGTACACGCACCAGAAAA
This sequence comes from Hyperolius riggenbachi, assembly GCF_040937935.1. NCBI lineage: Eukaryota > Metazoa > Chordata > Amphibia > Anura > Hyperoliidae > Hyperolius > Hyperolius riggenbachi. The sequence continues at coordinate 269,934,296 of NC_090650.1, read as the reverse complement.
ATTAGTGTAGTGGCCGCTGCTAGCAGCGGCCTTAAAAATTCAGGAATCCGCCTAGAATCCTGGACCCTGTTGGTGGTGGCGGAGAAGGCAAGCGGCCTGCAGGCAGAGATGCTGTGTGTGGGGACTGACTTAGTCTTCGGTCGTGCAGTAGCCCTCCGTGATCCATTCCTCATTCATTTTGATAAAGGTCAGGTACTGAACACTGTCGTGACTTAGGCGACTTCTCTTCTCAGTAACTATGCCTCCAGCTGCACTGAAGGTCCTTTCTGACAGGACGCTTGCGGCAGGGCAAGAGAGAAGTTGTATGGCAAATTGGGACAGCTCTGGCCACAGGTCAAGCCTGCGCAACCAGTAGTCCAAGGGTTCATCGTCGCTTTTCGCAGTGTCTACATCCACACTCAAGGCCAGGTAGTCGGCGTTGGTGGAGGGTGGATCCGGAAGGAGTATGGCGAGGAGTTGGACTAAAGAATGTCCGCATGTCTGACATCACCCTGAGATCGCTGGAGCGTCCTGTCCTTGCCTGCGTGGACTTGGGAGGAGGAGGGTTACTGCCAGTGGTACCTTGATTGCGTTGTGCAGCCACATCACCCTTAAACGCATTGTAAAGCATCATTGACAGCTTGTTCTGCAAGTGCTGCATCCTTTCCGCCTTCTGTTGAGTTGTTAACAGGTCCGTCACTTTGTGCCTGTACCGAGGGTCTAGTAGCGTGGCCACCCAGTACAGGTCATTTGCCTTGAGTTTTTTGATACAGGGGTCCCTCAACAGGCTGGACAACCTGAAAGAGGACATCTGCACAAAGCTGGATGCAGAGGTACTCTCCATCTCCTCTTGCTCTTCCTCAGTGACGGGACGCAACTCCTCTTCCTCCCTCCAGCCACGAACAATAACACAGGAACGTGGAGCAGCAGAAGCCCCCTGTGACGGGTGCCGCGGTTGTTCTTCTTCCGCCGCCTCTTCCCCCTCCACAGAAACACCTTCCTCATCATCACCATCATCAGAGTCTGAATCCTCTCCTTCCCCACACGACTCCTCTTCTTCCTGCTCCCCCCTCTGTGCTGCCGCAGGTGTTGTGGAAACATCGGGTTCGGGGGTGTAAATGGCTCCCACGACTCCTGCTGCTGTAACTGTTCTCGTTCACGCTCCTCCACAGCTGTATCCACCACTCTACGCACGGCACGCTCCAGGAAGTAGGCGTAGGGGATCAAGTCGCTGAGTTGAGTAGGGGATCAAGTTGCGACTCACCAGTTTGGTCACCTCCTCAAAGGGCTCCATGACCCTGCATGCATTTCGCATCAGTGTCCAGTTGTTGGGCCACAACATTCCCTTCCTCCCAGATTGTGTCCTTGTACTGTAATGATACAGGTACTGGGTGACGGCTTTCTCCTGGTCTAGCAGGCGAGAGAACATCAGCAGGGTGGAATTCCAGCGAGTCGGGCTATCGCAAATCAGGCGTCTCACCGGCAAGTTGTTTCTACGCTGAATGTCTGCAAAGCGTGCCATGGCCTTGTAAGAGTGCCTGAAATGCCCACACAACTTCCTGGCCTGCTTCAGGACGTCCTCTAAGCCTGGGTACTTGGACACAAATCTTTGCACGACCAGATTCAGCACATGTGCCATACAGGGTATGTGTGTCAGCTTTCCCAAATTCAACGCAGCAATGAGATTGCTGCCGTTGTCACACACCACGTTGCCGATCTCAAGCTTGTGCGGGGTCAGCCATTGCTCCACCTGTTTGTTAAGAGCAGCCAGGAAAGCTGCTCCAGTGTGACTCTCTGCTTTCAGGCAAGACATGTCTAACACTGCGTGACACCGTCGTACCTGGCATGCAGCATAGGCACTGGGGTGCTTGGGCTGTGTAGCTGAAGAGGAGATCGCGGCACCAGCCAAGGAGGAGGATGACGACAGCGAAGCGGTGGTAGCAGGTGGAGAGGAGGTGGCTGGAGGCCTGCCAGCAAGCTGTGGAGGTGTGACAAGTCGGTCCGCTGCGCAGCCACGTACTCCCTGCTTGCTGCCATCGGTTACTAGGTTGACCCAATGGGCTGTGTATGTAATGTAGCGGCCCTGCCCGTGCTTGGCAGACCAGGCATCCGTGGTCAGGTGGACCCTTGACCCAACGCTGTGTGCCAGAGATGACACCACTTGCCTCTCACCTGCACGGTACAGTTTGGGTATGGCCTTTTGTGAAAAATAATTGCGGCCTGGTATCTTCCACTGAGGTGTACCAATGGCCACAAACTTACGGAAAGCCTCCGACTCCACCAGCTTGTATGGTAATAGCTGGCGAGCTAATAGTTCCGCCACGCCAGCTGTCAGACGCCGGGCAAGAGGGTGACTGGCAGACATTTGCTTCTTACGCTCAAATACTTCCTTCACGGACAGCTGGGTACTGCTGTGGACAGAGGAGAAGGAACCGCTGAAGGGAAGAGGCGGTGTGGAGGAGGGTGGCTGTGAAGGTGCACGGGAGAAAGTGGATGAAGACAATGCACCTGAAGGAGAAAGAGGAGAAGGAGGGTGGCTTGTCTTTTGAGGGGTGCTGCTTTTCCTCAGGTGTTCTTGCCATAGCTGTTTGTGCCTTCTCTCCAGGTGCCTTCGTAAGGCACTTGTCCTTACGTGAGAGTTGGCCTTTCCACGGCTCAATTTTTGCTGGCAGAGACAACAGATGGCTTTGCTCCGATCTGAGACACACACGTGAAAAAATTTCCAAACCACTGAGCCCCCCTGAGGTGATGGCGCTACGGTGGCATCAGCAGCTGACGTTGAAGGGCATGTTGGCTGGCTGGCTGGCCATAGCTGGAGATACATGGCGCCGGACACCGCCCCCAGCTGTTTCGGAGGACGAGCTCTCTCTGCTTCTATCATGGAGTCGTCTCCTCCTACTCCTCTCTGACTCCCCCTCTGAACTGTCCCCCTGGTCATCTCCTCTACCGGGAACATATGTGGTATCCGTATAATCGTCATCATAATCCTCCTGGCCAGCTTCGCTTTCCTCAGACACCTTCTCAACTGCACCAACTTCAGGTGGTTCATCATCCCCCTCCTCACACGATACGTCCATACTATTGCCACCTAACTCAGACGTATGAGGTGGTGTACCTGCGCCTTCTTCTTGTTGTTTCAGTTGTGGCTGTGAATCAGTGATTTCAACACCACCACCAAATAACTCCTGCGAAGTGTCAAATGCAGCGGATGTGGTGCTTGTACTAGCGCTGGTGGCACTGGCTGCGGGAGATGAGGTCTTCTGTGTTAAATACTCAACCACGTCCTCACAATTTTGGGAAGTGATGGCACGTGCCTTCTTCTGAGCACTGTATTTTGGGACAGGTCCGCATGAAATCACAGCAACACCACCTCGCACAGACCTGCCGGTGCCTGGTGGTCTTCCTCTGGGTCTGCCTCTTCCTCTACCTGGTTTGTCCATTTTGTCGATCTCGGGTGGATGCTAGGTATATGCAGTGAGGTGGGTTCACTCAACACAACAGGTAGTAGGATGCAGTGAGCTGGGTTTACTGAACAGTAAAGGTACTTAGATGCAGTGAGGTGGGTTCACTCAAAACAACAGGTAGTAGGATGCAGTGAGCTGGGTTCACTGAACAGTAAAGGTACTTAGATGCAGTGAGGTGGGTTCACTCAACACAACAGGTAGTAGGATGCAGTGAGCTGGGTTCACTGAACAGTAAAGATACTTAGATGCAGTGAGGTGAGTTCACTCAACACAACAGGTAGTAGGATGCAGTGAGCTGGGCTCACTGAACAATAAAGGTACTTAGATGCAGTGAGGTGAGTTCACTCAACACAAAGCTAGGTATATGCAGTGATGAGGTGGGTTAAGTAAACACAACAGGTACTGCAGTATATGCAGTAACAATGTGCAGCTCCCTGTCACACACACAGGTAGTCACTGAATGTGCTGGGCTGCTGGCAGTGGCACACACACACTATCAATTGCAAGGCTGTGCATGCAACAAAAGTGTCAGTTTGACACACAGAAAAAAAAAAGTACAGGATGAGCTCTGAAAAGAGCTATTGAGGGGTGCTATAAAAGCAATAACAATCAGCCAGGAGCAAGATAAGCAGCCAAGAGCCTAACTAATCTGTCCCTAGAAGAACAAGTCTGCAGCAGCTGTCCCTACTCTGTCTCTAGCAGGCACACGAGTGAGGCTAATGGCCGCCGCAGCTTGCCTTATATAAGGGGGGGTGGAGCTCCAGGGCTTAGTGTAGCCTGAATGGCTACAATGTGCCTGCTGACTGTGATGCAGAGGGTCAAAGTTGACCCTCATAGTGCATTATGGGACGAATCGAACTTCCGCAAAAGTTCGCCTGGTGCAGGCGAACGCGAACCCCCAAAGTTCGCCTGGAACCGTTCGCAGGCGAGCCGTTCGCTACATCTCTAGTGAGGAAGGATGTGCAGGAATAACAGTTTAGGTCAGTTAAGTATGATCTGACAGAGTACATTGCTGAAGGCCAGGCCAAGTACCTGTATTCACATTAGAGATCTGCAGACCATCACCTGATGAAAACCTAATGTATGTATATTGCTTAAAGGACCACTATCGCAAAAAAATGCAAAATGTAAAATACTTGTTAACATATACAAATAAGTATGGTTATTCCAGAGTAAAATGAGCCATACATTACTTTTCGCCTACATCGCTGTCACTTACAGTAGGTAGTAGAAATCTGACAGAGCCAAACTAGTCCATCTCTTCATGGGGGATTCTCAGCAAGGCTTTTATTCTTTATAAAGACATTCCCTGAAAAGTGGGCTCACTGCACACTTTTTGGCAGCTGGACAGAGCAGCTGCCAGTCGCTAAGTGATTTTGAAAATAAACAAAACCCTGAGACTCCCCCATGAGGATGTTGGTTCTGTCAAATTTCTACTACCACTGTAAGTGACAGCAACATAGGAGAAAAGTAATTTACGGACCATTTTACTCTGGAAGAAATGTACTTACATAAACTAGTCACTATTATGATTCTTTCATGTTTCAATGCTGCTTGTGAAGTTTTCCCTTTAAAGGAATACTATCAATACCCAAGTGTTCTAAAATGACAATGTACAAATAATGTCTAAGTAGCTGTGTAAACATTTTCCTTCTTGTCATGTTAAATATCAGAGGCAAAACCTTTAATTCATTAATGTGTAGGATTAAACTCTAACACCAGAGCCGGCCTTTGGGGGGGGCAACTGGGGCAATCGCCCCAGGCCCCGCGCTTGAAGCCGGCCTAATTTAATATTTACTGCTGCTGCGGCGGCCGCCACCGCTGCGCCGCCGATCGCTCACTGGCCGGCCTGATGCGCTTCCTGTATGTGTGGAGGCGGAGCGCATTGGCATTCCCTCCGGCTGCTGGGTGCGCTCTGCGAGTGACGTCACGATTGACGTCACATGCATGTGGAGAGAGAGCGCACCCCGTGGCAGCCCGACCTACCCCGACCAGGACTGAGAGACTCACTGAGGGAGCCACTGTCTGCAGCAGCCGCCGGGCCAGACGTATTGCAGAGGCCAGGGCACTGAGGACAGCCGCAGGCAGAGCAGATACCGGTCCGGACCGACGGGACCGTATTAGGTAGGATAATTTGAGGGGCCACTAATTAGTAAATTTGGCGGGGCACTGGGGCTGCCTGGGGAGCATCATTATTGTATACTACCGTAGCTCTAGCTATGTACTGGGGCATTGGGCACTATACTAGCTATATACTGGGCACTGTACTAGCTGTATACTGGGGCACTGTACTAGCTATACACTGGGCACTAGACTAGCTATACACTGGGCACTGTACTAGCTATATACTGGGCACTGTACTAGCTATACTGGGGCACTATACTAGCTATATACTTGGCACTGTAATAGCTATATACTTGGCACTGTACTAGCTATATACTGGGCACTGTACTAGCTATATACTGGGCACTGTACTATCTATACACTGGGCACTGTACTAGCTATATACTGGGCACTGTACTAGCTATACACTGGGCACTGTATTAGCTATACCCTGGGCACTGTACTAGCTATACTGGGGCACTGTATTAGCTATACACTGGGCACTGTATTAGCTATATACTGGACAATGTACTAGCTATACTGGGGCACTGTACTAGCTATATACTGGGCACTGTACTAGCTATATACTTGGCACTGTACTAGCTATATACTTGGCACTGTACTAGCTATATACTGGGGCACTGTACTAGCTATATACTGGGCACTGTATTAGCTATATACTGGGCATGGTACTAGCTATACTGGGGCACTATACTAGCTATATACTGGGCACTGTACTAGCTATATACTGGGCACTGTACTAGCTATATACTGGGCACTGTACTAGCTATACTGAGGTACTATACTAGCTATATACTGGGCACTGTACTAGCTATATACTGGGCACTGTACAAGCTATACTGGGGCACTATACTAGCTATATACTGGGGCACTATACTAGCTATATACCGGGCACTGTACTAGCTACAGTATATACTGGGCACTGTACTAGCTATATACTGGGCACTGTACTAACTATACTGGGCACTGTACTAGCTATATACTGGGCACTGTACTAACTATACTGGGCACTGTACTAGCTATATACTTGGCACTGTACTATCTATACACTGGGCACTGTACTAGCTATACACTGGGCAATGTATTAGCTATATACTGGACAATGTACTAGCTATACTGGGGCGCTGTACTAGCTATACACTGGGCACTGTACTAGCTATACACTGGGCACTGTATTAGCTATACTGGGCACTGTACTAGCTATATACTGGGCACTGTACTAGCTATATACTTGGCACTGTACTAGCTATATACTGGGCACTGTACTAGCTATATACTGGGCACTGTACTAGCTATATACTGGGCACGATACTAGCTATACTGGGGCACTATACTAGCTATATACTGGGCACTGTACTAACTATACTGGGCACTGTACTAGCTATATACTGGGCACTGTACTAACTATACTGGGCACTGTACTAGCTATATACTTGGCACTGTACTATCTATACACTGGGCACTGTACTAGCTATACACTGGGCAATGTATTAGCTATATACTGGACAATGTACTAGCTATACTGGGGCGCTGTACTAGCTATACACTGGGCACTGTACTAGCTATACACTGGGCACTGTATTAGCTATACTGGGGCACTGTACTAGCTATATACTGGGCACTGTACTAGCTATATACTGGGCACTGTACTAGCTATATACTTGGCACTGTACTAGCTATATACTGGGCACTGTACTAGCTATATACTGGGCACGATACTAGCTATACTGGGGCACTATACTAGCTATATACTGGGGCACTGTACTAGCTATACTGGGGCACTATACTAGCTATATACCGGGCACTGTACTAGCTATATACCGGGCACTGTACTAATTATACTGGGCACTGTACTAGCTATATATTGAGCACTGTACTAACTATACTGGGCACTGTACTAGCTATACTGGGGCAACTATGCTAGCTATGGAAAATAGAACCTGAACTGAGAAAAAATATTTAAAATAAACACATGATATAGCTGAAAATAAATATTACATACTTACCTCACCGTCAGTTCCTCTCAGAAGCTTCCCATTTTCTTCTTACAGTGATCCCTTCCAGTTCTGACTATTTTATCAGAACAGAAATATACCAGTTGCTGTCAGTAATATATCGGATGCTGTCAGTTACAACTGAATGTGCAAGGTAATGTCCATGTTTACCTATGGCTTAAGTGGGTGATATTACAGTTTAACTCTGTGCTGCATTAAAGGCGGACAAGCCCATGAACATGGCGATATGGTATATGGCCTACACTTATGGCTCTAGGCCCCGCATGTGACACTCGCCCCAGGCCCCGCATACTCTAAGGCCGCCTCTGTCTAACACAAAAGGGGTATCTGCTTCAATGCACAGTGAGTGTTGTTTTTTTGCATATCAGACTATAGAGTATTTTTCTCTGAAAGCAAAAAAAGTATGAAAAGCTGTGGTGTCAGGTTTCACACACAATACAAATGTTTATAACACGTTACATTTCCTCTGCTCTCTGCAGACAGCTCAGGCAGAGACACAGGCAGCAGCAGCTAGTGAGCGCTTTCTCACACACAAGGTTTACCGATGTAGTGTGAGGGATTCTCCCTCCCAGTGGCGTAGCTAAGGAGTTGTGGGCCCCGATGCAAGTTTTACAATGGGGCCCCCCAAGCACTCTATACATAACAATTGATGCTGTGCACCAAAACCTGACAATGGCAACTACAGTGCCTGAGGGGCAAGAAGGGGATGGGGAACAGATTGTTAATAATTACCACTATTCAAAGTATCTATAGAAGTGATTATTATGAGCACAGGACCAATAGAGAGCTAATACTGTAGTTGAGGGAGGGCCCTTCGGGGCCCCTCTGGCCCAAGGGCCCTGATGCGGTGGCAACCTCTGCAACCCCTATTGCTACGCCCCTGCTCCCTCCCCTCATGGTTCACTGGGCAGTCAGATTTGGTGTCAGTTAAGAGTGAGAGGCATTTGATACAGTAAACAAGAGGTAAGCAAGTGGAATGTTTACATCACTACTTAGCAGCCCTTTAGGAACTCTCTCAATCCCAGGTTAAAAAAAACATGTTAATCAATAGTGTCCCATTAAGAAGAGAGGTTTAATTTATCTACAGTAACTTACTGGAGAGGTTTTACTCAGAACAAAATTAGTGGTTGCTTTTTAAAGCTAATGGGAACCTAGAAAAAAAACAAATACTTACCAAAAGAGAGGGAAGGACCTGAGTCATATAGCGCCTTCCCGCTCCTCTCACGGTCCCCTCATTGTAGCGATGGCTCCCCCGTTTGAATCCCCCGCCATAGGAGGCTTAGGCGGCCCAAGTGTTCCCGAAGACAGGCGGCCCTGTACTGCGCATGTATGAATGCGCAAGAAAGCGTGCTCACGCAAGCGCCTCCAGGTGGTGCTATAACCCTGTAGTGAGATTGTGATCTGTTGACATGACGACAAATCGTGATCTCACCAGAGGGATGCAGAGCCGCCTAGGAGAGGAAGGAGAATGGCTACCAATGTCTGGATCCCAGGGGAGGCGAGTTAAAATGCCCACTGCGCACAATACTCTGCATTGAGCTCAGGGTTACTGTTCTGAGCTGCAGTTTTCCACCCCAAACTTATAAACTTTTTCCCTTCAGTTACTTTAGTTCAGCCCAAACCTGTTGGTCTATTTTCATGCTACATAGATTTGCATTAAATTACCATTATAATGTGTATCAACTCTGAATTATTTGCATATCATTGATCATCCCAACTCAGCAGCAGCACGCTGGGCATGGCCTCTACATTAGGATGAATAAGAGGCTGTACACAAAACAGCTTGCAAATTACAAGCTGTGCTCTCTACAAGCTTGAAGGCGTACACTGTTAATCCAGTGTAGGAGATTTGGGCGCAGCCGACGTCACCATAGGCCATAATAGGAATTACGACTATAGCAGAGCACAGGGAGTAATTTCGGCACCGTCAGAAGACGAATCTGTAGTTAGATTTAAAACACTATATTTCGGATTCCAGCAATGGCTGGAAGCTGAATTTTTTCATTCCCCACCATCCATGGCGGCCTGGAAGGGGAATAGTATTTAACACGGCCAGGAACTTGTGCAACAGCAGGATCAGCCACATACCGACTGTATCCTGCGCCGATACTTCTCATACGTGCTTGATGTGCTGAAACCCCTGCAAGGCTTGAGCAAACCTTACCTGAAGCTGCCATATTTAACCACCCTGGCGTTCTATTAAGATCGCCAGGGCAGCTGCATGAGGGTTTTTTTTAAATAAAAAAAAAAATATTTCATGCAGCCAACTGAAAGTTGGCTGCATGAAAGCCCACTAGATGGCGCTCCGGAGGCGTTCTTCTGATCGCCTCCGGCGCCCGGAATAAACAAGGAAGGCCGCAATGAGCGGCCTTCCTTGTTTTGCTTAGATCGTCGCCATAGCGACGAGCGGAGTGACGTCATGGACGTCAGCCGACGTCCTGACGTCTGCCGCCTCCGATCCAGCCCTTAGCGCTGGCCGGAACTATTTGTTCCGGCTGCGCAGGGCTCAGGCGGCTGGGGGGACCCTCTTTCGCCGCTGCTCGCGGCGGATCGCCGCAGAGCGGCGGCGATCGGGCAGCACACGCGGCTGGCAAAGTGCCGGCTGCGTGTGCTGCTCTTTATTTCATGTAAATCGGCCCAGCAGGGCCTGAGCGGCACCCTCTGGCGGTAATGGACGAGCTGAGCTCGTCCATACCGCTAAGGTGGTTAATAGTTCAGAGCTGCGTAAGATGTCGGTGCTATATAAATTCTAAATAATAATGGCTTCTTCACCACCATATACAACTTCCTAGTACTGGCTGCTCATAATGTACTTACCTTTAGTTTCTTGACAATTGCAAACACAGACAAAGCCTGCATTATGTACTTCTGGGGCAGACACTAACCACTTTACAGGACTGAAAGAATGCCAAAAGCATAAGAACATTGCACCAGTGGGGTGCTTGTAGGATTGTTGCATAACATGTGAAAATACATCCACAGGGTGGGTTTCCATGTATTTATCTTGTACTCGTCAAATTCAGCTTTCGTAGTACTTTTGCCTCCACAAATATGCTAATTTCCTTATTTCAGCACTGCTTTGTACTTACTATAATGTACAAGCAGCAAAAAGTTTATAACCATGAGATTAGGAATAATGCTAATTAAAAAAAAGAGCTCTTACCATGTAAAATGACCAGAATTATTGGATCTCCTCATTTGTAACACCAGACTAGACGTATTCTTCACATTAACGTAAACTGTGAACCTTACCAAAAAGATCAGGTGGACTCTAAACTCAAGTATCTTTCAGATTAAAGTCCTGTTTTTTTACTACTGCTGTTGTGTCTACTTATGTTTGTTTTGTAATACCTGTTTATATTAAAACATTATGCTGAATCTCCAATAGCTGTGACTAGAAATAAATGGACCCTGCCTCTGTGAACAAGCTAGCTTAACCAATTACCTTTTACCAGTAGTGTAGAACTATGGGCCCCAGTGTGAGTTCTGCAGTAGGCCCCCTCAAGCACTCTATACATTATAATGTAATTATAACTGGATAGTGTACTGGTTAAGGGCTCTGCCTTCGACATGGGAGACCAGGGTTCGATTCCTGGCTAGGGTCAGTACCTATTCAGTAAGGAGTTCAAGGCAAGACTCCCTAACACTGCAGGGTGGCCTCTTGAGCGCGTCCCAGTGGCTGCAGCTCTTGAGCGCTTTGAGTCCGACAGGAGAAAAGCGCTATACAAATGTTCGGATTATTATTATTATAATTGATATGGAGCATCACAACATGCCAATGACAGCTGCAGTGTCAGAGACATATAACAAGGGAAGGGGATTGATTTGTTTATGATTTACATTATTCAAAGCACATATACAAGTGATCATTACCAGCACAGCACCAATGAAGAACAAATGCATTGGTTGACATTGGTTGAAGGAGGGCCTCTTGGCTTGCCCTTCTGGTTCAGGGGCCTTGTGTGGTCACAACCTCTGCATCTCCTTTTGCTATTCCACTGTCTGTTATGTTTTACATGCGAGTTTTCAACAGCAACAGACATGTGAACAGCCTTGTTGCATTGTGGGAAATAACAGCTGTTTCCAACTGCCAAAAAAGCAAACAGCAGCTGCTTCCACTGACATCACCTGCCAGCAGTAAAAATATCACCATATGATAAATTTCAGAATGTAAATCAGGGAGAGGAAATATTTTACAATAGGCAAACACTGACTAAATCATTTATACATAATTATTGTAAAAATTAAGCACTTTTTTTCATAACGTTATTTTCACTGGAGTTCCCCTTTAAAGTCTAAGGCTCGTCTAAGACAATTTCCATGCATCTTGTTGTTTCTGAGACAGCAGCTGCAAATATGAACAAGTTAAACTTTCTTGATCACAAGAAAATGTATGCGTGCTCTACACCAAGCTTAACCCTTTCAAGTCTAGCTGTGCAAATCTGGCTAAAATGGCTTACCATGAGACATGCTCACGCAGAAATGCATCTGCTTTCGCATGCCAAACTTTGCAGGGTCAAAAACCAATACCGCGAAGCGGTTGCCCTGCGGGAATCAGTTCATGCTATACAGCACTATCCAGGAGTGCCTCGGGGAGGCTTCCCATTGCCCCCATACAACCGGGGGGGCTGCGGGGCCCCAGGCTCTCTCACTGCTTAGGGACCACAGCAACACCCCGGAGGTGGAGGCTGGGTAGCGCAGACGACCCCCCCAAGCGTGGCCGGCGCCGGGGGGGGGGGGGGGCATCCGCACCCATCTCCCAAAAATTTAAAAACAGGCATTTACCTGAACGTCCATTGCGTTCTGCTGCTGCGCATCGACTCGGGGCACTGCATGGGAAAGGAGTGACGCATGGGTCACCCCGAGCTGTGGGGCTCAGGGCTGGCTCACACACATCACTCCAGAAGGGGGGGGAGGACAGGCACAGACAGCCCACTCATAGAGCAAACAATCCACCACCTGCCTCCAAAGGACAGAATGCAAATATGCTCAATCACAAGAAAATGTATGCGTGCTCTACGCCAAGCTTAACCCTTTCAAGTCTAGCTGTGCAAATCTGGCTAAAATGGCTTACCATGAGACATGCTCACGCAGAAATGCATCTGCTTTCGCATGTCAAACTTTGCAGGGTCAAAAAACAATACCGCGAAGCGGTTGCCCTGCGGGAATTAGTTCTTGCTATACAGCCCTATCCAGGAGCGCCTCGGGGAGGCTTCCCATTGCCCCCATACAACCGGGAGGCAGGTGGTGGATGGTTTGCTCTATGATTGGGCTGTCTGTGCCTGTCCTCCCCCCCCCTTCTGGAGTGATGTGTGTGAGCCAGCCCTGAGCCCCACAGCTCGGGTTGACCCATGCGTCACTCCTTTCCCATGCAGTGCCCCGAGTTGATGCACAGCAGCAGAACGCAATGGACGTTCAGGTAAGTGCCTGTTTTAAATTTTTGGGAGATGGGTGCGGATGCCCCCCCCCCCGGCGCCGGCCACGCTTGGGGGGGTCGTCTGCGCTACCCAGCCTCCACCTCCGGGGTGTTGCTGTGGTCCCTAGGCAGTGAGAAAGCCTGGGGCCCCGCAGCCCCCCCGGTTGTATGGGGGCAATGGGAAGCCTCCCCGAGGCGCTCCTGGATAGTGCTGTATAGCATGAACTGATTCCCGCAGGGCAACCGCTTCGCGGTATTGGTTTTTGACCCTGCAAAGTTTGGCATGCGAAAGCAGATGCATTTCTGCGTGAGCATGTCTCATGGTAAGCCATTTTAGCCAGATTTGCACAGCTAGACTTGAAAGGGTTAAGCTTGGTGTAGAGCACGCATACATTTTCTTGTGATTAAACTTTCTTGAGACTGTAGCCAATGTCCCTGAATGTGGTCGCAAGAGGAAAAACCACAAAGTTCAGAATCAGATTTATTCGCCAAGTATGCAGAGTTCGTACATTGAATTGATTTTGCCACAGAAAGGCTCAGTAATGGTGAAAATTGACAGACAGCGATGTAAAAAGTGCAATACTCATGAGTTACTATGCATGAGTACATAACTTCATAGACATACAGTTCGCAGTGTTTGACTGGGAGGTGGAAAAGCTGAAGAAATCTACCTGCTGGCCAAGCAGCACTAACCATGTGTTATCACTCCCAATAGAAACCTGTAGCAAGTCTTCACGTGTATGAGAGGAATCGGCGTGGGAGACTTGGGCGCAGGATACAGCCGGTGTATGGCTGATCCTGCTGCTGCACAAGTTCCCGGCCGCGTTAAATACTATTCCCCCTCCAGGCCGACATGGATAGTGGGGAATGAAATATTTTGGCTTCCAGCAATTGCTGAAGGCCGAATTATAGTGTTTTAAAAGTAACTTCAGCTCCGTCTTCTGACGGCTCTGAAGTTACTCCCTTTGTGCCACTATAGCCGTAATTCCTATTACAGCCTATGGTGGCGCCGGCTGCGCCCAAGTCTCCTGCGCTGGAATAGCAGTGTTCGGGTCTTCACTGTGAGCAGCAATACATGATTACTGCTGCTTGGCCAGCAAGTGGATTTCCTCAGTTTTTCCACTTCCCAGTCCGACACTGGATATATGGGTATAGATGGAGAGGCTATTGGAGTTGGTTGGTGGAAGGTCCTGAGTTGAGGAGCTGGATGGCTTGGGGGAAGAAAGAGTTCCTGTGTCTGGAAGTCCTGGTAGAGATGGACCTGCAGTGGCAGCCCTATAGAAGTAGGTTGAGGTAGCTGTTTCCGGGGTGGAAGGGGTTTTCCCGTATCCTGATGGTCATGTTTCTCAGTCTGGAGGAGGTTGAGTGATGGGAGGGGGAGTGCCGATGATCCTCTCTGCTGATCTCCCAAATCAAGGTCCATCAGTGTCTCATTGCACCATCCATCGCTTTTTGAGTGACAACAGGCTCAATGAAGACCCAGCGAGACTTCACTACTGAAAGAAAAACATTAAAAAAGACAGACTGGAATGGGCTAAAATGCATATTATCTAGCAACAATGCTTCTGGGAGTCCATCCATTGGATAGATGAGACAAAACCAGAGCTTTTTAGCAAGTCAAATTAACACTTTGTTTACAGAAAAAAACATCTAAAAAAAGCTTTTTGGTACTTTTGGGTAGATTATCAAGCTAGAGATGAAATATGAATAATCTCAGAATTTTTTTTTTGTATGGCATGTGTCTTAACTTGGAAATTGGCTGACAGCATCATAGTGAGTTTGTGCTGACCTGTTGGAATAGGACTAGTCAGCCCCCCATCATGCCCTTTGAGCTCTGCCATCTTATCAGTAATGATAGAGGAACTGAAGGGGAGCAGATAAGTTCCCTTGTCGGTATTTTCTTACCTTACAACTTGACTTATATTTTAGCTCTGTTTACACAATGAATGCTATTTGAATGTGTATTCATGTGTGTACGTTTCTTTTTTTTTTGGTCGTCTTTCTTGCCTTTAAATGTTCGCATTACGTAAGATAACCTGACTTTTCTTTAGATACAAATCAGATGAATGTTCTTTCTTTTTGCACCTGTTTTAAAGAGAGTCTGATACCTTTCAAAATACCTGTTTTTATGCTGCAGTCCGCTTCATCATTATAACACAAGCTGAACAAAGTCTTAAAATTTGGGGCTCCTTCCGGGTAGAGGCAGAGCTTTGCGCAGTAGCTACAGTGCAAAGCTCTGCCTCCCCCAAGCAGCAAAATCCATGACCTGGAAAGTCGTGGAATTTTGCCCCAGGATTTCATGGGGATAGAGACCTTGTTCTGCCGCGTCCCCGCGCCAAATCAACTTGGGTTATAATGATGAAGCGGCCTGCAGCATAAAAAAGACTTCAGACTCTCTTCAAAGGGGTTCTCTGGTATGTTTAAAAAAGCTAATAGAATAGAACTGCGGCTGTGCAGCCGTGGGAGAGCTCAGTCCCACGCGTGTCATCGGGAGCTTACTGTGTAGGCGCAGTACAAGAAAATTTCGTACTGCTCCTGCGCAGTAAGCTCCAGAAGACACGTGTGGGAGCGAGCATGCGCGGCAGCCGCAGTTCTATTCATCTAGTTAGGTGAATAAATAGCAGGTTACCGGCAGCAGGAACGGAGCATCGGAGGAGGACGGCGCGTACATGACAGCTGCAGAGGGCCGATAGAAGCACCAGGTAAGTGTCAGTTTAAGCTTTTTGATACATACCAGAGAACCTCTTTAAAGCACTGGAAAACTAATTTTAATACACAGTATACTTTCTGTTATATTTGACAAATGGCTTTCTTGAACGCTTAATGTGTGCTCTTTTATTTTCTCAATAAAAATGAATTAAAACAGAAAACTTTAACATAAAACATGCTTGAGTGACTAGTTTTATAAGACAGGCCCATATTCAATTAACTGTTTCTCCTGGGTTATCATCCCCTAGGAGATCATTTTCATCATCTCCTTAAAATCACTTTAAGCATGTTAAGAATGAAAAAGTACCCAAAAGTTGTTGCATATGTATGTTGCAAGATGTACAAACAACCACAATCTAGCCTTGAAAAAGTATCAAACTATCTGTCAGGTATCTTATTGTAGACATGTGTCTGAAACGCAGTCTAAATTAAACTGAACTGACGCATCTTCCCTCCACCTGCTTCAAAAAACCTCTGCGATCCAATTGTTTGATCAGCTACTAGATTTGCAAAGCTCTGATTTGCTGTGATCGCTTCCTGCTTTAGCACATAATCAAGACTAGCAGATCAAAGACTTACATATCTATCACCTGACCAAACTGATCACATGCTCATCCATGAGTTCTCCTAGACATGACCATCCCTATACACTATAGGCAGGGAAGAACTGACAGGTTCCTATAATTTATTCAGCATACACTGTCACCAACCATTGCTGTGTATGAGTTTATTCTACCACCGTTATACTACACTAGACCAGACAAGAAGGAAAATACGTCCGCAGATTGTTATATATACTGTATCTATACATCAATTGTCACAATGTCATTCCTGTGTGGGATTCTACTGCAGCTGCACTGTATTAGGACAGGTAGCAAGATACAGCTGCAGGTTTGTATACATTTATATATCTACTGTTACTTTGTGTTTGCTGTGTGGAGTTCATTCTACTACACTTGCACTATATTATAACAGACCTTTTTCTACCCCTTCTACACACCATTAGAACATGTATAAAGGAAATGGCTGCTGCATATTTTGATAAAAATATTATAACTGCTGTCATATCACTGCTGTGTCGACTTTACCCTACTGCAGCTATACTACTGTATATTACACCAGGCAAGGAGGAACAGATTGTCATTATTAGTAGACATATTAGTCCACCTCTACTGCCACCATGTCATTGCTGTGCAATGGGTTTAATCTACCACAGTTATACTGTATTAGACCAGGTAAGAAGGAACAGACTTCCCATTAGAATACATTTAATCAGCATCCACTGTTAGAATGTAATTTCATTTTCTGTTTTTTTTTTACACTGCATTAGGCCAGGAAGAGAGTAAGTGACTGCTGCAAATTCAAATTTGGATGCAATTTTTCAGTATCCACTGTCACTATAGAATGCCAGTGTGGGTGCTGCGTAAAGCAGGATGTCAGAAAATGCCATAGGTAGCAGCAGTAAAGCGTACTGTAATAGATAGCGGAGAGGCCGCCGCGGCGGTGAGCGGCATGGCGGCTGTATCCGCGTCTCAGCCGGCAGCCTCCACCACGCAGTTACATGTTGGAGTTTTGCCTGGTCCCGCAGTTGCACATAGACTGAGGGCTACGCGCGTGTGCGCGCCAGGCGAGAGGACCTTTATGCAAGTAGAAGGGGAGTCAGCTGATCAGCCGGTCAGCTGACTCCAGCAGTGCTCCGGATTGGCTAAGTGACTGGGGCGGCGCTGCGGAGCGCTCTTAGTATATATAGGACCTGCCTGTCAGTTGCTCTTTGTCTGCTGTTGCAAATGCTACATGTTAGCACTCGGACCTTAGTCAGATCCCAAAGTGTGCTAGAACCAGCAGGAGCTGGGGATCCACACTTAGCCAGATTCTGTTGATAGCTTAACCTCCCTGGTGGTAAGCCCGTGCCAAGCACGGGCTATGCCGCCGGAAGGCACCCCTGAGGCCCCGCTGGGCCGATCTGCATAATTTATTTTTTGCTACACGCAGCTAGCACTTTGCTAGCTGCGTGTGCAATGCGATCGCCGCCGCTACCCGCCGATACGCCGCTATTCGTCACACCACGGCCGAACCCCCCCCCCCAGACCCCGTGCACTGCCTGGCCAATCAGTGCCAGGCAGCGCTGTGGGGTGGATCGGTGTCCCCTTTGACGTCATGACGTCATCCCGCCTGTCGCCATGGCGACGGGGGAAGCCCTCCAGGAGATCCCGTTCTGGGATGCCGCTGAGCAGCGGCTATCATGTAGCGACACCTTGTCTCGCTACATGAAAAAGAAATTTTTTTTTTTTTTTTTAAACGGATTTGCTGCCCCCTGGCGGATTTTTAGCAAACTGCCAGGAGGGTTAAAGTACTAATTGAATTGTATTATTTGTTATGACCCTCTGCTTGCCTTAACTACTCTTCTGCCTACTGATTCTGTGTCTATGCCTATCTGATCTTGTTGCCGACTCAGCTTGTACTTTACTCTGATTCAGTCTTCTGTCTTTGTACCGTATCTGTCCGTGTGTTGCCGATCCTGCTTGTCTGACTCTCCTACCCTCACCAGTGAGCGTAGTGCTGGTGAGGGACTCTAAGTTTAGTAATCACCTGCTCCTCAGGTTGATAGCTGCAGTACAGTCTTAATCACCTGCTCCTCAGGTTGATAGCTGCAGTACAGTCTTAATCACCTGCTCCTCAGGTTGATAGCTGCAGTACAGTCTTAATCACCTGCTCCTCAGGTTGATAGCTGCAATACAGTCTTAATCACCTGCTCCTCAGGTTGATAGCTGCAGTACAGTCTTAATCACCTGCTCCTCAGGTTGACAGCTATAGTACAGTCTGAATCACCCGCTCCTTGGGTGATAGGTTCCTTCTGTCTACTGTGCATCATCCGCTCACCGGGTGAACCGATCACTACTTCATCTGAGTCTCCAGCCTGCTGGAGTGCTGATTCCAGTGTTCTGTAGAGATACCCCTCGTTACCAGCTCCTCTGGGAAAGTGGGTATCTCTATCTATATTTACTGTTGCACCAAACACTTATCTCACACCTGGTTGTCCTGTGTCTTGCTATACTCGCATTATTGGTGATTCTGCAGATCACCAAATAATCAGGTATAGCATCTGTATTATTGGTGATACTGCAGATCACCAATAATCAGAAAATCTGTCCTTGCTGACACCAATCGTTACAGAACAGCAGACCAAACATTATGGATGCACTGCGTAGTCAGGTTGAAGCCCTGACCACCGCGGTAAACAATCTTACCGGGGTGATCAATACCCAACAGATTCAGATCACTCAACTGTCTGGGACAGTTCAGGTACTTCAAACGACTACTGATGCAGTGCGATCCCCTTCAGTCACGGACCTGCACATGTCCGTACCCAAAAAGTTTTCTGGACATAGATCTGACTTTCAGAATTTTAGAAATCGTGTGCTATCCTATTTTGAGTTGAGGCCTAATCTGTCAGGATCTGAGAACCAGAGGGTAACATTTATAAAGACCCTTTTGTCAGGAGTGTTATAATTTAAGTAGGCCTCAGTTATTTGGACTGAGTTAGTCAAAAAGGCTTGATGGGCAGACCTGCCCTTTAAGGGGATTTTCTCTTAGAGAGAAAATCTGCAGTTCTGTCAGCAGAACTAGAACATACCAAGAAGCTGTTCTCTGAACAAGGCCACAGGTCTCCCTGACCTGGGCATGTACCGCCACTAGAACAATAAACATCAGCCATGTTTTGTAAATATCCACATTCCTGCATGTAGGTCAAATGCCTCATTGACTATTAATCGAGTGGGTGGGTATTATGACACCACGAGGTGGCCCAACCAATAGTCTGGTCTAGGGGAGGGCAAATATGATGTCACATTTAACTCTTTCCTAGTCGGTATTAAAACCGAGGGGGGCGATCAGAGCTCATTCTGTTTCTGACTTTCCCACTAGATCTAAAGGCTGACTGGAACCTCTAAGTATTTTCATTCTATATGTAATCTGATATAATGTATGCTGTACATAGGTAGTCTAGATGTAACATAAAGTAGATGCAAGAAGACCTGGGTACCTTCAGCAGGAAGGTACTCACGCAGCTGTAACGCAACATGGAAATCTGCTTTGCCAGGATATAATGAACTGTAGTTATCTGTATTTCTGTTTCTTGAATAAATAACGTAAACCTTGAAGAAGCCTGAGAAAGTCTATCTCCTGCTTGATATGGGGTTGGGGTGACCAATGCGCTCCTCACAACAAAAATGGTATATCCTAAAGCACCTGCCTGGTGCGCTCACAATCAACAGGGGTGTATACCCTTAACTAAATATTGTTTAAGAAGGATAATAGCGCTCTACAGGTCTTTCTAATGTGTTACACACATAAAATCCGGATATTTATCATGCTCCTCTCATTAAGATATATACTAACACTCTCAGATGTTAAAAAAGGGGGGACCTGAAGGGTCCTAGTATAGTAATCCCACCATTCCACTTTAAAAACAATAATAGTCCAAACTGTGATGGTAATTATAACACCCAATGTCAACTTTTAAATACAACTGATCAGCACACAAAAGTCCTAGTTCTCAGGTCCCAAATTTAGGCGATGCCTGGATCAATAAGAAATTTCTACAGCAGCATGCTTTATCCTCATGGAGGCAATATATGTGCTCACCAAACTAAATTGCCAATCACAACAGTTGGCAGATGTCGCGTGTGGCCCAGCCTGTCAGATAATTCCGATACTGCTGTGTCTTCAGCCGTTTTTCCAGACGTACATGCAAGAAAGGGATACACTCTATGGTATAATATGTTTGAGGATCATCACCCCAAAGTGAACCACACACAGCCTGAATAAAGTGACCCAACACCAAAAAATCTTCCTCATGCACAGTCTATAGAAGTACTAGCCTCTTACCAACTGCTATGGCTGATCCAGCTTGACCAGCATGCTCGCTTATTGAACGTCTTTTCCTTCCGCAGCATCCATATAACAACAGCACCTTTGGCTCAAACAAAACACTGGCATAGTGTAATACTGTTTTATTCTCCGTAAAAAAGGTTTAAAATTGCACTTACAATGTTGCAGATTAAAATACGCATATCAGTAAAAAGTCCACGTGGTCTAGCGTCTCCTTCCGTGTTCAGGCTCCGCCCAACTAGTTTCGTCACTTAATGACTCATCAGGGGCATGGCCTAACTACGGAGGAGACGCTGCTTATATACACCATACTTCCGTGCTTGTCATATGTTAAGGTGCCGCCCACCTGCTAACATCAATAGGCATAATTAGCCTCTCCTACATTCTCCCACCGCCGTCATCCCCTTATGCTCAGGTACCCCACCCCAACCTACCCGGTCTTCCAATCGACTCCTCCGCATTACTGCGTAGACAGGGTTCTTCACTGAATATTTTCACCATCAGCCAATGGCGCGGTAGCGCCGCTTACATCCCCACTTCCTGCTTGCTGTGTGGAAGGAGCTGCAATGAGGTGATTCTGAGGTAGAATTGCAGCTGGGACAAAGTTTCTCCGGTTTTGAAGACAGGGTGTGTGGCGGAATTTTTTTGCACTATGTATCGATGCTATGTGTAATTATGCATAAAATGTTGTTCTGTGTGAATTTGTTTTTTCTCCTAATGTTTATAGGATTAAGTGGTTGCTACGGGAGATTGATAGCAGCCGTCTTAGCTGGCAGTCCAGGACTCAAAATGGTGGCAGTGGAGAGGGCCCGCCCCCAAGAGTCATGGCTCCCACACGTCATGGCAGGGGGGAGGAGGGGCTGGGGGATCCACGTCACAGCAGGCTGTGCTCGCGGCTCCGGGCAGAGCAGCTGAAAGGAAGGGTGGTAGAAATACAGAGACATTCTACTGAGTGTCTCGGTTCTCAAAGTATTTCCCCAGAAGCTTTTCCCTGGGTCCATGGAAAGGAATGCCAGAATATGTGCACCAAGCTATTACTGTAAGACTAGCATGGTCACGGATAGGAAATGTTTCCCAGCTAGGTGCAGGGAGACAATGAACAGCGCTGATCAGGAATGGGTCTGTACTGAGTTGCTTATGGGATTATTCCTGTAAGTGGGGCACCTTAATGGGTGTTGCAGCATGAGTTCCCAACAGTGCAGCAAGGGGGTGCCGGAGTTGGAAAAAAGGGAGTTGACCAATCCGGGTTTCCGTCGCCGCTGCTGCAGAGCGGTAACGTTTTTTTTCGGTTTTTGTCGTGGACAGGGCCAGAGCTTGACTAAGAGGTCTATGCTGGGCTGGGGCTGTTTTTTGTGCGTTTTTTTTTCGTCCACTGATTGGTCAAAGATGTTTTTTCCAGCTCCTATCAATTGTAGCACAAAGAACAAGAACTGACAGCAGTTCATGGGGCAATTATACAAATGAAAGAATTGCCATGTACAGAGTGACAGTGTATCGGTACGGTGTTTGCCATATGACTACCTACCACGTGGGCATTCAGGGATCTGCATACAGGCATGTGACGCTGGTATGCTTAGCCCTGCACCCTGTGTAGTTTAAGTGTTAAGTGCTCCTTCCTACAGGGAGGCAGCCATTTTTTTGTAGTTTAGGTAGTGGCACGGCAAACATTGATCAGAGGGTACAACACACAGAACTTCTAGCAGAGCTGGTATCGCGATGAAGTTCTAGATAAGTTAATGCGAAAATGAGTAAGAGCATTGCAGGCTCACCTGCAAAGCAGCAACAGGTGTGGCATCCGTAATCTGTGCATGCGACGGCCGCACATGGACAGATAGGGGGGGGGATGTGGAAGGAGCTGCAATGAGGTGAGAGCTTCCAGAGGTGAAGTCCGCGGGAGCATATTTTAAACAGGTAAGTACTGATAGTACTGAGGTAGGGGGGTGAATTTTAACTCCAATCTACCAAAAAGAGTAAACAGAGTTCATGAGAACCATAAAGCAACGAGATCAATTACAATATATATGGATCAATTTAAAGTGTACAGAGTACAAGCCGCAGGGCGAATCCCAAATCATTTATAAGAATTGATTTGTTTGTATTTTGATTTCAGGAGTTGGGCAATATGGAATCGAGACAGATGCAGTGCTGGCAGCAAAGATGGAGATGTCAGTCGGATAAGCGAAAGGTTCCAGATGCCAATCTGAGTTTGGAGAACAGCGAGATTCCTGAAATTGGAAAGAGACTAAAACACGAGATTCCTGAAATTGGAAAGAGACTAAAACACGAGATTCCTGAGATCGGAAAACGTCTAAAAAAACTGACTGAGCAAAGCATAGTGCAAATTGCTAATGTTTTTCTTTCCCAAGGTGGTGCTTTTATAATGAAGAGTACCGTGCTGATGGTGATCCTAGGTTGCCGTTTCGTCCTAGGAGAACGAAGAGAGGACATTCTCATGTATAATAAGGGGTTAATGAGAATGCAAGGCCCAAGCATGTTAATGTTTGGTGACAAAGGTACTAATCCTTTCACACCTCCCTCCGCTTGGCACAGATGGACCATGCAGGGACGGAGAAAAAGAGCACTTGTGCCAGGAGAAAACAAATTTCATGGCACAATGTGGGTGAAAGGTCTGAAGGGTCAGGTGTGCGGGCAGTGGGAATTGAATGGCAGTGTAAATCTGCTATTGAATGCCACACTCCCAGAATCGATGCACCGATCCAAAGAGTTGTTAAAAGGTACAGTGCAGTACAATGGGTACATGCAAAAGGTGGAGTGTGTGATTCAGGGGTACCTTGTCTTGGTTATGCAGAGTGAGATGGTTCCAGATTGGAGAGGAACGAGCAGGAGGCATCAATTCTCCTACCAGAGAGACGCAGTGGACAACATAACACTCTGGAGCTACCAACAGAGAGTGCCTCTGAAACAACTATACACACGTAAAGGCTGGAAAGCCGAGGGTTGGTGGTTCTCGAAACAAGACGTAAAAAATCGAGATCAAGCCACATTTCCAGGTGACAAAGAGGGTGGGGAGAGCGGTCCCGGGGGAGGGAAAGCCAACACAGGGAACCCCATTCACACCACACGGGTCACCACAGGGGACGATATTACACAGTCCATATGCAGCCACTTATCCTCATGCTAGTTGGGTAAGTGAAGAGGTACTCTTAATTGAAAGATTGCAGAGAGTACAGTCTTCCCGACCTCAGGTACATATTATGCCTCAGGACATAAGGGGGGAAGAGGTCCAATCAGGACAGTTGGGGGCATATTTTGTCAGGGAGATGCTTAAAGATCCTGTGCAACTGAGATTGGACAAGGGGAGGTATATCGATTTTTCTGGAGAAGGATCTTTTGCATGGCAGCTTCGAGATGTTTGGGTGAACAAATGGAAACGGTGCAACATTCCTTTAGGCACCGCCACTTCCTTAGTTCCCACCTCAACACATGTCTTACACCAGGACCTGAGAGGTCAAACTTTTTTGGTGCTAGACGGGGAGGTGAAACGAGTAGAGTTGACCTCATGCGGGCAATTCTCACAGAGGTGCCTGTGTTTGCCGGGGCAAGTCAAATTTAGTGAAGAAGCCTGCAGGCTTAATAACGCAGAATGCGAGGCTACCATTCAAAAGATCCACCCTGAAGCCAAACCGATAGTTCCGGTGGCTGAAGGAAAGGTTTGTTTTTTAGCATCCTGTCTAAGGACATGTTCAAGGTACATGTTCATAATTGTTCCAATAAGGGGGATCTGTCAAGGGGAACATATTGGGTGAGCGGAGATCCCATATGGATCCAGTCATCCAGGTTGGATGACGTTATTTCTCAAATTGTTAAGAGAACTCTAAAGTTCAAAGTTTCACGGGAAGTTCCCATCCTGAAAGAGAACACGACATGGGACAAAGGGGAACAGGTTTTGACCCAAGACGACCACACTTTGTTACAAAGGTTAAACAAACAGTACACTAAGTTAGAGGTAAGATTTCACCATGATCCAGGTGATCTTAACGAGGTAGAACACAAAAATAAGCAGGTGAGTTCCAGTCTGACCTGGTGGAAAAGGTTTCCGGTGATGTTCCAGGGACACTCGGACTGGGCCTCTGCAGTTCCAAAGTTCTTTCTACACCCACTGGTCATCTGGATGGGGATGAAAACTTTAGGCATCATTATCCAGGTGAGGTTGCGTGTTAAAATTACGTAAAACAAATTAACCTGGTCCAGAGATTGGTGCCTCATAAACAATCTCATGAACCAATATTTTTAAATTAAGGGATATACAGGGTTACGGGTATAGGTTTAGTAGTACCGGTGATGGAGTTGATTGTATAAAGGCGTTCTTTTAGAAGGCACCTGGCACTGCTCCATTGAGTAACAAACACACAAGTTTCACTTTTCTGTAGTCATGCAAGTTTGTGAGTGATACGCAAGTGACGCAAATGCTGAGCATGTGGTATAGAGGGACTTAGAAGTAGGGCCTCCCCAGAGAGCCTGGTTACAGGAAGACCAAGAGGTCGTGCTCTCTCTCTTCAAGGGGTAACCGCCTAGAGCAGAGAAGTTGTGTGAGCACGAACATCAAAAAGTGAAACATAAAGAAAAGAAACCAGGTACGGGTGGGTTCAGAAGCTGGGATCTGCGGGTCAAGCCTTTTTAGGGGGGATTGTTATAATTTAAGTAGGCCTCAGTTATTTGGACTGAGTTAGTCAAAAAGGCTTGATGAGCAGACCTGCCCTTTAAGGGGATTTTCTCTTAGAGAGAAAATCTGCAGTTCTGTCAGCAGAACTAGAACATACCAAGAAGCTGTTCTCTGAACAAGGCCACAGGTCTCCCTGACCTGGGCATGTACCGCCACTAGAACAATAAACATCAGCCATGTTTTGTAAATATCCACATTCCTGCATGTAGGTCAAATGCCTCATTGACTATTAATCGAGTGGGTGGGTATTATGACACCACGAGGTGGCCCAACCAATAGTCTGGTCTAGGGGAGGGCAAATATGATGTCACATTTAACTCTTTCCTAGTCGGTATTAAAACCGAGGGGGGCGATCAGAGCTCATTCTGTTTCTGACTTTCCCACTAGATCTAAAGGCTGACTGGAACCTCTAAGTATTTTCATTCTATATGTAATCTGATATAATGTATGCTGTACATAGGTAGTCTAGATGTAACATAGAGTAGATAAAAGAAGACCTGGGTACCTTCAGCAGGAAGGTACTCACGCAGCTGTAACGCAACATGGAAATCTGCTTTGCCAGGATATGATGAACATGTGATGTGATATGATGTAGTTATCTGTATTTCTGTTTCTTGAATAAATAACGTAAACCTTGAAGAAGCCTGAGAAAGTCTATCTCCTGCTTGCTGTGTGGAGAGTCAAGTGATCTCACAGTCTGTGAGACGCAACTGTAAGAAGTTAATGGTGTCGAAGCAAGGTGATATAGAACAAGTTCTAACAAGGAGATTCACAAACATGGGCATATAGTCTGCACGCAGAGCATGAGGCTTTATCCTCAGTTCAGGAGTCTTTTAAGGCCATGGCCGTTATTTACGATGATCCGGATATTGCTATCACGGCTGAGAGGAAACTAAAGACTCTCAGGCAGGGTCGTAATCTGGTGGAGGTTTATGCCGCAGAGTTTAGGAGGTGGGCTGTATCAGCTAGATGGGGAACATATGCGTTATTAGACTGTTTCCTGTCAGGATTGTCCGATGCAGTTTCTGATCTGATGTTAGGGCATCCTGAGCCTAAATACCTAGAAGAGGCGATTTCATTAGCAGTGCGGGTTGATCGCCGCCTTCGCTATCAAGAACTAACCCGTGGGAAAAACGCTGTAAGATCTATTTCCTACACCTCTCCTCCACCCTCGTCACCACAGGACGAACCGATGCAAATCGGTCATTCTAGGTTGACGCAAGTGGAAAAGAATCGCAGAAGGTCAGAAAGACTCTATGTTGTGCTGAGGAGGGTCACATTGTCCAGAATTGTCCTAAAAAGTCGGGAAACGCTGCCGCCTAGGTGTAGTCAGAGGTAATGCCCTAGGCGAGCCGCTGGTACCTCTAAATAATAACTGCTTGCTCCTCCCTTGCTCCATTACCTGGGAGGGTCGGGCCACGCCCACAGAGGCATTCGTAGACTCAGGTTCTGCAGCCAATCTTATAGATTATGACTTTGTTAAAAAATTGGAGATTCCCTTACTCCCGTTAGACCGTCAGATTCTGATCACAGCGGTAGATGACTCTCCATTACAGTGTAGACAGCCTATTTCCCAGACTCCCTTGTTGTTGTGTAAAATAGGGGTTCTACATAAGGAAAAACTACAGTTTTTTGTCCTGCAAATGGCAACCTCTACCATAATCCTCGGTATGCCCTGGTTGCAACTACACTCCCCTCAGATCGACTGGGCTTCAGGTCAGCTACAGAGCTGGTCAGCCCATTGTCATCATCATTGTTTGGAGAAAGTTGCTGTTTGCGCCACCAAGGTTCAGGTGAAAGGGGTGCCAGTGCAGTACGCAGAATTTTCTGACGTGTTTTTTCCCAAATCAGCAGAGAAACTCCCACCACACCGGAGCTTCGACTGTCCCATAGAGTTGAGATCGGGTTGTATGCCCCCTAGAGGTCATCTTTATAATCTGTCGGGGCCAGAGAAGTTGGCGATGCAGGAATACATTAAGGAAAACTTGGCCAAGGGCTTTATCCGTCCTTCCCGGTCACCAGCAGAGGCTAGGTTATTTTTTGTACAGAAAAAGGACGGTGGGCTTCGACCTTGTATTGACTATCGGGGGTTAAATAAGATCACAGTAAAGAATCGTTATCCACTGCCGTTGATTGAAGATTTGTTTGCTCAAGTGACCAATTCCAGTATCTTCTCTAAGTTAGACCTACGAGGGGCATACAACCTTGTACGCATTAGGGACGGTGATGAATGGAAGACAGCGTTCAACACGCCCGATGGGCACTACGAGTATCTGGTCATGCCCTTCGGGTTGTGTAATGCCCCTGCCGTCTTCCAAGAGTTGATCAATGAAATCTTTAGGGAAGTTCTGGGAAAGTTTGTGCTAGTGCATCTGGATGATATACTGATTTTCTCACCCAATCTAACAGAACATCGGAAACACGTGAAGTCTGTTTTAAGGACATTGAGGCAGAACTGGTTGTATGCAAAGTTAGAGAAATGCCTGTTCGAAGTCACTAAAGTCCCTTTCTTGGGATATATTATTTCCACCTCAGGTCTCTCCATGGATCCTGAAAAAGTCTCAGCTGTATTGGAGTGGCCTCAACCTGTGGGATTGAAGGCACTCCAAAGGTTTCTGGGCTTTGCCAATTTCTACAGGAAGTTCATCAAAGGGTTTTCTTCTGTAGTGTCACCCCTCACCAACCTTACCAAGAAAGGGTCTGACACTTATCATTGGTCAGCAGAGGCACAGTCTGCCTTTGCTACGTTAAAGTTATTTTGTTCTGCTCCCATTTTGAGACGCGTGGATGTCACCGTCCCCTTCATTGTTGAGGTGGATGCATCAGAGATTGGGGTTGGGGCTGTGCTGTCTCAGCGCTCTGGCCTTCAAGGCAAACTAAATCCCTGTGCCTTCTTTTCTCGTAGGTTCTCTCCAGCCAAGAGGAACTACAATATCGGCAATCGGGAGCTCTTGGCCATTAAGTTAGCCTTTGAAGAATGGCGCCATTGGCTTGAAGGGGCAGAACATACGATCAGGGTCTATACTGATCATAAAAATTTGGAGTACATCAAGGGGGCCAAAAGACTTAGCCCCCAACAGGCTCGCTGGTCCTTGTTTTTTTCAAGGTTCAGATTTATTATAATGTATACACCGGGTAGTAGGAATGTCAAAGCAGATGCATTATCTAGGTGTTTTGAGCCCGAGACAGTTCAGCCATCAACCCCTGAGACCATCTTACCTCAAAGACTGGTGGTCGCAGCCACGGAAACATGGCAGGATTGGGCAGTTACCATAGGGCCGTACCAGCAGGATATCCCAGAAGGGAAGCCCGAGGGGGTTCTGTTTGTGCCACTTCCCTTTCGCTTACAACTTCTACAGTTGTTTCATGCCCATAAGAATGCAGGGCATCCCAGGGCTGCTCGAACTCAGGACCTACTGGCCAGATGTGTATGGTGGCCTTCTTTGGCACTTGATTGCAAAGAGTTTGTGAGAGAGTGCTCTGTGTGTGCCAGAAATAATCCCTCTGGTCAAGCACCAGTAGGTACGCTACAACCGTTGCCAGTGCCAAGTGAACCATGGACCCATTTGTCTATGGACTTTGTAGGAGAACTCCCCAGGTCTGAGGGCAAGATGGTCATCTGGGTGGTAGTTGATAGGTTCAGTAAAATGGCTCATTTCGTCCCGTTGAAAGGACTCCCCTCGGCCCAGGAACTGGCTGATCTCTTCATTCAGCACATTTTCCGGCTGCATGGCATTCCGGAGAATGTGGTGTCAGATAGGGGAGTCCAGTTTGTATCTAAATTCTGGAGAGCCTTTTGCCACCAGCTTGGTATAGACCTGTCATTTTCATCAGGCTACCACCCACAGACCAATGGACAGACCGAAAGGGTTAACCAGTCCCTGGAGCAATTTCTTAGGTGTTATGTGGCAGATGCACAGTCAGATTAGGTAAAGTTCCTGCCATTTGCAGAATCTGCACATAATAATCTGAAGTGTTCCTCTTCAGGTTTTTCTCCTTTCCAGGTGGTTTCGGGGAGGTCTCCCAAATTTTCTCCTATACCAGTGGCATCTTCCCCTTTTCTGGTGCTAGAGGATTGTCAAAGGGCATTAAAGGAGATTTGGGTGCTAGTTAAAAGGAATCTGGGGAAAGCCTTCCAGACTCAAAAAAAACAGGCGGATAAGAGGCGGTCTGTAGAGTGACATGGTGTGGGTGTCTACTCGGCATCTGGCCTTAAAGCAACCATCACCTAAGTTAGGACCCATATTTGTAGGCCCATATCCTGTGTGCAGAAAGATTAATGATGTGACATATGTGATTGATCTCCCAGCTAGCATGAGAGGTGTGAGATCATTTCATGTTTCTTTGCTGAAGCCGGCCGTGCATGTGGATTCCTCTCCCGCCCCCCCCGTGTGATAATTGACAGCCAACCTGAGTACGAGATCGGGAAGATTTTAGATTCTCGGTTGGTGCAGAACTCTGTACAGTATCTGGTCCATTGGAAAGGGTATGGCCTGGAAGAGAGAACTTGGGTGCCGGATTGCCGCATGCATGCCGAGGAGCTAAAAAAAGAGTTTTACAAGTTACACTCTGAGAAGCCGTGTAAGAAGTGTTCGGGGTCCACTCCTCAGGGGGGTACTGTAATAGCGGAGAGGCCACCGCGGCGGTGAGCTGGCGGCCTCCACCGCGCAGTTACATGTTGGAGTTTTGCCTGGTCCCTCAGTTGCACATAGACTGAGGGCTACGCGCGCGCCAGGACCTTTATGCAAGTAGAAGGGGAGTCAGCTGATCAGCCGGTCAGCTGACTCCAGCAGTTCTCCGGATTGGCTAAGTGACTGGGGCGGCGCTGCGGAGCGCTCTTAGTATATATAGGACCTGCCTGTCAGTTGCTCTTTGTCTGCTGTTGCAAATGCTACGTGTTAGCACTCAGACCTTAGTCAGATCCCAAAGTGTGCTAGAACCAGCAGGAGCTGGGGATCCACACTTAGCCAGATTCTGTTGATAGCTTAAAGTACTAATTGAATTGTATTATTTGTTATGACCCTCTGCTCCTCAGGTTGACAGCTATAGTACAGTCTGAATCACCCGCTCCTCGGGTGATAGGTACCTTCTGTCTACTGTGCATCATCCGCTCCTCGGGTGAACCGATCACTACTTCATCTGAGTCTCCAGCCTGCTGGAGTACTGATTCCAGCGTTCTGTAGAGATACCCCTCGTTACCAGCTCCTCTGGAAAAGTGGGTATCTCTATCTATATTTACTGTTTCACCAAATACTTATCTCACACCTGGTTGTCCTGTGTCTTGCTATACTCGCATTATTGGTGATTCTGCAGATCACCATATAATCAGGTATAGCATCTGTATTATTGGTGATACTGCAGATCACCAATAATCAGAAAATCTGTCCTTGCTGACACCAATCGTTACACGTACCTTGAAATAAACAAAATTATTGATACCTACTGATGTAAAGTTATAATACCCCAACTTGTGTTTGTAATAAGTCTCTTCATAGACCCCTTTCAGCCAGTCTCCAGCCTCATGAACAAAAAGGCCTTGGCCTTTTTTCTATTTCCACAATGGAGATAGAGGAAAGGCCTTATCTTCTTCAAGGCAGCGGAGCTACACGCTGGACACCAGCTGAAACGGGACTTATTACTAACACAACGTGCTGGAGCATTATAACGTTACACCATTAGGTATCTATACATTTTTTAAAGTGTGGGAGAGGTGTGCCAGGAGTAACAGCAACTGTCTCAGTGTGAGCGGTAGGCCAGAGGTAGCAGCGGTCACAGTCACAGAGATATACTGAGAGTATAGCAGCAGTCACAGAGCGATAAGTGTGCCAGGGGCAGCAGTCACAGTGGACCATGAAAACTAGCAGTCCAGGGGGGGGGGGGCTTGGGGGGACGAGGTACTCAGGAGTAGCAACACTACACCAGTCACATAGGCAGTGATGCATTAGGGGTAGCAGCAGCAGCTAGTGTGCTAAGAAAAATTGCAGTCTAAGTGGGAGTGGGGGAGGTATTCCAGGGGTAGCAGCACCAATCTCATAGGTAGCAAGGAGCCAGCAACACAAGTCACACAGGCAGTGATGGGTTAAGGTCAGCAGCAGTCATAGTGGAAGAAGTGTGTTAGGGGCAGCAGCAGTCACAGTGGAAGAAGTGTGTTAGGGGCAGCAGCAGTCATAGTGGAATAAGTATGTTAGGGGTAGCAGCAGTCACAGTGGAAGAAGTGTGTTAGGGGCAGCAGCAGTCATAGTGGAATAAGTGTTAGAGGTAGGAGCAGTCATAGTGTAATAAGTGTGTTAGGGGTAGCAGCAGTCACAGTGGAAGTGCGTTAGAGGTAGCAGCAGTCATAGTGCAATAAGTGTGTTAGAGGTAGCAGCAGTCATAGTGAAATAAGTGTGTTAGGGGTAGCAGCAGTCACAGTGGAAGTGCGTTAGAGGTAGCAGCAGTCATAGTGCAATAAGTGTGTTAGGGGTAGCAGCAGTCATAGCAGTGGCTGGATAGTGTAATGGTTAAGGGCACTACCTCTGGCATGGGAGACCTGGGTTCAAATCTCGGCTCTGCCTGTTCAGTAAGCCAGCACCTATTCAGCAGGAGACCTTAGGCAAGTCTCCCTAACACTGCTACTGCTTATAGAGTGTGTCCTAGTGGCTGCAGCTCTGGCGCTTTGAGTCCGCCAGGAGAAAAGCGCTATATAAGTGTTTGTCTTTGTCATAGTGGAAGAAGTGTGTTAGAGGCAGCAGCAGTCATAGTGGAAGAAGTGTGTTAGGGGCAGCAGCAGTCATAGTGGAAGAAGTGTGTTAGGGGCAGCAGCAGTCATAGTGGAAGAAGTGTGTTAGGGGCAGCAGCAGTCATAGTGGAAGAAGTTTGTTAGGGGCAGCAGCAGTCATAGTGGAAGAAGTGTGTTAGGGGCAGCAGCAGTCATAGTGGAAGAAGTGTGTAAGGGGCAGCAGCAGTCATAGTGGAAGAAGTTTGTTAGGGGCAGCAGCAGTCATAGTGGAAGAAGTGCAGGGGCGGCGCCAGGGGGGTGCAAGGGGGTGCTCGAGCACCCCCTAGAATTGTCCAAGCACCCCCAAAGCACCCCCTGGAGTGAACTGACTTCAGGCGTCTAAAAGACGCCAAGTCAGTTCACACAGCG
The DNA here is from genome assembly GCF_040937935.1 of Hyperolius riggenbachi. Classification (NCBI taxonomy): domain Eukaryota; kingdom Metazoa; phylum Chordata; class Amphibia; order Anura; family Hyperoliidae; genus Hyperolius; species Hyperolius riggenbachi. The sequence goes on along the minus strand of NC_090650.1, from coordinate 269,901,889 downwards.
GCAGCACGGAGCAGCAGGCAGGGCTACGGTAAGATGGCCGCCCGGAGCCCTGTTCTGCAGACTTCGAGTCTGCAGTGCATGGCTTCAGGCGGCCATTTTCCCGTAGCCCTGCTCTCTGCATGCAGGCAGGAAGTCTCGTCGTGACGTCGGGAAGGAAGAGGATAGTGGGCGCGCGGGCGCTGCGCGCCACAATGAGGTCGGGACTCGGGACAGGAGGTCGGGAAAGAAGGTCTTCTGGCTGTAGGTGAGTAAATGGGTTTTTCTTTTCTTTTTCAGGTGATGCTGATTGTGCATATTGGGGTCATATCTGCTACGGATTGTGCATATTGGGGTCATATCTGCTACGGATTGTGCATATTGGGGTCATATCTGCTACGGATTGTGCATATTGGGGTCATATCTGCTACGGATTGTGCATATTGGGGTCATATCTGCTACGGATTGTGCATATTGGGTTCATTTCTGCTACCGATTGTGCATATTGGGGTCATTTCTGCTACCGATTGTGCATATTGGGGTCATTTCTGCTACCGATTGTGCATATTGGGGTCATTTCTGCTACCGATTGTGCATATTGGGGTCATATCTGCTACGGATTGTGCATATTGGAGTCATATCTGCTACCGATTGTGCATATTGGGGTCATATCTGCTACCGATTGTGCATATTGGGGTCATATCTGCTACAGATTGTGTATATTGGGGTCATATCTGCTACCGATTGTGCATATTGGGGTCATATCTGCTACCGATTGTGCATATTGGGGCCATATCTGATAATGATTGTGCATATTGGGGCCATATCTGATAACGATTGTGCATATTGGGACCATATCTGCCACCGATTGTGCATATTGGGACCATATCTGCCACCGATTGTGCATATTGGGACCATATCTGCCACCGATTGTGCATATTGGGACCATATCTGCCACCGATTGTGCATATTGGGACCATATCTGCCACCGATTGTGCATATTGGGACCATATCTGCCACCGATTGTGCATATTGGGACCATATCTGCTACCGATTGTGCATATTGGGGCCATATCTGCTACCGATTGTGCATATTGGGGCCATATCTGCTACCGATTGTGCATATTGGGGTCATATCTGCTACCGATTGTGCATATTGGGGTCATATCTGCTACCGATTGTGCATATTGGGGTCATATCTGCTACCGATTGTGCATATTGGGGTCATATCTGCTACCGATTGTGCATATTGGGGTCATATCTGCTACCGATTGTGCATATTGGGGTCATATCTGCTACCGATTGTGCATATTGGGGTCATATCTGCTACCGATTGTGCATATTGGGGTCATATCTGATAACGATTGTGCATATTGGAGCCATATCTGATAACGATTGTGCATATTGGGGTCATTGGACGTGTTTTTTGTTAAAATCTGCTCACATTACGTGTATTTTCTTGAGAAAACCTGCACAATTATGTGAATTTTCTGGGAAAAGGGTCACCAAAACTTGGGCCCTCTGTCTTTGCGTTGCACTTTTAAAGGGAACCCGAGGTGAGAATAATATTGAGGCTGCCATATTTATCTCCCTTTAAGCAATACCAGTTGCCTGGCTGCCGTGCTGGTCCTCTGCATCTTATTCTTTCAACCATAGACCCTGAACAAGCATGCAGCAGGTCAGGGGTTTCTGACAATATTGTCAGAACTGACAAGATTAGCTGCATGGCTTGTTTCTGGTGTAATTCAGTTCACTACTACAGCCAAATAGATCAGCAGGGCTGCCAGGCAACTAGTATTGTTTAAAAGGAAATAAATATGGCAGCCACCATATCACTCTCACCCTGGGTTCACTTTAAATTACAGTTAGCCCCGCCCTCATCCGGTCATGACCACGCCCATTTTTTCGCGCGCCGCAGGTTGTAGCCACACCCATTTTTTGCCGCGGCGCAGGTCGTCAGCTCCCCCGGAAATTGGTCCAGCACCTGCATAGCACCCCCTAAAAAAATTTCCTGGAGCCGCCACTGAAGAAGTGTGTTAGGGGCAGCAGCAGTCATAGTGGAAGAAGTGTGTTAGGGGCAGCAGCAGTCATAGTGGAAGAAGTTTGTTAGGGGCAGCAGCAGTCATAGTGGAAGAAGTTTGTTAGGGGCAGCAGCAGTCATAGTGGAAGAAGTTTGTTAGGGGCAGCAGCAGTCATAGTGGAAGAAGTTTGTTAGGGGCAGCAGCAGTCATAGAGGCTGAGCTGCGCCAGGAATAGCAGCAGTAGTCACAGAAGTGTGCCAGGAGAAGCAGTTACTAAGGGAGAGGTGCTGGGCCAGGGGTAGCAGTGGTCACAGTTGGAGGTGTGCCAGGACTAGCAGCAGTCACTGTGAGAGAGGTGTGCCAGCAGCAGCGCACAGTGTACACGTCGGTTGGTGAGCCAGTGCTGAGCTGTGCCTGGCTCCTCCCGCTTCCTGTGCTGCTGTGTGTTATGTGTGCTCCGCTCGGCCCCCGTGTGGTTGTGCAGTGTTGTGTTGTTGTGTCTCATGTCGTCTCCTCCTCTGCTTGCCCCTCAACACGGGGGATCCCCGGGTCACTTCCTCCCCCGGGACCCGCCACCCCGAGCCTGGAGTCCAAGAGACAAGTGCAGCTACCTGGGCCTGTCCCACGGCAACCTGCGCGTCCACTACAAAGGTCAGCACCGTACCGGGGGAGCACGGGCGGCAGGGGGGAGCGGGGTGACAGGGCTGGGGTAATGGGGTACAACGGGGAAGCCGATGGGGGTGAATAAGGGGTGGGGGGCCGGAAAGGAGGACGAGAGCTGCACCTAGATTGCCACAGAGGGGGCTTGTGTTCAGCAGGATTACGTATTCCAATAAACACATCGGCTATCAGCTGTACATAACAATGGAGTGACATATCTCCTGGCCTTGTCCTCCTAGGATACGTGTTGTTGTGTGATCGGGTCTCTGGGCACCGTGTATGCCTGAGCTGGCAGATCATAAAGCAGTGGGGGGATGGGGCTTGTTTTTAGGAGCTGACAGCCCATTCCTGCAGTGCTCACCTCCCCTCACTGCCTGGGCTGCTCACCCTCTATCACAAGCCTGGGCCTTGGGGGCAAATATCTGCATTTACATATCAACGCTTGCCTTTAACTGTATATATAGTTGTGGATTCCTTTCACTGTGTTAATCTTATATTTATTTGATTCTATTTTTAGTTAGTTTGACAAACAATGAGATCAGGAAAAATAGTCCTTTTATGGATGACAAACTGCAGTAAAGGTGTCTCTGCTTATTGTTCTTTTTGTGTAACTGTGTAGTTGATTTGTGTAGTTTCTAGGCCCCATTCACACTGGCAGTAGTGTAAAAGCAAATAACACAAAACATGACTGTTATTGTGTGGTCATACGGGTAGTGCTGCTGCAACTTTCCAGAGACTACAAAATCTAAGCACGGAAAGAGGCCTTCTGTTTGCTGTCATATTTGTGTGTGTGTCACATGAACAGGCTATATGACTGCAGTTGTGCTGTGTCACTAAGCCTAACCAAAAGAAATTCAAGGATTTTTATATCTCAGTCACCGATTACATTTTGGTTTGCATGATGCTGTGATCTGTTGTAACTGGGTTGTAAATGAACACCGTGTACAAAACATATTGTCATCCAGTGACGTTACTATCATTGCGTCAAAATTGCAGCAAGAACCAGCTTGATGTAGTGGTTGTCAGTGCATGGATTAGTGAATACATTTAAGCAAGCGGAAGGCCTTAAATATACCCATTATAACATAATTGTTTTGAACAAAGCCTGATTGCTTTAGTTTTCAGTGATGTTCAGACACAGTCTGTTGTACCCTGGTTGTTATAAAATTGCATACTACTTCTTTGTTAATTAACATGCTGTGTACTTGTAGCATTTATATTTTATGTGAATGAAATACAGAATATGCTATGTGAGACCAGTGAGCCAGATCTGGGGTCATGTGATTTTTAGAAAGGCAGCTGTCATTGGGCCTTATGCGTGTATTTTAATATGTACTTAAAGCAGACCTGAATTCAGAACTTCCTCTCTGCTCTAAAGGTAAGCAAGCAGCATAAAAACATTTTTGTTACAGCTGATATAATTCTGTAGTGTGCTACTTCCTGCTTTCATGGAAGCGGACATAGCGTTAACATCCTGTGTTTACAAATTAGCTGCTCTGCTGAGGCAACCAGCTGACACAGCTGAATGATCAAATTATATTGTGAATAGTCACAGATTATGGGGAATTAGACAAGCTAAATGCTATAAATACATACAGAGTGCATTTCTTTGTTTTCCCTCTGTTCTGTGCAAGTGTTTAGGTCCAATTTTTAAAGGGAACCTGAACAGTGGCCTAAAATGAAAATTTGGAATTTCCTGGGGCTTCCTCCAGCCAAAATGCACCCGTGTGCAAAGCAGACTCGTCATCACAATGGTCGCGTCATCACACTGGTCGCTGTAAGGGCCTGCGTGTATGCAACTCTCTAAAGAATGAACCACGCATGTGCAGGATGCTTATGGCGACTGGTGTGATGACGCGCGCCTTCGGCCAAAGTCGCCGTCTTACCGGAGCCGCCAGTGGGACCTGAAAGGAGGAAGAGCATGCCGGGGGACCTTGCGGGCTATGGGGGGTTGGAGCAAGCCCCAGGTAAGTCCAGATTTTCATTTTAGGCCACTGCTCGGGGTCCCTTTAAGTGGGAAAAAGTATTCTTGCCCATGTACTACACCAGTGCCATGCATGTGTATGTACTGATTCTACATGTCATGAACCCCAAAAGTCACTTTATGCAAACTGCCAAGTTTTAGTTTCTGGACTTGTCCTCAATCTTTTAGGCTAGGTTCACTATGGGGTGTTGCGTCAGAAAATATAATCACATGGCTAATGCAATGATATTGTAATGGTACATTTACATTGGCATGTTAGCAGTGTGGTAGAACAGATCCATTGGCACATGAGGCCTGCTGTACTGGGCAACATACGTGTGTACAGTTGCAGCATACTTTTCATTGTCTCTGCGCTTCATGTGGCACTTGTAACGCATGATGTGACTTTCTCCAATGTACTGTGATCCTGTTTACAGGGTACGCAGCTCCCCATCATGAGCCTAGCCTTAGCAATGCTTCTCTTGGTAAACAACTTCTCTTACTGTACACTTCTGTGGATTACTTTGCCCTCTAAAGGTATGCATGCATGCAGGAGAGGACTGGCCCTTGGGGGCAGGTAGACAATTTTCCCCTTGGCCACTTGTCTTTTTTTTTTTTAAAGGGGCTGTTTAGGGCCTATCTTTATATGATAAAAGGTAGGGCCATGTTACTGATCCAGCCATAGTTCCGTATGGCTTCTTTGCTATGCTTCAACTCTCAAGAACAAACTTCCCCAGCCTAAAGTGAACCTGAGGGGAACCTTGGGTAAAAAAACCCACATACTTAAGTAAGAAGAGGGAGGCCTCTCGATCCTGTAGAGGCTTTGCTTGTCCTCTTTGCCACTGCTGCCGGGACACTTTGGAAGATGCAGGTCACATTCCATTTTGTGCATGAGTGGCTTCAGTTTCCTGCGTGGGGGCAGCCATACTCAAGTAGGCACAGTACAGCCCTGCTCATGGCGCGGTCTGGATCTTCAATGCAACAAGCTCTTGTTGGATTTCTTCTAAGGGTTTGCAAGCCTCAATGGAGGTCGAGAGGACAGCTTGGGAAGCCTTACAGGATCCAGAGGCTTTTCTCTACTTAAATAAGTGTTTTTGTTTTTTAACCCGAGATTCTTCTCTTGTATGCTTTAAGCTCCCTCTTAGTTAAAGTACAATAGTTTGGGGGAGGTGGAGCTAATGTGTGCAGAACACTTCAACATGGAGCTGGGATGGTTGCATCTCCAGGAATTGCATCTTGAAGAGGAAGTCCCACATAAGCGATTTCTTTGTGACGGTGTGGCCTGACAGTCCCTATTAGAAGCCCCCTCCAATCTAAAAAAAAAACAAAAAACTTACAGGATTACCCCAGCTTTGTCCAGCAGTCACTGGTTGCTTCTCACTCACTGTTAGCAGTCACAGGTGGTTTCCAATATCAGCCCTCAGGCCGGTGTCACACTGCAAACTGGCGTCAGCATTGCAGTGCGCCCGCCGCACCGCCAAAACAGGCCTTCAAGAAATATCGCTTTACTATGTGGTATTTCCTGTTGGTATCCGACCAAGTGGGAAATTACTTGCGCCATAGATGACCCTTCCTCGACATCTTTCCAAGAGGACTTTCCACCTGGCTGCCGGTGCTTACCCCCTTGTGGTTCACCATTCTACACAAGAACGATAAATTCAAACAAACGAGGGAAGCACTCTTGCTTGGCAATATACCTTATCTTGTACACAACAATGCACAAACGTTTTTGAGCTACTCGCTCTTCCTCAGGTGTACAAACGGGTGCTTCCCTTGTTTGTTTGAAGTGGGAAATTATGCCTACTTCCTGCTGGCCAAGTGATGACATGTGCGGAAGCATATTGCAAAAAATACGCTTCCGAGGATGTGAGATGCATAAAACCTGCGGCGTCCGGTGCACTTTGACGCAGATACGCACAGTAACATTTTGGAAGCATGTCAGATTGAGGACCTATGGCACACCACACCGTGAGTAATATGAATTTATCCGTGGACTTTCATTAGACTAGCGTTCAGCTGTTGCAATTTGCCGCAACACCACAGTGTGAAATGGCCCTCAATATCTCCCAGTAGTTGTATGTGATCCCCAAAATCGGTCAACAACCATTGATGACTCCCAATATTGTTCAGCAGTTATAGGTGGCTTCCAATATTTGTCAACAGCTTAGTTGATCCCCGGTATCAACCAGCAGTCAAGTGCTCTCAATATCTACCAGCAGTCATAAATGGCTCCCAATATTTAAGCAGTCATATGTGGACATCATCTCTTTGAAAGGTGATCCCTGCTTCTTTGTGCTTAGCAGACACTACAAAACTGTGGACATACTGTAGGGTAAACTAGAAAGCTGTAACAAATTGTAGGGGGGGCTGTAGGGAGGTTCAGAAACAGGTCACTGAGAAGCAAGAAACACACTGGTGAGTACTGGAAAGCTGGGGCAGTGGAATTTTGTCGTGCTATATGTGGCACCACCCACTTTTCCCCATCATTTTCTTCCAAGTGCCATTCTTTTGTGTTTGCCTCCTAAGCCAGATAGCCCCAGGTCCCTACCTAGGGATCAGCAAAAAGTTCGGAATGCTGTTCCAAATGCTGAAGAACAGAACCAGAAGCGTCTATGTCAGGCCTGGGCAAACTTGGCCCTCCAGCTGTTAAGGAACTACGAGTCCCACAATGCATTGCAGGAGTCTGACAGCCACAGTCATGACTTATAAAGGCAAATGCATTGTGGGACTTGTAGTTATTTAACAGCTGGAGGGCCAAGTTTGCCCAAGCCTGGTCTATGTCCTCCTTACGGCTGTGATGGAGGAAGTATCGGAGAGATGGAACGTGACGTGGAACATGAGGCGGTGACGAGTGTGAACTAACCTTTCTGCCGTGGCAAGCATATGTAAAGGTTCTAGTTCTGTTCTGAAGCATTCAGAACAATGTGGAAGCTCATCCCTAGTCCCAGTCATCCCCTGCTTGCCTGGGTCAATAGCTGCCTGATCTGACAAAGTGATCACTTTTTGACTCCTCACCATTAACCACTTGAGGACCCACCCTTTACCCCCCCTTAAGGACCAGCGCTGGTTTGATTGATCTGTGCTGGGTGGGCTCTGCAGCCCCCAGCACAGATCAGGGTGCAGGCAGGGAGATCAGATTGCCCCCCTTTTTTCCCCCCTATGGGGATGATGTGCTGGGGGGGTCTGATCTCTCCTGCCTGCTGTGGGTGGCGGGGGGGGCACCTCAAAGCCCCCCTCCGCGGCGAAATTCCCCCCTCCCTCTCCTACCTGCTGCCTCCCCCGGTGATCGGGGCTGCACAGGACGGCTATCCGTCCTGTGCAGCCAGTGAAAGGACGTCCCCTGTCACATGGCGGCGATCCCCGGCCGCTGATTGGCCGGGGATCGCCGATCTGCCTTACGGCGCTGCTGCGCAGCAGCGCTGTACAAATGTAAACAAAGCGGATTATTTCCGCTTGTGTTTACATCTAGCCTGCGAGCCGCCATCGGCGGCCCGCAGGCTATTCACGGAGCCCCCCGCCGTGATTTGACAGGAAGCAGCCGCTCGTACGAGCGGCTGCTTCCTGATTAATTAGGCTGCAGCTGGCGACGCAGTACTGCGTCGCTGGTCCTGCAGCTGCCACTTTGCCGACGCACGTTATGAGTGTGCGGTCGGCAAGTGGTTAAGATGTGATGATTTTAAACCATGTAGTGGGCTATTGCTCAGCATCCACTCCCCACCCCCTCCAAACACTTGTGTGGATAATCACACTTGTCTGATTGTGCAGTAACTGGTTGCTGATGGGTTGCAGGTCTGCATTGTTCAGCTGTCCATCTGAACTAAGCATTAGGCTGCTTTTTCAGTGACACTTTGCAATCAAAAGACACTGTTTTGCGCACTGTAACATGGTGTGATTGAAAGTCTACAGGCAGCTCACATCGGATCCGTTGCAGTGCAGCTGATTTCATTGTTATAATGCAGAATATACAGTGTATTGCTAGAATGGCACACATTAACACCCACAGTGTATGGCTATAACAAACCCTGTACATTTCTCTATGCTGACATGCACTATGTTAGCCAATGAAGGGGCACATTGAAGTACTTGCATATGGGCATTTGTGGAGCATGTATGTGACCTTAAAGTGTACCCGAGGCAAACCTTGGGTCTAAAGCTGGATACTTGCCTAAGAAGGAGAAAGCCTTTGGATCCTGTAGCAGCTTCCTATGCCATCCTCCAGGCCACCAGCCATCACAGAAATCTGACAAGATTTGAGATCCGGGCCGTGCTCCTGTTTATGCATAAGTACGGCCATGCCTGTGCAGCAGAGCTGTTCGTGCATGAGCAGCTTCCTGCTGCTGCAGCACTGGTGATACCATGCTAACGCGGGTGCAGCGTGGCCACGCTAGTGCATGATGAGTGCCCTGGACCTTCCAGAGGGGAGCGGCGGCAGGTGCAAAGAGGTCACAAGAAGCCTCTGCAGTTTCCAGGGGCTTCTCTAAGTATCTGCTTTTTTGACCCAAACACAGGAAGGGTGAAGAGGTGCCCAGGATGTCTAAAACTTAGTTAAAAGCACAATAAAAAAAGAAAATCAGAGGTGGCTTACCTCTCCAATGACACTAACAAGGGTTAAACAACAAAAAGATTTTGATTTGCATGGGCAATGAGTTTTGTGGGTCCTGCCCTCTTCCTCAGGCCAGTAAGGCCTCTTTTCCAAGGACTGTTGATGGGCAGTGAAATGCCTCTCAAACTCTCACAACTGCTTCCTGCTGCCTGGTAACTGCTTGTTGCTGCCTTGTAACTGCTCACTGCTCCCTGGTAACTGCTTGCTGAGCACACAGTTCAACAGTCCATGGAAAAGAGGCCTAATGCTGGGTACACACGATGAGATTTCCCGTTCGATTCCCGGATCGATTCGATTAAATCAAACATGTTCGATTGGATTTCGATCGATTTTTTTTCATGATAGGTATGCAAAATCGACGGAAAAAACGATCGAAATCCAATCGAACATGTTTGATTTAATCGAATCGATCCGGGAATCGAACGGGAAATCTCATCGTGTGTACCCAGCATAACAGTGCCGCTTCAAACAAGCCAGTTAGCCAGGGACACCTTTTTTGACCCAAGGTTCACCTCAGGTTCATTTTAAAGTCGCTTTTGTAATCCTCTGTGTGCATTACATCGCATGTCACCGCAAATGTTGGCTACAGTAAGGGAGGGAACAAAAAGCAACTGTATGTATAAAATAAAAAAAAGGCCTCCTACAAAAATATAATGGGAGGAGTCTTGTTATATTAAAACGCCCAACCTTAAGTTCTCATAGCAAGTTTCTCAAGCTACTGGTACAAAGAGTGAGAAGTCATGTCAACCAATCTTTTATCTCTCTAACAAGTTATAAGCTTGGAGGAAAAACATACACTTAACCTCCTTAGCGGTAACCCCGTGCTACACACGGGGTAGCCGCCGCAGAGGATCACATGGCCCCAGGACTTTTTTTTTTTTAAACTGGAGCAATACGCTTTAGCTAGCGGTTCGCTAGCTAAGCGTATGCACAAAGTTGCTCTGGTCCCCCGCGATCGTCTGCAATTCCGGGATATGTACCCCCCAGCGTTCCCACGCCGGCGCAGCCGCCCAATCGGCACCAGGCTTTGCGATGACCTGCGATCGGGATTGCGGCTGACGTCATGACGTCATCTCCGATCGTCGCCATAGCAACGCCGGAAGCCGACCGGGAAACTGCGCTTTCCGCGGGATCGTGGCGAGGTATGTATAGCCGGCGGCGATCGGCGGGCATGGGGGGGACCGGAGCAACCTTGCACATACGCTTAGCTAGCGAAATGCTAGCTAAAGCATTTTTTTTTCTTTTTTAAATTTGGGAAAAAAAACCTCCTGGCGGATGCAGCCTCAGAAGCTGTGTACCGCCAAGGGGGTTAATAAAAAATGTAGAGAAAAATGAACCCAAATCAAAAACGGATATTCCTAGTTGCAATTCCAGGAAGGTCACATGTTCAGGGTATTCTATACTAGGTATAGAATCATTGAAAATCCAAGCCCCTAACTTATTTGGCCTTGATATAATTAAAAATGTATAGTTACCAATAATATGAAATCAGGAATCTTGCCAGACCTGCACTACTAACCCGATCTGGGAGTGGCCTCAAGGCTGGTAGAGTGTGAGAGTCTTTTCCGTCTGTCTGTCTGAAAGTATGTCCCTTCTTTCAGAGGTTGAGAGTGTTGTGCCTTCAGAGGAGAGTCTGTTTCTTTTAGAGAGTGTGTCTTTTTAAAATGATGTGTCTCGAGTGTCCAATGCACTCATTTGTTTCCTCTCATCAATAATCCAACCTCCACGGATTAACTAAGATCCAATTGGAGTTGGTGGACATATTTTTTTTCAAATTTCTAATTAACTAGCTCATTTAACTATCAGCTTTATATAAATCATGTGACATTATTTCTGGATGTGTAATTTCCTCCAGCAGGGGGCACACTCGCATAAGATATAATATTCAAAAAATAAAATAACCTATTGCCCTGTTAACCCTCATGGCAGTCAATTGTTCTGCGGCTGTGTGACCGCGGGAGGGTTCTTAAGCCTAATTTTTTTTTATCATGTGGCTAGCCTAGCGCTAGCTACATGATTCCCCCCCCTCCCTTCGGCCTCCCCCCCCCCACCCCTCCGATCGCCGCCGGCGATCAAGCCCATCCGGAAATCCCGTTCTAAACGGGATTTCCTTCAGGGCTTCCCCGTCGCCATGGCGACGAACGGAGTGGCGTCGTGACGTCACAGGGAGTAGCGATCCACCCCATATCGCAGCCTGGCGGCGATTTGGCCAGGCTGCGCAAGGAGTATCCGGGGGGGCCCTGTATCGCGGCGGGTAGCAGAGCATCGGCGGTGATCGACCGGAACACGCACCAAGCACTAAAAAAAATTATGAAAATCGGCCCAACTGGGCCTGAGAAATCCTCCTCTGCGGCTTACCCTGAGCTCAGCTTGGGGTTACCGCCAAGAAGGTTAATACCATGTTCAACACTATGTTGACAATTCATTAAAGGTTCCTTTCTTTTAATTCCTTAACACATAAAACTGGTCAAGACTAGCTCTTTGGGCAAATTCAGCTGGTCAACAACAAATTATGACTCTGTTTGAGAACAACCATTTATAATTCAAGAATGTTTTCCCAGTAACTACAGCTCTTGAGTTTCTGGCCTAAGAGTTAATGATTATAACTAAAATATACATGCCAGCTCTGACCGTCTCTGGGGAAAACAGTTGGAATTGAGCATAAGCTGATATCTAAGTATATATTCCCATATACTATTCACTCAACTATATAAAATATGGAATAATGCTTATTACATTACTATATATAACATGCTCTATATAATGACATACATATATAGAATTCCTGATAAGATTATAAGAAATTCTATATCAGTCCACCTTTTAACTCCAAGCTGCCACTATATAGCTTGCTGGCCTTTGGACTGTAAACTAGGACACTTGGCTTCAATATTGTCCAAGAAAAAGTAAACTTTTAAGATTTGCCTAAAGATTAAGAATTATTACTCCAGTAAACATTCTTCAGACAGAGGACAATCTTTCTGATTCAGCAGTCTGTTACTAAACCATGTCCCCTGAATTTCACTACTCAGCTTAAAGAGGAACTATAACGGCAAAACGTCCCCTGGGGGTACTCACCTCGGGTGGGGGAAGCCTCAGGATCCTAATGAGGCTTCCCACGCCGTCCTCCGTCCCTTAGGGGTCTCGCTGCAGCCCTCCGTACAGCCGTGACGTAATATTTACCTTCCTAGCTCCTGCGCAGGCGCTCTGACGGCTGTCTGCTCCGAAGTAGGCGGAAATACCCGATCGCCGTCGGGTCCGCTGTACTGCGCAGGCGCAAGTCTCCGGCGCCTGCGCAGTAGAGCGGACCCGACGGAGATCGGGTATTTCCGAGCCGAAAGCAGCCACAGCGCCCCCCCCTGGAACCAGCAAAGGTAAATATTGAAATTACAGTCGGGCCTGTCGCCGGCTGTTCAGAGGGCTGCAGCGAGACCCCCGTGGGACAGAGGACGGCGTGGGAAGCCTCATTAGGATCCGGAGGCTTCCCCCACCCAAGGTGAGTACCCCCCAGGGGATCTTTTTGAAGTTACAGAGTCTCTTTAAATTGACTACACAGGTTTAAATCTTATATAAGAATAATATAAAAAAATCTATTTCTTGCAATCCATATAATAAATCAAACATGCATGCATATATAATATAAATCAGGATACACATGCTAATATCTATAATAGACCATGCAATCCTATAAGGCTATATTCTTAAATTAATTATGTTTTTATTCAATTAATAAATCTCTCTCAAATTCTGATATCTGAAAACCTGACCGCTGTAACAAATGTTTTTCTTTTAAAGGTTATTATGCTGTTGCGTATTTTTTAGAGCAGAGAGGAAGTTCTCAGTTCAGGTTTGCTTTTAAAGAGGAACTCTAGTGAAAATAATAAAAAGTGCTTAATTTTTACAATAATTATGTATAAATTTAGTCAGTGTTTGCCCATTGTAAAATCTTTTAAATCTCTGATTTACATTCTGACATTTTATTACATGGTGATATTTTTACTGTTGGCAGGTGATGTAGCTGCTGCATGCTTTTTTTGGCCGTTGGAAACAGCTGTAAACAGCTATTTCCCACAATGCAACAAGATTCACAGACAGGAAACTGCCAGGAGTACCACAGGCCTCAGAGTTTCTTGTGGGAGGGGTTTCACCACAATATCAGTCATACAGGGCCCCCTGATGGTCTGTTTGTTAAAAGGAATAGATTTCTCATGTAAAAGGGGGTATCAGCTACTGATTGGGATAAAGTTCAATTCTTGGTCGGAATTTCTCTTTAACATTCATCCAATAGAATTTATTGCATCTCATCAATCATAGTCATAGTACAGCAAACACTGTATAGACCTCTGGAACAGTACAGCGTATTCATACCAGACATATACACTACCTCTCCAGCATGTGTGAACCAAGCCTAAGCAGTTGTGTCTAGATGATCAGTCTCTGTCACATGCAGCTATTAAAACATTGCTCCTTTTTTCTAACCATTGTACTTCTGCTCCAAAAGAACTTCAACCTGTTTATAAGAGTTGAGATTTTCCTGGCAAAAACACATCATTGTGTTAACATAACTTCTGTAAACATCACAAGATGCTGATTGGCTAGTGAGAGAACATGAAAATATCTGCTCTCTCGGTATAGAATGTCCTCATAACTCGTGGCTGGGGGTTGACGTGAGGTGAGGCCCCTAGCTCAAGGTTCTCAGCTGTCCATTGACATGAACTGGTCTCTACTAATTTCAAACACTACTGATATGTTGTATCATAACTTTGTAAATTGAGTAACTTCACTGTGAAAATGACACTTTCCTATTGATTCTTCATAAACAGGACCTTCAGTAGTTTTAAAAATCTTGCAAAATGGGTAATTGCCAGATTGCTGCTGATCAGCAACTCGTCATTTTTAACCTTGATTTTAGTACGTCCAGCTTTGTTTATATGTATTTATTAGCTTGGGTCACCGTATTGGTGTCTCTGAAGCATAAATAGCTAGAGTGTGAGTAGGCTGAGTGGAAGTCTCCATTACCGTTTCTAAAGGTAGGAGGGGATGAAAGCTTGCCCATTCTAGATGGCAGTAACAGAGAAGAGCTGTTTAGAGTGGGCATAGTGGTGCCTGCAGTGGTCATGTGATTGCTGATTGGTTATGATCTTTAATATATAAACTTCAGTATCCTTGGTGTTGTACAGAATATCCTAGAACAGAAGGTTAGTGAATCAGATGTATGGGTCAGTATATGTCCAATACAGAAGCGACAAAACATTGTCCCTAGCATTGACTGACTAGCTCTGCCATGCACTTCCTTGCTAACAATGAGAACAGCTCAGCTTAACACAGTAAATGTGTGGGGCTTTGCATGTGTGGTTCCACCTATTTTTAGCCATACCTACTTTTGACTACCCAGCTTCAATATCAACCCATCTGGCTTAAAGGGAACCTAAACTGAGAAGGATATTGATTTTTCCTTTTAAAATAATACCAGTTGCCTGACTCTCCTGCTGATTGTGTGTCTCCAATGCTGGGCATACACAGCGTCGAGGAAGGCTCGATTGATAATATCCGACATGTCCGATGACCGCGGGGATCGATTCCGCGCTTGATACCTGCGGCCGGACAATAACGGCGAATCGAGCGGAAGATGAGAAGCGCCGGTGGGGACAAGCGGGAATCGATCAGGGCGGATGAGCGGGGACGCGGCGGGAGTTGATCCGGCGGCTAATCGAGCCGCAGGATCGACTTGTGTATGCCCAGCATAATACTTTTAGCCACGGGCCCTCAACAAGCATGCAGATCAGGTGCTCTGACTGAAGTCAGACTGGATTAGCTGCATGCTTGTTTCTGGTGTGTGATTCAGCCACTGTTGCAGCCAAAGAGATCAGAAGGACTGACAAGCAACTGGTATTTAAAAGGAAACTTCTATATCCCTCTCAGTTAAGGTTCCCTTCAAAAAAAGAGTTCTATGGAGAACACTGCCACCTTTGTGCGATCATTAATTTTAGCTTATACAGTAGTACATTTATTAGATTAAAGCTTGATGAAGTAGTGTAATTGATAACATGGCCACCCGAAGTCTTTCGTGTGGTCACATTTCTGTCTTCATTAGAGAGCATTGTAACTTGGGAATATCTCATTAAATGCTTAAAGGACAACTGAAGTGAGAGGTATATGGAGGTAGCCATATGTATTTCCTCTTAAACAGTACCAGTTTCCTGGCAGTCCTGGCTGATATCCTTGGCTGCAGTAGTGTCTGACATTAGCTGCATGCTTGTTTCTGGTGTGATTTAGATTTGTGTCAGAAACATCTGATCTGCATGCTTGTTCAGGGTCTATGGCTAAATGTATTAGAGGCAGAGGACTGCCAGGCAATGTGCATTGTTGAAAAGGAAATAAATATGGCAGACTCTTACTTCGGGCCTTTAATGTTGATTGGGGGTGGTGGTCAGAGAATGACTGGCCACACATAGCTAAAGAGAAATGAGGGTTTTAACTGGAGGGTTTTAACTGGATACTTTATTCTCGCCACTTATGGAACCCCATACTATTATTTTTGCTCACATGTTTGTGTACTATGGTGGTCCCAGCAATTGAACAAAGCTAGGCTGAGTGCTGAAGAATTGGTGCCTTCGAATTGTGGTGCTAGAGAAGAATTTTGCGAGTTCCTTGGACTGCAAGAAGATTCATTTGTTCCGTCCTTAAAGAAATTAACCCTGACTGTTCACTGAAAGGAGCAATGCTGAAGATGAAGCTGAAATGCTTTGGACACACAATGAGATGGTGGGACTCATTGGAGAAGACCCTAATGTTGGGAAAGATCAAGGGCAAAAGGAGGAAGGGACGGCAGAGAATGGTATGGCTGAATAGTACCATGGAAGCAACAAATATGATCTTGGACAAACTTCAAGAGGTGGTAGAGAATAAACTGGCCTAGTGTTTTGCGGTCTGTGGGGTCGCAAAGAGGTGGACTGTAAGGAATAGCAACTGAACAACTATCATATATTGTGGATGCATTAATTTACAGACACCAAGTGCCGTTCCATATTGGGCTTAAAAATTGTCCATTTAGTTGACTGTAACGGTCCTGATCCTAACAGATGTGAACCAAAGTTGATCAATAGGATCCGTTCGCACTGCTCCGTTGGAATGGATTACTAGCAAAATGGTGCAGACGAATCACTCCATCCATTTTCATTGGCATAGCGATATTTGGAATCACTGGTGATTGTTGGTGATCCCAAAGTGAAGTTGAAAGTGTTGTAGTGGGTCCTAGCAAACACCATCACTGAACAACCAGAGTGGGTACACCGCATTGGGTATGCTACCTGCTCTGTCTTGTTTTGTGCAGAGTGGGCTAACCCTAAGGGCTAGTTCACATTGCCCAGTTGCGTTGCAGAATAATTCTGCATGTCAACTCACTGCCCATACAATTGTATGGGCCTGCGTTGTATCTGATCGCGTTCTTCTATCTCGCTGCATACAGGCTTTGTATTAAAGTCTATGTCCAGTCTCTATTGCAGTTTACACTCATTATAACAGGTGCTTCATGCAACTGACCATTGTGAAGCTAGCCTGAGTGTTTTTTTTCCCCTCTATTCTATATATACCAATCCTACTTCTGCAACTATTGTTATTCAATAGTATGGCAGCTGATGAACAAACCTTTGAGTTTTGTAATGTTTGGGTGAGATCACTTTGTACCTTGATTCTGGCTTTTTATATGGATGATTTTTATTTTTGGATGGATGTTACAAGCTATGGGTTACTTTGCCGAAGCAGCACGTCGGAGTTAGTAATTAGAACTATTTCTGAAAATGTTCTTTTCTACTTTGCAATGTCACCTCTGGAATTATACATATATACTATACATTCTTGATCTTTTAGATTGCATTGTGACAGGTCACCCTGGTTCTTGTCCTGTATTTATTTATAGCGGTATTGTCACCATAAAAATCAAATTTCAACAGCAACTGGTGTATTAAGTAATAAAGATGCTAAATCCTGCATTCAAAGCTTGCAAAACTTTTTCTGCTGTTATGATTTGGAGTTATCACATACTTTTGGAGCACTGGCCCTAGTGCCAAAGAGTTGAATGCTGCAAGTTCTTTTTATCTATAATATATTCCTCCTCTTCCACAAGACAGTGCAGTTGTTAGTATACACCTCGGTGGGAGTGTCTGAAGACTCTGGGAGGAGGGCAGCTTATTAATACACAATGAGCAAGAGAAGGGAGGGGGGGGGGGGAACAAGAGTCAGGGAGGATATGATGCCAGAATTAGCTGGGGAAGATGGCCACTGTCTAGAATAGGATTTTCTGCTTTTCCTTTATAAAATTCACAGGAATCATTACGTGGATCGCACAATACATCTGTTATGTAAGTAGAAGTAGTATTTATCTATTTATATACTGTATGTGTTTTTTTTATTTCTAGGTTAGCATGGGTGTCGCTTGTTCTTTAAATATTCGTAAATGGATTGGTCTTTTTAGAATGCATTGGCCATTTTATGTTATCACATTTTACATTATGTTTACCTGCTGGGAGAGAGAAATGTATGTACCGGGAGTAATCTAAGGCACACCAAAGTGTCAAATGCTTGGATGCTTCATTTTATCCATATTTTTAACCATTGAGTAACTATATAATTACATGAAAATATCAGCGCTGTGGAGTCGGAGTTGGGGCAATTTTGGGCACTCGGAGTTGGAGTCGGAGTCGTGATTTCATAAACTGAGGAGTCGAAGTCAGATGATTTTTGTACAACATCCACAACCCTGTTGTTGTATTAGACTAAGGAGTCGGAGCAATTTTGGGTACCCAGAGTCGGAGTCGTGGTTTCATAAACTGAGGAGTTGGAGTCGGAAGATTTTTGTATCGACTCCACAGCCCTGGAAAATATGTTCTCTTCTCACTGCATTGATTGGTACGCGTCTTCCTCAGCAGTGGTTCATTTATTATAGGGTTAGGAGCTTGAAGGTTCTACACAGTGTTATAGCGGTTTCTAGCACTCTGGTCTTCTGAACAAACCTTGATGATCTATACCAGGGGTCCCCAACCTTTTCTGGCCCGGGGACCATTTTCTGACCGAATTTTTCGCGACCTAGTGGACTGTGTCGTGCGCAGCGGGTTATGGGGGGAGGGGGGCTGGGGTGCGACGGCATAGCTAGCATAGTTGCCCCAGTATAGGGAGTTTAGTTGCCCCAGTATGGCTAGTATAGTTACCCCAGTATAGCTAGTATAGTTTCCCAGTATAGCTAGTATAGTCCCAGTATGGGTAGGTAGTGCCCCAGTATAGCTAGTAAAGTGCCTAGTGTAGTGCCCAGTATAGCTAGTGTAGTGCCCAGTATAGCTAGCAGTGTTCTCCCCAGAGCCTATTAGCCGGGCGGAGCGCCCACCTGGGTCTCTGTTCCCGCCCGGCTGCTGTGATTAGGCTCCATCTACAGCAGAGACTCAAACCCCGTGCAGAGGAATGATTCACAACTTCTTGCAGTTTTGAATCATTCCTCTGCACAGAATTTTGAATCATTCTTCTGCACAGTGCCACAGAGTTTTGAATCACTAGACACAGCTCGGAATGCAGAGACATCTCCGCCCTCCTCCTCCTCAGCTCCTTCCTATCAGCAGCGTGGAGGGGCGGGGAAAGCTCCTAGTACAGAGCAGAGATGAGCCAGTCAGACCGCGGGAGCTTTCAGCTGCAGTCCAGGCACAGAATAGAATGTGTAGCTCTATTGCTCTCCTGTTGGGGAGTCACCCCATCCCCCAGCTACTACAGTGCACAGACTCTCCTCCTCTCCCTGCAATGTCCAGAAACATCAAATACTGGCTGATTAACACATCAACACATTTTCTTTTTTCTACTGGTAATACAGATAACAACCTGTTTACAGGCTCTGTAACCTGAACCTGGTGCTGCATTCACTCTGCCTCCTGTTTTCCTGCACTTCATCACAAACTGACCCCCAAGTTTTCAGTTAAATCACTGAGATATCCAGCTTTCAGTATGGGCAAATGAATGGCAAAACGTTCAGTACAGCATGTTTCACTTGTCTTTTCTCAGCAGTTACAGTTTCAGGTTGAACAGAAGATTTACAGCCATCCAGTTCAGCCAGAATACTAAATCATTGTGCTTAACTAGCATGGTTTTTACAGTCTTCTCTGGAGTTCTCACCATAATTGTCACCTGCCTGTGTGATTTTAGTCAGCACTCGTCTGCTCCTATACAGCAGCAGGAGTTACATACATTGCATGCTGGGAGTGATTAATGATGCCTGGTCAAATATGTGATGATGGGGGCTATGGCACTAAGGCCCCATTCACACTGGGGTGCTTTTCAGGGAATGTCCAGAGCTTTACTGAATGCCATGCCAGCAAAGAGAAGTACTATGACAAAGTTGCCCTGTGGAAGCATTCACACTACAGTTGCAATTTGTATGAAAATACAGTTGCAATTTGTATGAAAATATCATACATACAGAGCATTTTGGAAGCGCTGGCAATGTGATTTTTGTTTCTCAAACAAGTTATCCCGCCCCCCCCCCCTTCCCCCAAACCAGCACCCAGCATGATCTAGACATCTCCTCATCTAGTGTGACCCTCCCTCTCCAGCGTTTTCTTACTTTCTCACCCAGCAGCACCCAGCGTGACCTTACTTCCCCACCCGGCTACTTTTTCGTGCCACCCGGCTACAAAATATTTCTGGGGAGAACACTGAGCTAGTATAGCTAGCATAGTGCCCCAGTATAGCTAGTATAGCGCCCTAGTATGGGTAGGTAGTGCACCCCCCCCCCACCCCACGGCTGCCGCTCCTTTTACCTTATGAGCTGGCAGCTGCTTGTTCTTATATTCCCCCGTAGCCGCTCTCCTCTTAGCAGCATCTCGTATTACAGCAGCGCATCTTGCGGCTGCTGTAAGGAGGGAAGGAAGCGTTGCAGCGGCGATATGCATTGCTGTTACCATGGGAACCTCTGCCCCGCCTCCTTCCCTCCTTACAGCAGCCGTAATACGAGATGCTGCTAAGAGGAGAGCTGCTACGGGGGAATATAAGAGAACAAGCGGCCGCCAGGTCGTAAGCTAACAGGAGCGGCGGGGGAGAGGGGTGAGATGACAGACCCGCCGCGGCCCGGTGGAAAACTGCCAACGGATTGGCAGTGGGCCTGCGGCCCGGTGGTTGGGGACTCCTGATCTATACCATCAATCGAACCACACCATCACTTTCCATGTCTCTTTAGTTCCTATTTCAGTCCCTAATACTTCTCCTGCTTTGTATACAGTTACTCATCCTTCCTAATGATGTTGTCACATCTGTTACCACTTCTCTCTTCTGGTCCTTGCCTATTGCCACAGTGTCTGGTTGATTGGCCAGTACCTTTCTTTCTATTGGATCTTGAATTCCCACATAATCTTAGCCCTGTTATTCTCCTTGACATCTCCCATCTAGTCTTGGGAGGGTTTACACACACCTTTCAGAAGTTCTGTATGTAATTCAAGCTAGTTGATGGTGCCATTCAGCGTATGCTGTTCCTGTCTGCATGTTACACCTTGATGCTATTTGTTGTACTGGCTTTCTACGCAGCCTGCATCTTGGGTTCTGTCTAATGCAGCAGGTCCCCACTTCTATTTACCTGGTGCTTAGTATCCTTTTTTTTTTTTTTTGCACTGCTATGATCAGTGCCTCCGTGCTGTGATTGAATTCAGCTCTTTTCAGCCTCTAGTAAGACTTTCTATTGTTAGCCATCCCAGGAATCTGTCCATGATGCTTCTCATGCAGGGTCTTGTCTTGCTATTGCACTTCCTCTACTTGGTCTACCTTCCATGTCTGCTGCTTCCTCAGGCTCTTCTTTAGGTTCCATCTTAGTGATTTACTTCTGAATGCTCTGGGTGTCATCCAGGGCAGCAGCTTTTACACTCTTCATACCCTGCCCACCCTCTTTCTGGCTTGTGTAAAGTCTCTGGGCATTCATCTTGGGAAAGAAACCACCACACATTGTGAGGAGCTTCTTGGTCTTCACATCAATTACGTCCATGTGTATGGTCAACTTGTACCAATAGTGTATTGAATGGCTTGCAATATGTGCTTGTTGCAAGCATAGACTCTGTTCCACTCAGTAAACAGGTTAAACTCTTGTTTATAACAGCACCATCATTACCATTACTGTGCTTTTTAATGGTGGCTTGAAGATTGAACCATTTGTTTCCGTGTTTAATTTTTTATGTAAATTCAACTCGCTAGTACCTTTTCCAGGATCAGCGCTAACTATATATTTAGCCAAAAATTCTCATATAATGCCGATTTCGTGTGAAACCAGATGTCGGCAGCTCAGCTGAATATTGTTGTCATCTGACTAGAAGCTGCTGATTTGAAATAGTTGACCCTATGCAGTCTTACCGCTATACCTTGGAATGCATTCTGACACCATTCATGCTGCAACAGGGGTGGGGTACAGACTGAGCTGTATGAGATCAATGGAGCCTCCTACAGTGGACATTTGTGTGCACGGAAGTTACTGGCAAGGTGCTCCTCAACAATATATTTTGTAGCTTACACTCACTCACCACAATTGGGTACAACTTGCTAATACTGGGTTGGACCCCCTTTTGACTTCAGAACTGCCTTATTTCTTTGTGACCAAGATTCAACCAAGTGTTGGGTCACATTACTTTTTGGTCACATTGGATTTTGGTCCATATTGACATAAGATCACACAGGTGCTACAGATTTGTAATCTGTACATATATGATCCAAAAGTGCTCTATTGGCTTGAGGACTG
Source organism: Hyperolius riggenbachi (assembly GCF_040937935.1). NCBI lineage: Eukaryota > Metazoa > Chordata > Amphibia > Anura > Hyperoliidae > Hyperolius > Hyperolius riggenbachi. The sequence goes on along the minus strand of NC_090650.1, from coordinate 269,879,915 downwards.
GTGACTATGGAGTGAACTCATTGTCATGTTTTTAAATGTTTGTTTGATATGTGAGTTTTGTGACATGGTGCATTATTCTGGTGAAAGAAGCCATCAGAAAACAGGCACACTTTGGTCATAAGGGATGGATATGGTCAGCAACAATACTCAGCTAGGCTTTGATGTTTAAGGGCCTGTACACACTGCTGCGCTTGCGCTGCGTTTTTAAAAACGCATGCGTTTTTAAAATCGCAAGGTCTTTTGAAAAAGAATGAAAATCGTGATGACTTGTACACACTGGTGCGATGCGGTTTTAGAAAAACGCAATTGCAGTGCCTGCTGCGCTTTTTTAAGCGCAGCGCTTGAAAAACGCATTAAAACCGCATGCGCTTGCGGTTTTGCCTGCGTTTTTCAGAAGTCAGTATCCCAGAAGACTCTGAAATTTCCTGATTCCTGTTGAAATGTAAACTAGAAAAAAAACAAAGGATTCTTTAGCCAATCAGCAATTACAAGAAAAACGCAAACGCATCAAAAACGCATACGATGCGTTTTTAAAACTACATGCACTTGCGATTTTAAAAACGCATGCGCTTGCGATTTTGCTTGCGTTTTTCAGTGTGTACAGGCCCTAAAAGGTTCTCTATTAATACTAAGGGGCCCAAAGTGTGCCATGAAAATGTCCCCCATACAATTACACCATCATCAGCAGCCTGAACTGTTGACACAAGTTAGGATACATCCATGCTTTCATGTTGTTTACTCCAAATTCTGACCCTACATCTGAATGTTGTAGTTTTTTTTTTCTTCTTCTTACACTACAGTTGCATACCATCACAATATAGGTGTCAGTAATATTTTTATGCCAAGCAGGACCATACTTGGTGTGAGTGTGGGACACTACTTTTATACCTCTGAAAGTAAGGGGTGACATTTTCAGTAGTGCAGGCTTATGGAACACTAAAGCCTGGTACGCTTTCAACAATGATTGGCCAATCACTGACCAATTGTACCACCTCTATGTAATATGAGGGTTTATCTATACTATCTGCTCATAGTATTCAATATCTGTTGACCCTCATACTACATGGAGGTGGTAAAATTGGTCAGTGATTGGCCAATCATAATTGAAAGTGTGTACTAGGCTTTAGAGTGTGTACACACACCTCATTTTGATTGGTCAACAATTGCCCAATTTCACCACTTCCATGTGGTATGAGGGCCAGCAGAGTTTGAATATTACGGACATATTATGTAGGTAAGCTCTTATATTATATAGAAGTGGTAAAATTGGCAAACCATTGGCTTGTCAAAATCGGATGTGTATGCATCGTTACAGTCAGCAAATTAAGGGCATGCTCATAACGACCAATATGATTTGAATCACATACCGTATTTGCCGCCGTATAAGATGCTTCAAAATATAACACACCTAGGTTTAGAGGGCAAAAACCAGGGGGAAAAAAAATAATTACTAAACCTGGTGCGTCCATATTCCAGAAGCATCTTGATGTTCTCCCTCAATTGGGGTCCTCCTATGTCCCCCATGAGTTCTGTGTCCCCTTCTATCCCCAGTATGTTCTCTTCTGTCCCCGATGTGTCTGCCTTTACCCTTCTGCTCCTAGTGTTTCCCCAGTTTGCCCCCTTCTGTCCCAAGTGTGCCTCATGAGTGTTCCTGATGTTTACAGCCTGCGTGTGTCTGCCCCCTGTAATTATTAGTGCAGTGAGTGCAGCCCCACTCTCCCCCCTAGTGTGTGTGCTCCCCCCCCCCCTACACACACACACACACACACACACACACACACACACACACACACACACACACACACACACACACACACACACACACACACACACACACACACACACACACACACACACACACACACACACACACACACACACACACACACACACACACACACACACACACACACACACACACACACACACACTTTTGTAACTGCTCCCCCCCCACCCCCCACCCCTCCACAGGTCAGAGGCTGTTAATTACCTAGTCCAGCGGGTCCTGGTGGTTGCAGACCTGTCTTCTCTCTCGCTCTGCTCCTCTTATGATGGCTTCTGCTGATGATGTCATTGGGGGAGCCGCGAGAGAGGAGACAGGTCTGCGATCACTGGGAGCTGCTTGATTAGGTAATAGCCACTGGCCTGCTAATTATACTGGGGGAGCGAAGACACGGGTGAAAGCGGAGAGGGAACAACGCAAACTGCGCTACACTAATTACATGGGGAGGGGGGTGGACACACGGGCAGGGAGTGGGCATACAAGGGACAATGCCGGGAGTCCCACTCATAAGTCGGGGATTCCCTGCATTCGCTGTACAAGATGCAGGGACTTTTTCACCCGATTTTTGGGGGAGAAAAAGTGCATCTTATACGGTAGAAAATACTGTAACCTTTTTGTGTGTGTGTGTGTGTGTGTGTGTGTGTGTGTGTGTGTGTGTGTGTGTGTGTGTGTGTGTGTGTGTGTGTAGGGGGTTAATCTGAAGTTAGGATGTATGTATGCAAATAGCATATGTGGAAGAAGGGAGCATCAAGGGATATACTTCCAAATGGCCTTTTCTTTGAGTAGCTGAGGTGATATGTAAAAAGAGAAAAACCTGTTTACGCATGGTCCCAATCCTACATAGAATTGTGTTGTTTTGTTTCTCACTGTAAGTCTAGGTTCACACTAGACCTAAGAACAGATTGTTTTCCAGAGCGGAGACCAGCGGATAAACAGACAGGTGAACGGACTTTGTTATCCACAGGATCCGTTCTGACCTGTCCATTTTGACTGTGTGTGTTGTCTCTTTTGCAGTAACGGAACACAAAGTCTCTTGTACGACTTTTCCAGACACTGCATATGCCGTTTGTCACCAGACACAAAGAATCTATAGAAATGGTCTACAAACCTTTTCACTTGTTCTTTCAATGGATATTGAACATGAAGAATTTCCTGTCTGACCCCTGCCGCTGGGTGTAAAAAAAAAATTACTATTAGCAGAGACCTAACCCTAGCCAGTAATTTTAAATAGCATTCATGTTGGCGGTAGAATAACATTATAGAGAAAACCCACCCACACAACTCCTTTAATCAAGTCTCCTTTACTGTACAACGGACACCAATAGATACGGTACAAAAAACTTATATTAATGCTTGTGTCCATAGATGTTACCTATTCCACATAAGGTCAGGCTCATAGGGTTCAACTAATTAATCCATGGCACGAAAGCTACATACCCACGGGGGGTTCTGGGGCGGGGGATTGTCGTTGTTTTGCAGCTTCATGCTTGCTCGTCTGACCGCAGATTCTCTGCCATGCTGGTCGTTTTATGCAGCTACGGCCAATTTTAGACCAGCGGGGGTATGGACCTTAAATGATAACTGAGAAGTATTTACAGGTCATTAAAAAATGGCTGAGAAAGAACACTTGTGAGTACAAGGAACAGATAAAAAATTCAATAGTTCTAGATTTGTCTATATGGAAGCTGAATGAAAATCGTTCATCTGAAGTAGTCAAAACTGTAAACTTGGATTTTTAACCATGGAAAAAAGGAGAGGACCGCTACAACCACACCACACATACGACCATCCAACTGGGAGCAGGTAATAGATGTGCCGCAGAAGGTTTGTTTGTGTAAGAAAAAATACCCGCTACACAGAGGAGTCGAGAAAGTCCAATCTTTACTGCAGCATCTATGTACACTCAGCAGTAAATGCTCACGAGTATCGGAGCAGACATTGCTTCTTAGTCATAGCTTAATGCACAAATTATCAATTCAGGTGAAGCCCGCCCTCAAATGGGCATCACACCTGTCTTAAAGGAGAACAATATGCATAAAAAAATTACAATTATCGCAAAAATTGAATAAAGTCTCCATATAGGACTCCTGTACAAAACGTTAAGTAACCTCTATATAAACAAAGAGCAGGAAAAATGGGAGAAAAAATAATATAATATCCATTATATGCAGTTGGATTAAACAGCAGTATCAGTTTGTGGGTGGGCTTCACCTGTCTATAAAAGTTGTATTGATAATTTGTGCATTAAAGTAAACCTGAGATAAATGAAAAGGAACAATTTATACATACCTGGGGCTTCCTCCAGCTCCATTCCCACCTGATCTGTTCCTCCTCTGTGTTGCCTCGGTCCTCTGCTATTCTGCACCTGCACAGTATGCTCCCAGACGCGGGAGTGTTGTGGTGGAGTGTGGACGCACTGCTCCTGCACCAACTGGCTGAAGTTACTGGGAGGCATACATTTGAAATCGGCGCAGGATACAGTCGGTATATGGCTGATCCTGCTTCTGCACAAGTATGTGCCGTGTTAATTACTATTCCCCCTCCAGGCCGCCATGGATAGGAGGGAATAATATAGTTCGGCTTCCAGCTAATTATTGTTTTAAAAGCTACTTCGGCTCCATCTTCAGACGGCGCCGACGTTACTCACTGAGCGCCGCTACAGCTGTAATTCCTATTACAGTCTATGGTGGCGCCGACTGTGCCCAAATTTACCTGCGCTGAAAAGCACTGCTCCGTACTGGGAGGGTTGCGGAGGGCAGCGGTGAGAGAGCGATCAGGCCAAAGGGGGCTGGAGGAAGCCTCAGGTATCTATGCATTTTTCTTTTTAATTCAACTCGGGTACACTTTAAGCTAAGACTAAGGAGCCATGTCTGCTCCGATACATGTGAGCTTTTGCTGCTGAGTGTCCATAGATACTGCAATAAAGATTGGACTTCGACTCGCTGGATTTTTAAGACTTTAAACCAAAGACTAGGATTTCAGGAAGGTGCTATTTAGGATTAGGACTAAATATGTAATTTTCTCATCAGTTTTTCACTTTAGTTTTTCCTTAGAGGAATACTGTAGGGGGTCGAGGGAAAATGAGTTGAACTTACCTGGGGCTTCTAATGGTCCTCCGCAGACATCCTGTGCCCGTGCAACCACTCACCGATGCTCCGCCTCCGGTTCACTTATGGAATTTCAGACTTTAAAGTCGGAAAACTACTGTGCCTGCACAGCCGTGTCCTCTCCCCCGCTGATGTCACCAGGAGCGTACTGCGCAGGCACAGACCATACTGGGACTGCGCAGTACGCTCCTCGTGAGATCAGCGGGAGCGAGGACACGGCAACGCAGGCGCAGTGGTTTTCAGACTTTAAAGTCTAAAATTCCAGAAGTGAACCAGAGGCAGGGCCGGAGCAGCGGTGAGTGGCTGCGCGGGCACAGGATGTCTGCGGGGGACCATTAGAAGCCCCAGGTAAGTTAACTCATTTTCCCCCTAAACCCCCCCCCCCCCCCCCCCCCCCTCTGGTATTTTGCTCTAAATACCAGACAGGCGATAACACTTTTTATATAATGAATCATAGACCTTTAATCCTGTTTTGCTTGAGTGAAAGTAATCTGAGGAGGTTGCCATTTTATACTTACACTTTTAGCAAATACAGGAGAGAATATGTATTCCTACATAAAGCTATGCTTGCATTTTCTTGGGTCATGTCTGCCCTCAAGGCTTAAATAGAAGAAAGTGACAGACTGCTGTGCTAAATCTGAGATGCTCCCTGACAGGCTAGAAGCATTTGTGCTGGAAGACTCAGAATGGAAGGCTTGCAGATTACTCATGTCTCCTTCCATGTGATGACTATGATTGAAGGGGCCTGATAAAGATATTCCTGCATTGCACAGTATGCAAGAATAAACACAAGAGTGGCACTTGATAAACAATTTGCCCTTTTTTCTTTTCATTTGGAGCTGTGGCGCTTTGTGTACAATTTCCTGAAGAGTTTATTCCTCCAATAAAGGCAAGGAAGGGACACCTGTCCTCTTACATTGTTTAGACACATGTTAACTGGAGGTGCCTGAATGGGCAATTGTGCTTGTTTGGTCTCAGCAGAGTGTGGCTTAATTTAGGACACCCTGTGCTTACTCACTATTCCTAGCGGGCAGTACTTTTTGTATCAAATGCTTGGTGAATTCCTAAGACCTCCTCTACATTCATACCCACCACTATTTCGTACATCTAATTTCAGTGCCTTTTAAATTTAAATCCACATTTTAGACAGAATTTGAGCTCTTGCTTGTCACAAACCCAGCCTGCACACCGCTTTCTAATACGTTTGTTATTCATTGGTCCCATTTTAGCCATTTTTATAGTAAAATAAATTGTAAAATTGTGGTTCCGCTTGCAGTTGACAGATAGCTGTATAAATGTAGGAATCGACCAGATTCTGAAATACCAATCAGTTGGTCCTTCCCCGGCATATTAAAAAAAAATACCCATACTGGGTGAGTAGACCTAAAGGCCCCATTAGTGCTAAAACTGGCATTTCCCCCATAATTTCTGTCTGGGTTGACGCGGTGCAATGACATTGTTTATCTAGCCTTGGACATCAATGTTCTATTGGTAGCACATTTGGGCATCACTTGCAGCTTCTTTGAGCCATCTTATTTCCTGTACGGAAAATTACCAATTAAAACAGACACTGCAGTACTGCTTCACTAACGTCAAGGCGAAAACGCAGCAATGTCGATAAGGAGATTTGTTTGTGGTGGCTGAAGTTCTAGTTTGAATTGAGCCTAAAACTGCATCTATGTAGCCTCACTGCCCACTGCTTCACCTTCTACAATGCACCATGGGTCTTCCCCTGTCCCCCTCTCAATCCAGTGAATCACAGACAGCACTCATTTTATAAGCTATAGATTCACCATACACCAGCAGTTCTAGATGTGTCCTTGGCTTTTAGTGGCATAGAGAAATGATTTTGCATATTCATAAATGATGCATCATGGGAAACCACAATTGTTCGCTGTATTGTTGCAAATTATATTGACCATAGATTTTCAGCAAGAGTGCTTTTTGTTATCTTTTAGCCCCTTTATACTCTCCTAGTGGTTCTGGGTCACGGTGAACTTTCTGGGTATTCTGTAGACTGCACTCTCAGACTTCCAGGTTATGGATACTTTGAGGGCCATAAATCAATGCATTTTAACATTAGTATAACAAGAACCCCCCGAGGTTCTCATCTCTCTGCCAGTTGGTCCTGGTCTCTGCTTCTCCCCAGCGGCTGCTCAGTCTTCTTCACTTCTGTGTCCCTGAGCGCATGTGGGGTGTATGGGGACAGACACTAGGGGCGCTGTGACCGCTAGAGGCCCCTAGTGTCTGTCCCCTGCATTATTTCACACAGGCGCCTGGGGAGAAGCCGTGACCAGGCCATGCAGCAGACAGATGAGTACCTTCATCAGCTGCCAAATTGAACGACAATAGCAATGCACTTCCAATCTGCTGCCAATCTACTGACATTTTCTACCCAGATCGATCGACCAGCCAAGCATTTGGGCTGAAAATCATTTGAGCAGTCAGGCCAAGTGATTAAATCGCTGTATATCAACAGGAGAAAGTGATGTGTATGGCCTGCTTAAGGCTGGGTTCACACTGCCAGAAAAAAAACTTTCCATTTATTGAAATTAAACGGAACGGATCCGAATGGCTCCTATGCAAAGCAATAGGTTTCATTCAAATCAGTCTGTTTGGAACACATCCATTTGTTCAGGTCTGACAACCGTAATGCAAGTATAGACCGTACGGGATTTTTGCAGATCCGCTGGACAAAGCGGATAGCGCTGTCCATTTTGGGTCCTCTGCCGCTGCTTTCCATTCGGATCCCTGCACAGAAGAAACACTGGTATACCAACCCCAGAGCCCCAGCAGAAGCATCTCAAGCTCCCATTGCTTTTCAATAGACTAATGGAAGTCATCCCTCCTCAGGCAGGATTCTCATTGGTTCTCGGAGTAGTGAAAATCCTCCCTGGGGAGTGTCTATTCCCATTTGTCTATTGCAAACTAAATGTGAGCCTGAGATGCTTATGCTGGGATTGGTATACAGCGTTTTTTTTCCATGCATGGACCCAAATTGACAACGGCAGTAGAAACATTGCAACAGGTACCGAGTTACCAAGTGGGTGGCAAACAGAACTGGGAACTGAATTAAAAAAAACAAAAAACTGATGCCCAATGTAACCAACAGATCCTTTTAAATGGAAAACAGATCAGTTTTTACAGGACTAGTTCAGCCAGTACAGTGTGAATTGAGCCTTATATCAGTTTTATTGGTATAATGGAAATTCATCGCAGCCAGCTGATGCATGTTACAGATGGGAGCTGGTTTATGGCATCTCAAGGGTTAATGTTGGAATGACTATATTCATGTACTGCTTCAGCTTGTATACATATGAAGTTTTGTTTCTCTGTGTAAGCTGTGACTGGAAGCAGACGTTTCCAGTGCAGAACATAATACTTTGTGCCGAGTAGCAGGGCTATTTTTAGTCCGCTTATACAAAATGGTTTCCTGAGTACAGTATGTTCAATACATCTGTAGAAGGTGTGGTGGCCTAATCATTTTCTCTACACACTGTTTCTGTTACTATGCTGTGCTGCTACATGCTCTTCACCAAAGTTATGTGTTTTAAACAAAAGCTCTGTCACGACATGTAGATACTGAAGACTAGCAAGACAATGTATGCTGATATTATTCACTTTTGGCATCATTTTTCTTCAGTGGAAAGCAGTCTTTGGGTATTTTACATTTTTTTGCTAAAGATGTTTGTTGTATACAAACAAAAAAAACTAATGTTCCATCACAACCTGATGCTTTTTAAAGGTTTATTTAAAGAGGCACTTCAATGAAAAGAACGATGAAAAAAAAGCTTAATTTTTACAATTCATAAATAATTTAGTCAATGCTTTCCCATTGTAAAATCTTTCCTCTACCTGATTTACATTCTGACATTTATCACGTGCCGACATTTTTACTGCTGGCAGGTGGTGAGGAAAGAGATTTTTGGCAGTTGGAAACAGCTGTTATTTCCCACAATGCAACAAGGCTCCCATAGTGTGATGTCAGTACCGTGGTGCTGACATACTGTGGGAGGGGTTTCACCACAATATCAGCCATACAGACCCCCCGATGATCCGTTTGGGAAAAGATAAAAATTTCTCATGGAAAAGGGGGCATCAGCTACTGATTGGGATGATGTTCAATCTTTGGTTACGATTTCGCTTTAAGCCTTGCAGTCATACTGTTGCTGCGCTGTCCTTCCAAAACCCTCTCTAGCAAGCAGCGGCGATCCCCTGAAAGCTGGCCGGTGGTGGCCAGCCAGAGACGAATGCGTATGCACTGCCCCGAGCTGTGTGCATCCTAATCGTGCCCATTCCCGGGACTTTTCTGCAAATGCGCAGTAGTGATTTTCACGTACCGTGCATGCGCAGAACGCTGCTGTGAACGGGAACGTGATGAGGAGGGCCAGCTTTCAGGGGTTGCCGCTGCTGGCTGGAGCATCTTGGAAGGACAATAGTAAATTACCAACATAGGGGCAAGCACCGGTCACAAATAATGAAAGCTTCAAAAATAATACTATCTGAACTGTGTGTGCAGAAGGGGATTGTGAGAACTGTAACAATCAAAATAGAAGACTGATCCCCACAGAAACCGCACCACACAAGTTTAACAAAGTAACAAAAGCTTTATTGTATAACAATTAGGTTCCACCAATAAAATAAATTAAAATGAAAAATCCAGGATATCACACCATTGTATTAAACATGATATATGAATAAATATTACATACAATCATGAATTGGCTTCCAAAATGTTATTGATAAATGATGAATATCACCCCATGAATAGAGCAGGCTAAAGTGCTAGTGCTTATATCAAAAAGGAGGATCCCCCTAAATAATCAATGTAGGATCATAAAGATAAAGCAAGAGAGAGGAGGGACCCCGTGCATGAAGAAATGGTGAAAGTGGAAAAGCAGAGTAAAGTACCCAGCATGAAGTGATAGTGAGAAGGCTGGACGGCGCCAGCTCGATGTGACCAACCGTGACGAGGATAAGAAGCTTACCCGAGTGCTGGGGGATACCTGGAAGCGGTGTGATGCCCCTGGAATAGAGCCTTCGCCGCCGATTGCGGCTTCAACTGGGCATGCCCAGTTGCGAGCTGGCGCCGTCCAGCCTTCTCACTATCACTTCATGCTGGGTACTTTACTCTGCTTTTCCACTTTCACCATTTCTTCATGCACGGGGTCCCTCCTCTCTCTTGCTTTATCTTTATGATCCTACATTGATTATTTAGGGGGATCCTCCTTTTTGATATAAGCACTAGCACTTTAGCCTGCTCTATTCATGGGGTGATATTCATCATTTATCAATAACATTTTGGAAGCCAATTCATGATTGTATGTAATATTTATTCATATATCATGTTTAATACAATGGTGTGATATCCTGGATTTTTCATTTTAATTGATTTTATTGGTGGAACCTAATTGTTATACAATAAAGCTTTTGTTACTTAAACTTGTGTGGTGCGGTTTCTGTGGGGATCAGTCTTCTATTTTGATTGTTACATCTTGGAAGGACAGCGCAGGGCACAGGATGACTGCGTGGGGGCTGCGAGTGGCCCCAGGTAAGTTAAACTGTTTTTTTTTTTTTTCCGTTTTTTTTTTTTTTTTTTTTTCGTTTTTTTTTTTTTCTTCTTCGCTTTAGATTTCCTTTTATCACTGCAGAGATGTACATACACAATTTCTGTAACTTTGACACAGGAGGAGAGGACCCCGCCCATCAGGCTTAAATTCTACAGTAAAGCTCTATGCATGCTTAAAGGTGCCGGAAATCAGAAATAAAATGTTGTAATACATCGATTACTTCACCATCTAACTAACCAATCTATACTTCCTATTCATCAAAACTGGTTATAGAAACAGTTTTCTGATCGGCTAAATTGTCGTTGAACGATTACCATTAGAATTGTTCACAGTCCTTTTGGACATCAATAAGGTTTATTTTCTGCCAATCTGATCTCATTTATCTGATAGCTTGTCTGTGTGATTTTTCACTAAAAATTGTGCCTTTAGTGTGCACCTTTTGGCAAGCCTTGTGATCGTTTTGGTTGGAAATCCAGAGTGTTTACATGTGTCCCCCTGGTCTTCCCTCCATTGCTGACAGAAAATCCTTGGCCCATGCGATTGTTGTGCCTGCAGCTGGGTGTCATCTGCTTCCACCCTGTCCCCTTCCATATAACAGACAGACTGCTTGTCAGAGAGCTGAGCAGTGTGTCTGTACAATGATCTCTTTATATAAACGGGAACAACCATTTCAGGTTACAGTTTTATTAGGTGTGCACATAATTTAACAACCTAGTGATTAGGCAAGAGTCACTGTGGAGGTGTGAGGCCTGCTACATACTGCTGGGGAATGTCCAGTAAAGAAGAGAGAAAAAAAGGCACCAGAATGTACATCCTGCTTCTGAAGAAGCAGGTTTAACCCAGCGAAACAGCTGTCAGGCACTGGATTCCCCCGCTGCTCTGTACCTGCTATCTCCCAACTGGAATAAAGGGATTTTAAGAAGTGGTGCCCCGTTTTCTCTTCTTTACTGGACAATACAAAGAATCGTTGGATGTATCCCAGCTCCAGTTGCTCTGCCCTGCTGCATTTTGGTGCCAGGTACTGTTGTTTTCTTCTCACCCTATACTACTGGGGAACACTGCATTGGTGACAGCAGTGGGGGCATCATATTGGAGTGGAGACTAATTTGTTAAAATCTGTGTTCAGAAAAGTGGAGAAAAACAGGTGTAATATTGCTAAATCGGCAGTCAAACCATTCCTCAGAAAATTGGAGAAAACATGGAGCAGTTTTCCTAAACAGCCAGTAAAGACCCATATACACCCTAGATTAAAGATATCAGATTAATCCCATGTGTATACAGAAGCCCCCAACAGCCACCTGACCAGCTACCCGCCAAGTGGATCAATGCGTCCGAGTGACGGCCAATACCTTTTTGTTCTCCCTGCTCACACGCCTGTGCCGCTCTGTTGAATTTCCAACTCCACCCCCACACACATTGCAACTAAGGATGAGCGTTCAGAAGCCGAACGTTGTTCTGAATTATTCGGGTCAGAACACAAATTTCAAGCAAAGCAAACCTCAACGTTGTGTGCCAGTTCGTCAGCCCACCTCCCCCCTAAATAGCAACAGTAGTACAGCCTCGGCCCCGCATTGTCGCCCAAAGGATTGAGTCCCGACCCCTCTTTAGAGGCTGTTTCATATCAGAAGATGACTGCAGTAGGGGGAATTGGTGCCTTGACCATGGGCTATACAAAGTGCTGCCTAAAATTGTTAGCACTATACATAGGAATTGTAACGAAAGGAGTTGTGAGTACAGGAGACAATTGCCTGGATCTTAGAATGCAGTGTGGGACAGTGTTAGAAATTGTAAAGTTAGCCTTCCACTAGGGATGGTCAATGAGATGCAAATTCATCAGAGTTGATGCAAATTTATGCAAAAGTATGAAAATGGACAAGCTGCATACATTTGCATAATTTCGGAAGTTTTTGCATCTCATTGACCATCTTTACCTTCCACTTACTGCAGTGTAGAGTCTGGCATAATTGTAGACCCATTCACATACACTCGCGGGAAAATTACTGTACAAATTCACATTTGATGAGCGATCGCATTTAGCGCTTCTATAGCATGCTAATCGCGATCGCTCCCGAATCGCCGAAAAATGCTGCATGTAAAGTGTTTGCGATTGCCGCTAATCGGGAAATGGCCACAATCGGCAGCAATTGCGGCAGTGAGATCACATACTTAATCTAGTGCTTTGGCGATTAGTGGGAATCGCCCACTAATTGCCTAGATGTGAACGAGCCCTTTGGTGGAAGGAGAGATTTATGACCCCCTGAAGTTTAGGATCCAGTAGGTAGATCAGTATTTTTATGAAGTGCAGCTTTATTTTTTTTTTATTTTTTTATGGGTCCACTTTGACATTAGTACCTGTGTTATTCCTTTAGGGAGTGGATAAAGTAAGGTTAATGCCCCATGAAATAGAATGTTTGAAGTAAAACAGTTACAAACAACTAGGATGAGTCATAAGTGGTGACTGCCAGTTTTAGTAGAATTTAGGGAGAGGGATCTAATGGCTGCCCATTACTGCACACAGATTTTGAATCGATTTCAGCTTGAAATCGATTCACAACCATTTGGGCTGCCGTCTGCTCGCCGCTCCCGTGTGCTGCCCCAGCCAGTAGCAGTACATTACCTGTCTGCCGGCGTCCCCGGGTCCATGCTGAAACTTTCTCCTGTGACAAGCCGAAGTTCAAACAGTACAGCGCCCTCTACTGTTTGTACTTCCACTCATTGACTCAATCACATCCGCACCAATGGATTTGACGTGCTGTGACCACCCCTGGAGTCACAGGGATTTGTACATATCAGTTGAAAGGGTCCGCACCGTCTTTCAACTGATATGTACTTCCACTCATCACAGGACTGGACAGGAAGTGAAGAGGAGACAGGCCAGCTGGAGAAAGTGTCAGCACGGACAGGGGGCTCGCTCCGGCCGACAGGTAATGTATTGCTGCTGCTATGCTGTGTCAGTCGTCCCGAATCGATCGCCGATAACAACATGCTCCGGACTCGCCCGCGATCAAGTAAAATTTTCCGCCAGGACAGATCGCTTTTTGGATGGAAATCGATCGGTCAACATTTGCGTTATCGATTTTTACAGCAGATTCGATCACAGTGATCATTTCTGAGCATTTTGACACAGCGTAATTTGAAAATGTTACTCTTTCGGCTTTAAATGAATTACTGGAGATTTAAAACGTTTGAATTTCTGCTGTAGCGATCTTTTGCTATGTCATAAGTATTGCTTGAGGAGGGCATATTTCCAATAGCTGCCAATCATGACCTTTTAACATACACCATTTCAGATGCAGAAACGCAGCCTATTGAAATCAGTGGGTTGCATCTGAATCTCATGCAGGCAAGTAAAAAATAAATAAAAATGATGCATGCTGCAGTTTTCCGGAGCATGCATCCAAATCCCTATAGCCATGCATGGCACAGTAAAGGCATACAAATGCGATTTTGCATCAGTACGGGTACAGAGTCTGTTGCAGAAACATGGAAACGTGCCCTTAAGGCCAGTTTTACACTTCAGGGAATACCACGTTACTATGCGGTATTCCCCTTCTGGCATCCAGCCAAACAGGAAGAAAAGCGCGCTTGCAGTCACTTCCTGTTTCTGGTATGCGGAAGTGCATAGAAGCGTATTGTAAAAATACGCCTATGCACGTCGCCATGTCATCGCACTGCTGCCACTAACCTTTTAAAATACCTGCGTCACCATAGACTTCCGGTCCAACGCATTTCGACGCAGATACGCACACTAACAGTTATGGAAGCACGTCAGATTGAGGACTTCCGACGCACCGCACTGCAGGTAATATGAAAGCACCCATAGACTTTAACTGCCCTGCGGTAGCAGTGTGGTAAATCGCCGCAACGCACCAACAGTGTGAAAGGGCCCTCAAAGTAATGGTACATATGCCAGTGATGGACAGCGACTGCAAACTAGCGTTAGCAGGGATACAAGTAAATCAATAGGACAGTTGGATAATGCCACAGAAATTATTTGCATATTCAAAAGTGATGCATCATAGGAAACACTTGTTCACTTAAAAAGTACCCGAGCTGGTACACTGTGCCTGATTTATACTTACCTGGGCTTCCTCCACCCCTATGTGGACCGTGGGCTCCCTTGCCGTCCTTCCCTGCCGCTCTGTTCTCCTGTGAAAAGCTCTGATCGTTTGGAAAGTCGGAGCTCTTCTGCACGGCGCGTGCCCAGAAGAGCCTGACTGGCCAAAATTATTGGAGCTTTCTATGGGACAGTTTATTTTAATCCAGTTTGCTGTACTAAAACAGTAGGACATTGTTTTTGTAGCAAAAGAAAAAAAATGCGCATGCACAAAAAAGCCTGATTGGCCAAAATGATCTGAGCTTTCTATGGGAGAACGAAGCGGCCGAGGAGGATGGCGAGAACCCACAGTCCACATGGGGCTGGATGAAGCCCAAAAGAGGTATAAATAGGGTACAGTGTACCATCTCAGATTTTCAAATACCTTCTGTTTTAAGGCTAAAATATATTTGGCATAGCTTTTTAGTAAGAGGGCTTCATGGGTGGGAGTCTTTTAGCCCCTTATATTCTCCTAGTGCTTCTGGGTTACCATGAGCTATCTGGGTATTCTGAAATGCAGGAAGAGCTAGCAATTTTGTGCTGTAGTCTGACCTAGAAATATACATTAGCTTCACAAAGGTGGAATTTATGACAGACCTGACATTCAGAAGCTGCTTGTGTCCAGAGCACAGAATTGCAGAGCCTGTTGTAAAGAGGTCAAAAGTCGTATCTCTGACCAAGAGTCTTGTCTTATGAACTGTATTTCTATTGATTCTATCTATTCCATTCCCCACAATGGAAATTCTCTTTCTTTATGATGGCACAAGACAACTTTTTTCACATCCACCAAAGAAATGCAGGGCTGTGGAGTCGGTACAAAAATCTTCCGACTCTGACTACTCCGTTTATGAAACCTCCAACTCCGGGTACCCAAAATTACTCCGACTCCTCTACTCCGACTCCTTAGTCTAATACTTACCAGGTTTGTGGATTTTGTACACAAATCGTCCACCTCCTCAGTTTATGAAATCACAGACTCTAACTCTGACTCCGGGTACCCAAAATTGCTCCGACTCCACAGCCCTGGAAATTGGAGAATAGTTTTATGAACACCAGAATCAATACACCTTTCCTGAGCTCCATAGTGACTAAAATTTTATCTTTATAAGCTTAGTAGTGTAAAGTAGATTTTCACAGGGTATGTCTACAGAGTAAAACGTAAACTGCTCAAAGCTGCTTAGACAGCACATGTGCACCTTTTTAAAGATCTAGTTTGACCTCCATTAAAAAAAATGCAGTTGATAGCATATGTTTTAACAATGCACAAAGTTTTGTAAGTCTCATAACCATACATTTTGCAATAAACCTATAGAAAGTATCCACACTGCCTACAAAAACGTAGCCCCAGTGCTGGCCTTAAAGAATTGGTCTCTCAGCAGAATCGGGAAGTACTAGGCAGAGTCAAGTGACCAGCTCTCTGTAATATTGAAAGACTGGCTGGTGCCCAGCTCCTCTCTGACTGCCTCATGTAGGTAATGATGGAATTGGGGGAAGAGTGTGAACAGATCACAAACTACTATTCCGTCTCACCATGTTGCAGGAAGATGATTTTGCAGGCCCAGCCAATAATTAAAAAAGAGTAATGCAACAAAAAGATTTTCAGACTTTTCTACCTTTTTGTACTTTACAAACTATTTTATACAGAATGGGATTTAAAGCAAACTTGTGAGATCCACAGGTCTAAAATATAGAAACTTACCTTGGCAGAGGGAAGCCTCTGGATCCTCTGGAGCTTCCTACGTCCTCCTCCAGACCACCGACCAAGTGCTGGGACCCTCAAAAGCAGGGCTGTGGAGTCGGTACAAAAATCTTCAGACTCAAACTCTGACTCCTCAGTTTTTGAAACCACGACTCCGACTCCGGGTACCCAAAAAGGCTCCGACACCTCAACTCCGACTCCTTAGTCTAATACTTAACAGGGCTGTGGATTTTGTACAAAAATCATCCGACTCCCGAATCCGACTCCTCAGTTTATGAAATCAACGACTCCGACTCCACAGCCCTGCTCAAAAGTTTGTGGCCACACTCCTGTACCTGAACAAGCATGGCCTAACTGCGCAGAATGGCACGCGTCTGCGCAGTAGTTAGGAGACCCTGCTTGTTCGGCTCTATGCTACTCCGCAGGTGTGAGTTGCTTGCACAGTGCAGTTGAGCTTCGGTGCAGAGCCCTTGTCAACAGGCTTCAGTGGGTTCCAGTGCTGGAACGGCGAGGGGGGCGGGGGAAGTCTCTGGATTATCCAGAGGCTTCCCTACACTTGGGTAAGAGCCCATTTTCCCTTCAGATACACTAAAAATAAAACTTGGAGTTGACTCTGGATGCATGCAGCTGCATTAGAGGTAGGTAGCTGCTAAAAGGATTTGATGGACCAATGCAGTGTACTGCTGGAAGTGACTGGTTATGGTAATCTTTTCTGAATCATTTTTGCCTGGGAAAGCTTGGAGGGTAAGTGTGAAGAAATGTGTATCCATAAGTTAATCCAAGTAAAATATAACCAGCTGCGATGTGTAGCCTAGCTACTGTCATAGTCACATCTATACCAGTGAGAGAGAGCCTTACACTTGGTGTATTAGTATAGTTACATAGTATCTCGTCTTCAAAGCAAATACTTTAGTATGCTGATGTTTGTTTATAAACTATATTGTCAGTTGTAGTCCTGCCAGTGAGGCAGATGTGCTGCAGGCCTGTTTTCTGTACAGTCTGCTGGGAACTGCATGTCAGTTACCAAGACATTTTAGGTGGGGCTCCATTTCTGCTTTCTTTACAAACCTTCAGTATATTAAAAAGAAAGCACTCCATTTTGTGTTTGTAACTCTTTGCATTTGTCTGAAAGTTTTAGTAATCCTATTAGAATATAACACTCTGAATAAAAATACATAAAGTATAAAGTTTTGTGTAGTAAAGCAATTCATTGTAATCCAGTTAGCTGTACCAAAACAGTAGGACATTGTTTTTGTAGCAAAAGAAAATAATGTGCCACAGAAAGTATTACAAACTCAGTTGACAGTGCGTTGTGCTGTAGTACATGCCAGATATGGTTAAATAAGCCCACGAGTCTTGAGGAGGCAATGAAGTGACTGATTGCACTTATTGACTCATGCATAGTAGTGACACACTGCTAACATCTGTTCTTTCTTCTGCATGGTAAACTGACACTTTGTAATTCTGTTTGAGTCGAGAATCATAAGGTGAAAAGTTCCAGCAGGGATTGACTGTTGAGCAGTAGTGTAATGAGAGTGACTGGATTGGCCTTGCCAACCCACAAACCCAAGAAATCTTACTCTGGGAGTTCCTTGCTGGATGTAAGGGATTCTTTTTTTCCTTTTTGACTCTGATTCAGGATGATCAAACTGATCAAACTGTATGCAGAAAGTGGTGAAATCACTATGTGCCTAAAGCAAACAATTCTGGTATACTCCCTTTTTTAATGGTTTGAGTGGCATTACTAGTAGCTTAAACAAGGGTTGGCCAAGCATTTTGCTTTAGCCTGGTACGCACCTTCAGCTTTGATTAGCCAATCACTGACCAATTTTGCCACTGAGAGTATGAGAGCTCAGCTACACAATCTTCTCATAGTATTCAATATCTGTTGACCCTCATGGTAAAATTGGTGAGTGAGTGGCCAATCAAATTGAAGGTGTGTACCATGCTTTACATCGCTTCGTTCTAGAATGGTGAATACAAATGTGAGCTAGTGAAGTCTATCAATGTAGACCTGAACCCCATAATAACACAGGTCCAGGAAGTGGTCTTTCCTGTTGTTATGCCACTTCATAGGAGTCGAAAAGTGACTACAGTAGTTCTTCTCTAAGCTGAATACATTTTATGGTAGGTATCTACCCAGGGCTGTGAAGTTGGTACAAAAATCTTCAGACTCCTCAGATTATTAAACCTCCGACTGTGGGTACCCAAAATGGCTCAGACTCCTTAGTCTAATACTTACCAGGGCTGTGGATTTTGTACAAAATCATCCGACTCCGACTCCTCAGTTTATGAAATCTCCGACCCAAAATTACTCCAACTCCACAGCCCTGTATCTACCTTAAACGGAGCTATCATAAAACCACTCCTTGAGATTGCCCTATCTGGAGATTGCCACGCTGTGACGTCCCCATTTATAGAATGCCTGACCGTGATGGGTTCCCCTTGAATGTTTATAAACCGGGGCTGTGCAGTCAGTCAAGGAGTCGGAGCACTTTTGGGTACCTGGAGTCGGAGGTTTCATAAACTGAGGAGTCAGCCGGATGATTTTTGTACCAAATCCTTGGTAAGTATTAGACTAAAGATGAACCATTGCAAAAATCTCAAAATTTAAAACCCATACAAATAAGAAGTACATTTCTTTCAGAGTAAAATGAGCCATAAATTACTTTTCTCCTACATTGTTGTCACTTACAGTAGGTAGTAGAAATCTGACATTACCAACAGTTTTTGGGCTAGTCCATCTCTATAGGGGATTCTCAACATGGCCTTTATTCTTTATAAAGACACTCCCTGAAAATGATTAATACAAAGATGCTGGCCAGCCTCTCACGAAGTGCTTTTAAAAATAAAGAAAACCCTGAGAACCCCCTATCAGAGGATGGGCTAGTCCAAAATCTGTCGGTAATGTCAGATTTCTACTACTTACTGTAAGTGACAGCAACATAGGAGAAAAGTAATTTATGGCTCATTTTACTCCAGGAGAAATGTACTTCTTAATTGTGTTTTTTATTTTAAGATTTTCGCGACCGTTCCTCTTTCACACTAGAGCCCTTTTTCGGCGTTTCAACACAAAGTTGAAACTTTGCGTTAACCAAGGTAAAATGAAAGTCTTTTTTTACCTTTCATATCAGATGCTGCGTTTTGATGCGTTGCGGTAAGACGCACCCGGGAGCATTTTGTCGGGAATCAGCATTTTCCTGCCGGGTTAATTTACTACCACCGCTACTCAGTGTCGCACCACAACATCCCGATAACACGCCGCAGCCTATTCAACGTGTGCAGAAAACTGCTCCTGCAAGCGTTATCTAATGTGAAAGAGCCCTTAAAGGGAACCAAAAGCAAGTAAAATTGTTTAAAATAAACACACGACGTAACTGCAAACGAATATTACATACTAAACTCACTGTCAGTTCCTCTCAGAAGCTCACCATTTTCTTTTTACAGTGATCCCGTCTAGTTCTGACAATGGCCTCAATTGACTAAGCTTATCTCCTGTCTTTAATAACGTTTCTAGAGTTATCACCATGGTGATGAGGCATGTAGCATTCAAGAAACATTTTACCTCAGGAAAACCTAAAGTTAACTCGTCTGTCTTTAAGTTAACTCTTCAATCCTTAACCTATTTTGGTTCCTGGACGTAGTTTCTACGTCCAGGAACCATGCGCGCTACCGCGCGCCCCCGCGGCCGATCGTGCACGCGCACTCCCAGCCGCGGATTCGGTAGCCAAGGAATCAATGTATCGGGCTACGGAGCCCGATCATTGATTCCTCTCCCCCGCTGAAAAAGCGACAGCTTCTCTCGGAAGCTGAGCTTTTTCTGGCCGTCTTCTTCCTGATGCGTCACTCTAAGCGCGTGCTATGCTTAGAGTGACGTCATGTAAACAAACTCATGGCCGCCATCTTGTGGCCAAAAAGTAATACTACACCTGAAAAAAAAAAAAAAACCAGAATTAACACACATTTACATTATAAATCTATTGTTTACCTCCCACCCTCCCAAAAGTACCCAAATAAAATGTTTAGTATAAAAAAAAAACAAAAAAACAATTACAATAAAAAAAAAAAAAATGTAAATATTTACCGAAGGGTCTAAACTTTTTAAATATCAATGTAAAGATGAAATATTTCTATATTTTTTATTTTAAACTTGTAAATAGTGATAGATGCAAAATGGAAAAAATGCACCTTATATTTCCAAATAAAATATTGTCGCCATACATTGTGATAGGGACATAATTTTAACGGTGTAATAACCGGGACATATGGGCAAATACAATACGTGAGTTTAAATTATGGAGGCATGTATTATTTTAAAACTATAATGGCTGAAAACTGAGAAATAATGAATTTTTCCATTTTTTTTCTTATTCTTCCTGTTAAAATGCATTTACAGTAAAGTGGCTCTTAGCAAAATGTACCCCCCAAAGAAAGCCTAATTGGTGGCGGAAAAAACAAGATATAGATCAGTGCATTGTGATAAGTAGTGATAAAGTTATAGGCTAATAAATGGGAGGTGAACATTTCTCACGTGAAAATGACGGAACCTGAATGGGTTAATATAACTCCAGAATTGTAAAGTTAAAGACAGGCTGTTAATTAACTGCGTGTGAAAATAACTACAGGGAGGTAACTCAAGGAATGAAGAGATAACTCTCTTCACTATAAGTTTTCTCTTGCCTTATTATCTCCAGCATGATCTTAGTGAATTGAGGCCCACATTTTGTCAGAACTGAAATATACCAGTTGCTGTCAGTTATACATCAGCAACTGTCAGTTAAAACCGAATGTGCAAGGTAATGTCCATGTTTCCCTATGGCTCACGTGGGTGATTATTATGGTTTAACAGTGTGCTGACCAGGAAGCTGTTATGGGGTAATTGCTATTTTTCAAATGGAGGACAGAGAATTCCATTGATCACAGTGGACAAATGGGACACAGGACAGGAGAAAGAGATTGATGAGTAGACTACACAAGAGGTAAGTATGGCATGTGTATGGTTATTTTGACTTATCATTTTCAGTTCAGGTTCTCTTTAAGGCCCCGTTTGCACTTACTCATTTTCCAAGTAATGCCCATGTTTTCCTATGGCACAGTTCACACTTAAAGAGACTCTGAAGCAAAGATAAATTCTATTTTTTAACTTGTATTCCTGTCCATCACTAGAACAGCTGCTAAACTGCCGCTATCCCGCGGCAAAACGAGGAGTCTATATACCCCCCAAATCCCCTCCGTGGTGCCCAGGGAGCGCTTCCTGAATGAGGCAGTGCTAATGGCTGTAGCTCTGCCTCTCAGTGCGTCAATCCCCGCTGATTGCTGCCTCTCCCCGCCCCTCTCAGCCTTCCTTCACTGAGATGGGCAAGGAGAGGCGGTGGTCCACGCGGCAATTGACGCGCTTGGAGGCAAAGATGCAGCTCATAGCTCTGCCTCCAGGAGCAGCAAAATCTACGACCAAGAAAGTTGTGGATTTTGCAGGGGGATTTGGGGGTATTAACCTCGTTTTGCCGCGGGATAGCTGGGGTTTAGCAGCTGTTATACTCAGTGACAGGAATACAAGTTAAAAAAATAGAATTTATCCTCGCTTCAGAGTCTCTTTAACACAACTGATTAAGTGTAAACGGGGCCTAAGAAGTCTGAGCCATTTTGAGTACCTGGAGTCAGAGTAGGTGTTTTCATAAACTGAGTCGGATGATTTTTGTACCAAGTTTACCAACTCCACATCCCTGTTATAAACTATATGCCACAGAATTATCGTGTATCCTAGGCAGCTATCCATGTATAATGAAATCTTTTAGAAGCATAAACTCTAATTGGAAATTTGTTCTTTTATCCCTTTTATTCTGCTCATTTTGTACTTTTTGCATTAACCGTATACTGCTCAAACAGCCAATTGATGGGGATATTCATTTAGCATTATTTAACATATTCTTTGTTTTGCCTAAACACAGGACATGGGAAAACCTCGAGAGATGCTGCTTCAGTGCGGGCTACACACCCCATCCCAGCTGCGTGTGGAATATACTATTTTGAAGTGAAGATTATTAGTAAAGGCAGAGATGGGTATGTATTTCACCTTGTGGATATTCAGCCAGCAGAGGAAACAAATAATTACAAAGACCTTGTGAAGCGGAGCTGTCACCAGAGATAGAGATTACATCTGACAAATCAATAGTGTACATTTCAGGTTTACCAGATCACATCATTATTATTTATTGGAAAGGTTCCATCTTCCCCAGACATTGTATGAATTAAAACCATTGTTCCAAGTGTATAAATCTTGTTTCAGCCTAAGGGTGAGTACTTGTGAACAATTGCTGTCACCTTCAGGGATTGATATTTGATCCCTTGGGAGACAGTTTGGGGCCAAGTTCTGTACAGACGTTTCTGTAACCTAGATGTGTTCTGTTGTTATGGAGAAGGGCAGAGGCACAATAAAGCGGCACAGAGCGGGAGGGATAATGGGCAGAATGACAGCCCTGGTCCGTGGTCAGACTGGTTGAATCGGTAGGCCAGATCTCTTGCTGAGGCATTGGGGCTCCCATAAGTTGTGCACACGCTAGATGGTTCTTGGCCAAGGTAGCCGATCTGGTCTGGCAAGAATCTAGCTTGTATGCGGCCTCGATGCGTGTGAGAGATCTAGACTTCTGAATCACCTCATCTGAGCACAGGCCCAGGCAAGTATTCTTCTTACTCCTCCCATTCTGTGCTGTTTGTCAAGCGCCATGCTGTCCCGCCCGCCCCTCCATAGCAACAGAATGCATTTCTATCTAGCCTGTAGGGTAGCAACTCATTTTGTACAAACCTCCACTTTGAACTGTCCTAAGAAGTTTGTGTGTACACACACCTTGAACTAAAGAAGAAAATCACACCAGGAAGTTTGGGAGGAACTGGTGGTGGACAAAATAATATGAACTCGAGAAGCCAGTCTGTCCAATGCAGGAGTCAGAATGAATTTTGTAAGGGCTAGCTCAGTTGACAACCATTAGATAAAAACTCAAATTTTAGGATCCAACTGTAGGTTTGGTGTTTTTTACAGAAGCCTTGCCTACCTGTCTTCTGAGATTTTTCAATCCCTGGATAATCATGATTTACAGAATAAAAGCAAATTAAAGAGTGCCTGTTGTGTTCACTCAGAATTGTTCTGGGTTACATTATAGGAAAACATAGTAATATAAAAGGAAACGGGCACAATAATGACTATTATGCACTCAATAAACATAGCTGTCCACATACTGTCCTCACTTTTTTTTTTTTTTTTTAAAGCATTTAGTGTTAATCATTTTTCCTGTACGGCATATAAAGATGCACTTAGCTAGGTTGCTGGCTGTGACCACAATAATATTGGTGCATAGGTTGCTGGCTGTGATTGGTGCATAGGTTGCTGGCTGTGACCACAATAACATTGGTGCATAGGTTGCTGGCTGTGACCACAATAATATTGGTGACAGTTGTGTGAGGTATCTTCCTCAGTGTCTTTAAATTCTCAGCTGTTAGACAGCAACATGTCAACAGTAAACCGTGCATAAAAAGAGATTTGGTTGGCTCACACCTTACCCAATATACAGCTCTTTACAGTCCTTTTCCTCCCACCGCCCCCCCTTGTTTCCTGTTAGGTTGTTTTTGGTTATCACTACACTGTAAACCTCATTCATTCACTAATGTCCATTCTCTGCTCATCACAAAACTGACAGTGAATGGCTCCTGATAAATATATATATATATATATATATATATATATATATATATATATATATATATATATATATATATATATATATATATATATATATATATATATATATATATATATTATACACACACACACATACTTGTCACACTGCAACGGATCCGTGAAATCCATTCAGGTATGAGGGGGCTGCGATAATCCCATGCAGGCAAATGCGCTCTCCTATGTAGCCTTGGGGGTGGTAACACATGTGCCCTGGGTTCAAGCCAGACCACAGCGGAGCATCAGAGTGGACACTAGACTGTCCACTCCATGGTCGCATGTGATGCAGCAGCAGGTGGGAACCAAGCCTGACCATAGTTATACAGCATTGCTCATGACCATAGATATTATTACACAGTATATTATTTGCTGTATGCCTACTCCTGTCTTCATTGAAGCATTTGCACTGTGTGTGGGATTGCATTTCTCTCCTATTAGCTGAATCATCAAAACTTTATTAATTTAATACAAAATGTACCCATTTAAAGCAGATACTCAGCCTAAACAGTACATTTCAGGGGTCCTCCTGTAAGGGAAAGTTATAATTACCTGCAGTCTCTTCTCCCCCAAAGCCGCCGCTGAATTTGCCAACTTCCTGCGTGTAGCCCCGCCATTCTGGTTTCTCTAACGAAAAAGAGAAAACAAAATGGTGGGTTTTCTTTCAGGGGGGCAGGGGTACTTGCTTGAAATCTGTTGCTTGGGGGGGGGGGGGGGGGGCTTTAGGGTAGAAGACACTGCACCACAGGTAATTTATAACTTTCCCTTACATGGGAACCCCTAAAATGTACTGTTTAGGCTGGAATCCTAGTGTCCACGCTGGTAGTCTCCAGGACAGGAAGTAAGGTGCAGTATGTAAAATCTGACACATATTCTGGAGCTTCATTTAGACAGAAGGTATTCATTGGCAGAGCAAAGCACAATCTTCTCATAAAGTCCACTCAGCTATGCAGGTGCAGTAATCACGTAATATCAAACTATTCCAGCTATGATAATTACTAGTAAACTTGAAAAAGTGCTCAGTGTATAAACTCCTTCTTCTAGGGTACACATGTAGAATGAGGTTTCACATAGCAAAATTATAACCTTTAGTGGAACAACTACCTCAACATTAGAATGTTTTACAGTATATAAAACATGACTTGTCATGTACATGTCATTCATATAGTGTAGCATGAAATTATTCTAGTATACAATATTTTTCATAACAAATGCGCATTACAAATAAAAATATGTTCATTTTGAGCATCAGACCTAAACTTTACTATGCTCCTTCATCTAAAGATCTGCAGCCACCAGAGAATGGCCTTGACAATGGTGGGAGGTTCTTCATATTTGTTCTCATTGCCTGGCTGACAAACAGTGCAGTGTGGAGGAGTGAGGGTTGCAGGATCAGTGATGGCCTAGTCTGTGCATGGTAAATAATGGCTATCCTGATGTAAGCAGGGAGGCTGGAATCTGTTCTTGGATGCTGAAGAATTACCACTGAGCTATAAAATAGGATAATTCTTGTATGTTTTTTTCACTCATGAGTGGAATAATTTTTGTCACAAAATATCTACATTGGTTTGAGTTTCTGGAAAGTAAATCTGTCTTTCAATAAACCCACGTAAATCATTCTTTTGTGGTATTACAAAGAGAGCAGAAGCACAGTTTTTAATACATTTAATTAGACTGGTTTTTGTTTTTGGAAAGTTTCCAAGAGATGAGTGGGCATAAATGTTATGCTATCACTAGATGGCAGGGACAGAGCTGCACTGTCAGCCTGATAATGTCTCTGCTGCACTTCTGTGGTATAGATAGTGCTTCAGTAATGCTTTCCATACACTATGTGTAATATGGAAACTGGACCTCCGATATTCGTTTTGTACTCAGCTCTATTTGTTACTTAAACCTAAAGCAAGGCTTCCATATTTATTTATTTTTTTTAAGTCATACCAGTTGCCTTGCTATCCTGCTCATCTTTTTTGGTTGTAATAGTGTCTGAATAACACACCTGAAACAAGCATATGTAGCTAATCCAGTCATATTTCAATCAGAGCACCTGAGCTGCATGCTTGTTCAGGGTCTATGGCTAAAAGTATTATGCTGGGCATACACGGGTCGATACTTCCTTATTAATCGAGCCTCTGATGGCTGAGATTGATAATTTCCGACAGGTCCGATCACAGCGCGAATCGATTCCCCGCGGGCGGACAATAGAGGGGAATCGAGCTGAAGAAAAGGAAGCACCCGCGGGGACTAGCGGGAATCGATCTGGGTGGCCGCGAGGACACGGCGGGAGTTGATCCGGCAGCTAATCGAGCCGCCGGATCGCTCCGTGTATGCCCAGCATTAGAGGCAGATGATCAGCCTGATGATGCGTTGTTTAAAAGGAAATAAAACTGGAAGCCTCTCTATATCCCTCAGGGCCCGTTTCCACTTGCGCAGAAACTGGGCCGAATCCGCAAAGTTTCCCCGTAGGCAAATTGCACAGGAAAACTCTGCCATAGAAAACAATGGCACTGCTAGCCGAATCGCTTGCGTTAGCAATTCTAATCGCTAACGCTAGCGATTCGAATCGCTAACGCAGGCGATTCGTCCGGCATTTCCATCCGAATCTGTGCGTAACCGCAGTTTCAGAAGTGGCGCCACGCGTCTCGCAGACGCGTGCAGCTGCAGTGGAAACGGGCCCTCAAGCTTTAGGTTCCCTTTAAGGGCCTACTCCAAGATTTTTCCAATTTTAGTTTTAAAAACCATGGGGGAGAGTTGGAGAGCAAGAAAAAGTATAGATGCCCTGTGTTCCCATTTGGGAGAATTCACTCATTTTTTGCCCAGACAGGTTGTAATCAAGAGAAAGTAAAACATTTAGGGCCAGTTTCCACTTCTGCGGAAATCTGGCCGAATCCGCAGAGTTTCCCTGCAAGCAATTTGCACTGGGAAACTGCCATAGGGGCTAATTCTGCCATCTGAATCATTTGCCTTAGCGATTTGGGCCAACATTGCAGCATTTTACCATGTGGGCAGCAGCTAATCCCATAGCGTATCCGCAGACCAGGAGGTGGGCGACTTACGGCCGTGTGCGGCGGCTAGTGGAAACAGGCCCTTAAACTTTATGTGAAATGAGGAAGAGCTGTGCCCTTTTTTTTTTTTTTTTTTTTTTTTTTTTTTTTTGGTGTGTGAAGGAATTTCATGCTTCAGGCAAACCCAACTATTGAAGCAGTCTTTGCCCATACAGTGACAAAAATCTCTGCCTGCTTTCACGCTAGCATGCAGATTGGTGAGAGTAAGTAAGGCAAGCATTTACCCCACTGCGTGGGCGGAGAGAGCAGGGGGGTGTCTCTGCGTCTGGGTCTAGCTCCAATAGTTGCTTCAGCAGTCAGATTTGCTTGATGAGATTATATACTAACATGGTAGTAGAAGGTTTGGAAGAGGCACACCTTACCGCAGGTAGTGGGCTGCATAGCAAGGATGAAAAGCCACATCCAATGCAATATAAACAGTTCAAGGTCTGCCAGCACACCAAAGATAATTTGCAGGAGTGTTTATTCCTCAATACATTTGTCGACACAAAATATGACAATTGTTTCGAGGCCAAAGAAGGTCCCCTTCATCAGAAAGTGCAGGCATACGATACTCTAACAAGGGGGTGGAGAGGTATAGGCACCCCTGTGCATACGGCTATTTTCACTTTGTCAGGTTTGCTTTGAATTCTACAATTTCACAGTGTTTCTTAAAGAGACTCTGTAACAACATTTTCAGCCTTATTTCTTCTATCCTATAAGTTCCTATACATGTTCTAATGTGGTCTGGCTTACTGCAGCCTTTTCTAGTTGCACTGTCTCTGTAATATAACTAATCTTCTTACCTTTGTCGAGCCTTGTCAGCCCAGAGAGGAATGTGCTGTGATAGGGAGAAGTTATGCACACCTCCCCAATGCCCTGTGTGTGTGCTGTGTGTATGAGTCACAGCCAGCGTCTCTGCTCACAGCCAGCCTGTCTGTGACCTTGTAAACAGCTGTGAGTGCAGAAAGATCAGTTCAAAGCCCAGACAAGCAGCTAAGGCAACAGGTGGGAGAAACATTACAGCAGTGAAGTCATGTTTGAGAGGAGCCTCTGCAAATGGGCACATGCTCTGATGATGTATTTCCTGTTTGGCGGCCATCTTAATTGTTTACAAAAACAATGAATAAAACAGTGATTTTTATCACCAAGAAAGCAGCAGGAGCAGCGAAAATGTCACAGAGGGGGCTAGGAGAAGACTACAAACAGGCTGGTACTTTTATTTATGTAAGATTTTCACAGTACAGATTCTCTTTAAAGCAACAGGGTCAGCCATACTATGCCAGGAAAAAAAATCACATTTTTATTCGATAACTACCTGCTCTACTAACATATGAGGTGCATTGTACTGTCCATTGTCCAGGTTTTGATTTCAGTGAATTCTATTTAGTAAATAAAGAGAATTCTGTTCCAAGCATTTGCGGTCTTTGTTTCCTCTGATTGAAGCCAATACTGATTTTATTACCTCCCTTACACTTTTCTTTTTCCTTCTAGAATCTCTGTCATAGCTGTTTGCTCTGTAAACACATGAGAGAACAGAGGCTTAGAGATCGTATTTCAGCAGCACTGAACTGCCCTCAGCCCATCAGTGAGGAGCAGGAATGTGGGAGGGGAGATGACAAGCTTCTCTTTGTCCTTGGCGATGGCAAGAATAGAGCCAGTCTAAATGAAGATAAGATTTATTACAGCAGAAAGAGTTCTGAATAGATTGGAGTGCTTGCAATGCAGGGTGGGGTTCCAAGCTGCACAATGAACACAGAGCACTGGGTAAATGGAATTTGATTTGGTCGCTGACAATCCCTCTTTAACCACTTGCCAACCGCCCACTACCTATGGGCGGCGGCAAACTGGCACCCCCAGGGCCGTGTAACGGCGATCGCCGGTGGCTCCTGGGGGACTGAATAGCCGGGGATTGCACGCAGGGATGCGCACATCCGCCGGCATTAGGCTCTACAAGCACACTGATCCTGCCCCCTGATTGCCCACAGCACCCCTCAGACCCCTGTTTGCACCCAATCACCCCCCTAATCACGCATCAATTACTTCCTGTCACTATCCGTCAATGCTATATTTTAGATTAGGTTCTAAACTGCCCCCTGGGCGCTCCTGATCACCCCCCCCCCCCCCACACACCCTAAAGTAACCCTGAAGTGGAAAAAATGCCCCTAGGGGGCACTTTGGGAGGGGGTAACCTCTGGATTCTAAAGAGCCTTCCCTCGTCCTCCACTTCAGCCCTGCTACAGCTGTGGGACCCCAAGAATCTGGCGACAAGGGCTTATCAGCGCTGTGCACATGCGTAGTAGCATAGGAGCTTTTCAGTTGGTCAATAATTACAGTGGCAGCCTGCACAGGTGCACTAGCAGCTTTCCACTCAGGCTCTGGTGGAAATAGCTGAGCCCAATTGTGCTAGGCTATTTCCGCTGGAGACTGAGCAGAAAGCCGCTAGTGCACCTTCCTGGGCAGGCCACTGGTTTTACTGTTTGAGTGGAAAGCTGTTACTGTGCATGCTCACAGCGATGACCAGCCAGGCCACTGTTATTGTTATTGGTTGTTCGGGGGCGCCAGCGCTGGATTAGACTGGCTGAAGAGGGCGGGGGAAGCCTTATTACCCTCCCGTGGTAATTGCAGTAAAATCCCTTTATAGTAAACCCCAAGGGACTGGGAAAAGTGGATTACTATATCAGATGGTTACTATATCAGAAATAGTCAGTCATACCCAAGCACATACAGTACACTATAGTATGTATTGTATCTTAATACAATCAATAATTGGCAGTCATTTTTTATTTTCAATGCTTCAACAAGTGAGCACAATGTTTAAGCCAGATTGAAATGCATAGTGCTCAGTATGCAGGCATGGGATTTGCATGCAATAATCATGCAACAACTTGCACAGGAAGCATAGGTCTCACTAGTTAATGCAGATACAGTACTAATCGTGTGCTCCTCTGGCTACATTTCTGTGCAGCCTGAATGACACTTTAGTGTTGCAGCCATGCACAAGCAAGCCACAGATGATAAGCAATTGCCTCAGTAATCAGGCAGCAGCTTACACAGAAAGCATAGGTCTCACCGGCTTTTGAGGTAATCCGTGCAGGCCAAGAGTAGTGTGCAGATAGCAAGCAGGCTACAATTGGCCACCAGCTCGCCCACCAACCACAGCTCATGGGTCTCCGACTGACGTATGCACCTGCCCATTACCCACTATAGCCAGATACAGAATACCGCAGGGGCCACAACACAGGTTTATTGTAACAGGGGTTACTCCTATATATTTATAATGGTGCTTGGCTGGGACTTGGACATTAGTTTCTTGTACCAAAATATTTACTTTATCAGTTTAATATAATTACATTATACTGTATATATATTTTTTATAATACTTACTGACTCCCTTTAAAGTGGTTCTCCAGGCAGAACTATGCTATTTTGTTATCCCCATACAGCCATCCAGTTGACAACTGAAATATAAAGCTGTCCCCACATAAATGCAGTGGCTAGTGTAGTGTAGCTCTCAGGCGCTTCCAAGAGAAGAAAATTTGTATACAAATGTTGGTATTATTACTACATACTGAAATTCAAAGAGTGGTGGTTTAGGAAAATGAGGCTCTTCTTTCTCTCTGTTTCTCAGGAAATCTGTCAGAGAAAGAGGGAAAGGAAGTGCTACTGGAGAAACTACTGGGTGGAGTGCAGGTTGTTGTGTACTTCTCAGAGGCTGAATAATGTGGAGCAAATTTATCAAAAGCAGTGCAAAGAAAACTGTAACAGATGTCTATTACAAGGCTTCTGATTGGTCACTCTGATCAAGTGGTCCATTTCTCTTACCTGTTTTGCATCAGATTTTTTTTCGAATTGTTGCACTGTTTTTGATAAATCAGCCCCAAGTGTAGGGGTTCAAAAGACACAGACAAGTACATAGGAGGGAAAGGGAATGGTGAAGAAAAACTGATAGTTTTGATCTCCCACTGGATTGTTGAGCAACACACAAAGGACTGTATGATCTTTTCCCGTAATGCATTGTGCTGGTTAAAGGCCTGCTCAGTGTGTAATAAGTTAGAACTCTTCTTAGAAAAATACTACCACACTCACAAAGTCAGGGGATCGCAATTACACAAGGTTCACTCCACCTCGATCAATAATACTTCAATCCCTGTGTCACAGGGAACAGGGATTGAAGTATGCGCAGTGATTAAATCCAAGTAATAAGTTAGAATTGAGAAACTGATTTTTTTTTCTTAAAGAGAATCTGTACTCTAAAATTTTTACAGCAAAAAGCATACCATTCTGTTCATTATGTTCTCCTGGGCCCCTCTGTGCTGTTTCTGCCACTCTCTGTAAACACTGCCTAAAACTGTTAATTACAAGCCAGGATTGCAGCAAACTAACCACTGTGCAATTAGGAAAGGCTGCAGTAAGCCAGAGCACATTAGAACAGGCAAAGGAACTTATAGGATAGAAGAACTAAGGCTGAAAATTTTGTTAGTCTAGATATACGGCCATTGTAAAGGTACATACACAGGTCTGATTTTTTCCGAATGACCGATCGTTTGGATGGCAAATCAGGCGTGTGTACAAACGGTCGTTCAGCTGATAAGGCTGATTTTGGCGGATCCGTCAAAATCAGCCTTATCAGCTGAACGATCGTTTGTACACACGCCCGATTTGATGTCGAACGACCGGCCGTTTGGAAAAATCAGACGTGTGTATGCACCTTTATTCCTGTGAGCACTTTATTAGTCTAATCCATTCTAAACTGTGTGATCACCTTAAAGAACAAGTGACACCCATCCTAACCTAGAAATAAAAAAACACATATACTGTATACTAGTAGATAAATGCTAGTTCTATTTACATCAGATGTATTGCACTGTCCACGTTATGTTTCCTGTGAATTTTATAAAGGAAAAGGAGAGAATCCTATTCTAGGCAGTTTCCATCTTTGTTACCTTTGACCTCCTGACATCATTTCTTTCCTCACTTTTTTCCCCCTCTTGCTAATTGTGTATTCGTTTCCCGCCCTCCTCCCAGAGTCTTCAGACACTCCCACCGAGGTCTATACTAGGAAGTGCACTGTCTCATTAGGAGGGGGAAATAAAGTGAAGGGGAGGAATATATTATAGATAAAGACCCCCAGCATGCAGCTGTTTGGCAATCGCACTTAAGGGGCCAGTGCCCCTATGGTATGTGATAACTCCAAACCATAACAGCAGAAAAAGTTTTGAATGCAGGATTAGCATCTTTATCACTTAATACACTCAGACCAGTGGCTGTTGAAATTTAATTTTTATGGTGACAATCCCGCTTTAAGGGCCCATTCACACTAGAAGCGCTTTTCTGAGCGTTTTGCAATTGATTAGCGTTTTTTAAAATGGCTTTTTTACCGCAATTTTAATGAAAGTGAATGGGTCGATTTTAAAAACTGTTAATCGCAAAACGCTCAGAAAAGCGCTTCTAGTGTGAATGGGCCCTTAGATCCCACTTTTACTTCTCACACCATCAGAATTTTTATTTTTGATCCTACTGGAATTTGCCATCATATTTTTATGCACCTTTTTAAAATGTCTTTTTGACGTAGGGTTACGAAGAGAAGATCCGTTTGAACAGTCACTTGATTATTTACTATCTTGCTACACATGGTTCCTATGGGAATATTGTATCCTCAACACAAACACTAGTGCACGTCATGGAAGGGGCTCTGGGACGCCCAAACACACATGCAACACCAAAAGGGGGAGTACAGGTGAGCCCCAGTGTTCCCACCACCAGGGGATTCACCCACACTGCCTCTAAATGCTCAATGCAAACACAAGAGAAGCAAATGCTCACTTCCAGCCAGCAATTGCCCATTTTCTATTGGTCTAGCAGAAAACAGGTTACAGGGTTCAGTGGCACATAATCGTAGACTGTGACCAGCGTGCAGGTAAACCTCAATACCCCCCTCCCTACACTAACCTGCATCTGCATACTGGAAGGTGCAAAGAGGAATATTGTATCCTGCCTGATCCTTTTTGATTACTTAAAAATCTATCAAAAGGAATTGTAAAAATGATCATACATCATTTTGTTTATTGGTAACTTGCACACATTTACACTTTACACTTTTAGGATAGGAAAAAACACTTGGTCTATTGACTGGACATTGCTTGTTGCTCCTGTTTCTTAAAGCGGGATTGTGACTATAAAAATCATATTTAAACAGCAACTGGTCTGAGTGTATTAAGTGATAAAGATGCTAATCCTGCATTCAAAACTTTTTTTTTTTTTCTGCTGTTATGGTTTGGAGTCATCACATATCATAGGAGCACTGGCCCTTTAATTGCCATTGCCATCGGCTGGCAAAACAGTTGTGAGGGAGGAAATTTCAGGATTACCTTCAGTCAAAGGTTATCAAGATGGCCACTGTCTAGAATAGGATCCTCTGCTTTTCCTTTATAACATTCACAGGAATCATAACGTGGACAGTGCAATACATCTGTTATGTAAGTAGAACTAGTATTTATACTTATATATGTGTTTTTTATTTCTAGGTTAGCATGGGTGTGACTTGTTCTTTAAGAACTGATAGGGTGCATACTCACTAAATGTGATGCTGTCCGCTTTAGTGCAGAAACGACTTAGAACTGACGGCCCATGTTAATCAGTGTCTTGTTTATATCTAATGCCCTTTGCAAAACAATTGACACACACACATGTTTGTATCTGTCGTATTCTATGAAGCGCCTCTGAAAATGTGTGTAAACACATTACATAATGTATGAGGCCTAGGAATGCCACTGCTTTTGACTATAGACTGTATATTGTACCGCTTTGGAAAACAGTGGTAACAAATGTAATAGCCTGGAAATTGCTCATAAGCAGAATTCAACCAGCTATATAAAGACTATTAAAGGGGAACTCTGTGCGCAGACTAATATAATGCAGAAAATATTCATGCATACAGAGCAAAGTACACATGGACCTGGGAAGGCATTCCAACAGCTAAAGAGTTAGTCACCATCCAGTCCATGTATCTTCTGCATGTGTTCATTTAAAACCAAAGGCTGACAGCTGAGCATTTCTGGTCATGAGTTCATGCTGGGAGTTGGCTGTGGGATGTAGCCATGCAAATGAGGATAGCATGAATTGTCTCCCTTTGTGTCGTCCTATTAAAAAGCAAGAGTATGTGAACACTGATTAGGCATTAGGGAGTGGATTCACTTTTTTACATGGCTTTAGACCACCCCCTCCTCCAAGCACAAACTCAGAACCTAAATAATGCTTAAGGGCCGGTTCACACTGGTATAAAAAGCAGTCCACAGTGTTTCGAAACGGACTAGATCCTAACTGATGTGTACAGATACTATGTTAATCAATGAGATCTGTTCACATTACTCCGTTCAAACAGATCTGTTTGGTCCGTTCCACCGAACAGAGCACAAGTTTGGGGAGGCTGAGATTTTTCCAGATTGAGGGATGCGCTACATTGACTGATCACTAACGTTCCAGAGGGTCACAGATGCCCAATAAAAACTGTTTAATTTTTGATGGATACGTTCTTTGATCCGTACAATGTGAACAAGCCCAAGCTCTTGAGCCGTCAGCCGGGGACAAACTGCTTTAGGCCCCGTTCACACTTGCGGTTTTTTAAAAACCGGAACGGATGTCCGGACCGCACCGGATCCGGACCGGACCTGATCCGTACGGTTCCTATCCGGATCCGTTCCGTTTGCATCCGTTTTCCGTGCGGTATGAACACGGTTGCAGTCCGGATCCGTTTGAGATAACAAGCTGCTGGGGTCTGGGAGGTCGGCAGAAGCTCTGGGGTCGTTGTAGGGCCTCACCTCCTCGTTATCAGACGTATCGGACATGTTGCTGCCGGGGAGCTCCAGCGTGAGGTCGCTGCTTCTCCACTCTGTGGGCGCTGGGCCCATGTGTTCCCGTCCAGGATGGCCGCTGTAGCATGGAGGAAGCATGGGAGGTGGGGTGGAGCGTCCCTTTTTTACGGCCAGTGTGTTGTGCGCTCTCCGGTTCTCATTGCTTTGTATTGGCCGGATGCAACAGTCCGGCTCCGCTCCGGATACGTCTGCCGGAGGACCAAAAAATAGCGCATGTTGGATCTTACGCCGGAGTCCGGATCCGGTCCGGCTCCAGTCCGGACGGAACGGACGCATGTGAACGGACGCATAGACTTTCATTGCTGTGCCGTGCGTCCGTTCCGCATGCGGTCCGGCTCCGGCACGGCGATTCCGGACGGCGACCGCCAATGTGAACCGGGCCTTAGACTTGTAATTTTACATTTCTGTTCTAAAATGGATACTGTGATTGTCTCCATTCTATTTTTCAGGTACATGGGCATTGGGCTGTCCACACAGGGTGTCAATCTGAACAGACTCCCAGGTACGTTCAGGATCTTACAATGTGTAGAAGTAGTAGTGTGCTCCAACACCCATTACATTTTACTTATGCGATACTTTAAAGCCCATGGAAAGCCAACATTGATTAGGGCAAATTCTTAAAGCGATTAAGGTTGGTTAGTGTCATTATAAATATTAACTATAGAATTGAACTTTGTAAGCTTAAAAATCCATTGTGCAGCTGTGCTTAGCCATACAGACCTATTATCACTAATGTCTGAGTTTCCTGTGTACAGTCTGTATTCCTATAATTGCTCAACACCTGCTGCAAGCAAAGTATGGAAATCAGTGCAGGGTGGCAAAATACTCAGTGTTGCACAGCTGTACATTCGTATATGGCAGCCAGGACAGGGTGCAGAGGCACTGAAAGTAAAAGAGATGCTGTGGTCCTAATTAGGGTAGACAGCCACTGCTGTAGCAAAGATAAGGTCTCGCCCTGCCCTACCTATGAACGCACTGTGCTTGGAGGAAGAGCATTTTTATTGTTGGGGTTCTAAGCATTACATGAATAGGTTGTTGATCAAAAGCAAACCTGAAGCCAAATTAAAAAAATAAAAAATAAACAGGAGGGTGAACATCTAAGGAGGGTGAATGCTTTCAAATCTCCCAATGCGGGAGGCTTCAGAAGTCTTCAGGAGCCTGAGTGCTCCCAAAGACTGGTGGCTCTGTACTGCACATGTGCTCTATGGAGCACTCGGGCTCCTAAAGACTTCTGCAGTCTCCGACCCGGTCGGAGACTAACGGGCAGACAGCGCTAGAACAAGGGGACCGTAGGAAGAACAGGAAGGCTCTATAGGACCCAGAGCCTTACCCCTCCTTAGATAAAGTATCGTTTTTTATTTTCAATTGGCTTTGGGTTCTATTTAAAGTCTAGCAGTAAACCACACATATCTTGTGCGGTTGTGACCCGTTGCTGTCACTCATTGTCTACTTATGAATCCCATTATCAAATTTACTTTGATTTCTGACATCATCTTAAACCACAATATATACCGTAATGGTAAAAGATATACAGTATAATGTGTGTACATTTCTCATTTGCTTCTCTTTTTGCTTCCCTGTTATGATAACAACAAGGTTGGGATAAGCATTCTTATGGATATCATGGAGATGATGGACATTCTTTTTGTTCTTCTGGAACTGGTCAGCCATACGGCCCAACATTCACAACTGGCGATGTCATTGGATGTTGTGTGAATCTGATAGACAACACTTGCTTCTACACTAAAAATGGACACAGCCTAGGTAATGTGCAAATTCAGTGACTTCGGTTTAATGCTCACAAATTCAGTTTTAGCAAGAAGTTTTAAATCAGGATGATACCATTTATTGGCTAACTTAGAGGTAAATAAAAAGTAAGTTTTTGGCTAATAAGCCTTTATAGGACTTAATTCCTGAATATTGACAAGATGTTAAAAAAACAAAGCTTATGCTGGGAATACACGGTTCGTTTTTGCCTTCGTTTAAACCTTCGATTCGTTCGGTAAACGAATCGAGTGTTGAAAACGTATGTGAAAATAGTCATAATCTCATTATAGTTTCGATTAATAGACCCCAAAAACGAACGACTAGTGATCGAACATGTTTGATATTATCTCTCTTTATCCATCTAATCGAGCCATTGGTAGGCTTGATGGCTGTTCAGATCGATTATATATTCGTTTATGCTAGTCCATCCCTGTAAAAAGGGATTTTCGTTTCGTTTCTTTGCAGCCTTCGATCATTGGAAAAACGAAACCATCAGAATCGAAAAAAAAAACGAAACCGTGGGTGGTGATATTAACCGTATGACCGATTATTTCGGGATCGAAAAGGACAAAAGGCACAATCGAAACGAAGGTTTAAACGAAGGCAAAAACGAACCGTGTATTCCCAGCGTTATATACACTTGGAATTCAGAGAGGAGAAACATTCTTTTGCAAATGTAAATAAATGTAATTAGATGCCTTAATTGCCATTTCAGGAGGGCTCACAGGCATGCTAGCTAATTGATGACAGATAAGACCACTAGTTTGTTAAAGGGAAAAAAAGGTTACAAATAAAGTTAAACTTACCTGTGGTGTCTCCCAACCCCCCCCCCCCCCCCCCCCCCCCCCGTGGACGTCCTGTGCCTGCACTGGGACAGAACAATCCCCCAGTCCCCACCACGGCTCACTTCCAGTATTTGCGACTGTAATGTTGCAAACCACTGCGCCTGCGCGTCCTCGGGTGTGCGCCCTCGTTCCCGCTGACTTCACTGGGAGCTTTCTGCGCAGTATGCAATTACTTGGAAGATGGCTGCTGGCATTATTGTTCCATGTGTGTTACTCTGAGATTGCTGGAACTAAAACAGCAGCATGACAGCCAAATAACTAATAGAAACCATTTTTAATTTCTTTTAAGATGAAGCACACACGCTAGATGGTTCTTGGTCGGGGTTGCCTCTTTCGATTAATCTAATGTGTGTACAGCGGCCCCTGATTTCCCTGATGTGTCGGCGAGTGATCAGCCTGGTGGATTGGCATGGTTTACCTACGCATCCCGCCCCTCTGCATTCCATGTCGCATGGTTGACCTTCCATCCCTATCTATTGCACCAAGATGCTGGTGGAATCCTGGAGGCTAGCAAAATGTTTGTACAGCATTGGGACTCAATCAAGTCCCGATCCCTGGGGGTGACAGATATTGAACGTGTGTACACACATTAAGTTGTCGGCCTTCATGTCTATCTCAGTTTGGCTTTCCCTAACAGCAGGTTTCCACTGGCACGCCACGTCTGTTCCGGAAACGGTCACCCTGCTATGCAAATTTACATCCAAATCGTTATAGCCATGCCATGCATTGCACTGCTGGCGATTCAGCTGCAGCCTATTGATTTAAATAGGCTGTGTTTTCTGCATCCAAAATTGCATGCGAGAAAACGCTTCAGTTTGACTGCAGTGGAAATGGGTCCTAATGCTAGCCACACAT
This sequence comes from Hyperolius riggenbachi, assembly GCF_040937935.1. Classification (NCBI taxonomy): domain Eukaryota; kingdom Metazoa; phylum Chordata; class Amphibia; order Anura; family Hyperoliidae; genus Hyperolius; species Hyperolius riggenbachi. Next base: position 269,841,552 of record NC_090650.1, on the reverse strand, counting down.
CTTTCAGTTGCAGTTTAATGGCGCTTTAAACCTAATAAAAAGGAAGAATGATCAGTTAATTGCAATTGTAGTTTGAATGGGAGATCTGTAAGATTTAGATCAGGTAGAAAATGTCAATCTCCAAACAATTGTTTCCTTTGTGATAGTTTTAAGAACAGCATATTAAAATTATGTATGTGTTGTTGTTGTGCATTTAATTCTTTGTTAAAATTGAATTTTCTGAAATATTTAACACAGGTTGCAGTCATAACACTAGGCTCGTAGCGCATAGAAACTTTGTAAGGAGAACAGCCCAGCACTGGCTGCATGTCCTCAGGCACTCAGTATAAAACTGGGTAAAAGGGTGCAGGCTGTATACCTTGGCCTCCCACTAGGGAGTCTGGTTAAATATCTCACTGCATGCAGTGTGTTTATTTACCTGAGAGGGTAAGAAGTGCAAGCATATTGCGAGATAGGGAAACATAGATATTACCCTTATTTTCTGACATGAGCAGTCCTTCTCGAGGAAACAGAGCTTTGTTTGTTCTACCAGCTATGTATTCTGACAGTCCGGGAAGGTAGCACAGTGTGTATTCATTAAAACCTGTCATTCTGAATGCTGTGCACAGGTCATTGGCCAATGAAGAGGGTGTTTCTAGATGCATGGCTTTATTTGCAATCTACAGACATACTGGAGGAAGCACAAGGGAAGGGAATGATTCCTGTTTGTATAACTAATGTATGCATGTCACTGCTGAAGCTGTATTTTGTCTAAATATTTCTTTTCAAAGGTTTTGTATTATATTTTCGAAATGCATCATGTTATGTTTTCTTGCTTACACAGGTATTGCCTTTACAGACCTACCGGTGAGTTGCATTCTTGTCCTTTTAGTTTTTATTTCCTATGGAGCCTAATAAAGTATTCAAATTACAATCTTTAAGGCTAACCATGTGTTAAATAGTGGATAATATTGCACTTTTTAGTTATGACAGTCACACAAAAAAATCATTGAAGCCTGCAATGTTTTACGTACATATGAATAGGCACCTTATACTTGGGGAACATGCTTCAGTCTACCTCCTGACCCCTATTTATGCTATTTTATTTATAAGGGGTGGGGATTTCCTCTGCCAGCTCATTGGTCAGTTTGTTTCATGTGATGTCGGCTAACATCAAGTGATGCAGTGTGGCTAAACATAGAGCATGTACTCTATTAATAGCTTGTAGTAGTAAGGCGAGATAAACACCATTGGACATTACTTGATAACACATTTATAATAGATCAGTGTCCTTGCCTAGCACCCTGTTTATTGCCTGTTTAGAAGGGCTGTATGTCCTTACATTTTTCACTTAGGTTACTGTTGGCCTCATGTAACAGTGCACCATTCTGTAGGCACCAAATGGGGAAAGCAACCCCTCCCCGGAAAATAAAAATCAAGACCACTAGCAATGTTATTATTATTGTTAATATGCTAACATTTGACCTTACACCGCTGCAAGATAATCCTGGGCAGTCTAATAGCAATCATGGGTAAGGTGGCACTTTCTGCCCACATTTACAGTATTTCACAAAAGTGAGTACACCTCTCACATTTTTGTAAATATTTGATCATCTCATTACATGAGATAACACCGAAGATATAGCACTTTGATGCAATGTACAGCCTGTAACAGCGTAAAATTGCTGTCCCGTTAAAATAACTCAACACACAGCTGTTAGGGCCTGTACACACTGCTGCGCTTTTAAAATTGAATGCGTTGTTTAATCGCAAGGTGGCACACGATTCTGTGTTATTTCCAAGTCAGATAAATGAAATACTATATTTTGGATTGACACGAAACCATATATTGAGCTCTCAAATTACGAATGGTCAAATGGTGAATTATGCTTGAAGGGCGAGGGTCTTTGCTGATTCCCCCCCCCCCCCCTCTAATATTAGTTGAAGGATCTGTCCTTTCAACATTAATTTATATTCTGAAATGTATCACTGGTGATTCTGCCAGGTAATCTGTACGGAATGTTTGGTTACTGATAGTTCTATGCACAGATGGAGATATTGCTAGCTAGACAGTTGGAAAAAGTAATTATTTCCCAGAATGCAACAAGGTTCACAGCAAACTGTCAGAACCAAGGCCCTGACAAAACTGTGGTAGGGATTTCACTACAATATGAGGCATACAAACTCATCCCCCCCACCCCCACCCCCAATAACTATTTTAGAAAAGGTAGAGATTTCTAATGGGAAAGGAGGCATCAGCTACTGATTGGGATGAAGTTCAATGCCTGAGTTAAAGTTCTTTTTTAATACTAGGCAAATCATGTACATACCCCATGTGTTGTCAGTAAAATGAGCTGCTGGCGATTTCTTTGCGCCCTTTTTATTTGCAACTGAAAGATATTCATTGGCTGTAAAGACACACAAAAAGTATAAACATACATACACTGTATGTGAAATACACACACAGCTATTGTAATTTTAAAGAAAGGAAGTACAAAGAGTCATGCAGTTAACCATTTTATACATTGTTGGCATACAGATTTGGAAGTACTCCACAAGGTGCTAAATTTGAAACAGAGTAACGCAATTTAATGTCCTCTAGGAGAACTGTGAGCTACATTTTTGGTACACACACACACACACACACACACACACACACACACACACACACACACACACACACACACACACACACACACACACACACACACACACACACACACACACACACACACACACACACACACACACACACACACACACACACACACACACACACACACACACACACTATAATTGACGACGTGGGGTGTAGCTCTCTCATCCCAATATCACCACAAATTAGTCTGCTCATGGCTAAATGTCAATCTAACTGGAATGCAACCTATATACATATAGCTCTCTATAGGCCCACCATTATTTTCCAGCCTGCTGTAACTCTTGGGCATGGAGTTCACTAGAGCTTCACAGTTTGCCACTGGAATCCTCTTCCACTCCGTAACAACATCAAAAAGCTGGTGGATGCTCCTCCATCGTCCATTTGAGGATGCCCCACAGATGCTTAATAAGATTTAAGTCTGGAGACATCGTTTACCAGTCCAGCACCTTTACCCTCAGTTCTTTAGCTGTCACTAAAACTGAATTGTGCGTTCCAATTTTCTCCTAATCATTCTCTGAGACATCAGAAAAATGGGTAGACAATTTTTCCTTCCTTGAACTTCTTACTGCGTCTGGTAGCCATGATAAGGGAAGCGTAAATTGTTGATACAAGACATTTAGGGCCTTGTGATTTTAAAACCCAAAGTTATGTTTTTAACTCTAGGGCAATTGGTGAAGGACAAATGTTGTGTCCAATCTTTTGTCTATGACGGGGCTGAGCAAACTACAGCCCGCTGGCCGGATCCAGCCTGTTGCTATTCTTAATCTGGCCCTCCGATAGAGGGCTGGATTTCTCTGGTCTCCTCTCCTCTCTCCCTGCAAAGTTGCGTTCGGTACCTAACAATAGGTCAGTGCGCACCAGCGTGACACGGCCATGGAGATCACCGCTGGAAAGTGCAATTGGGCAAGTCAAGACCTATGCACACTTCCAACACTATGCAGGGAGGGAGGAGAACAGAGGTATGCTGGCTGCTAGAGGAATGTGGACTTCAGTTAGAAAAGTTTGCCCATCTCTGTTCTATGATATCCTGAATGTTAGATTGCACAGTCAAGCTTTCACCTGTATGTTAATGATATTTACAAGGTTAACCGGTTTGGAACCACAGTAAGTAGAATTTACGCCACAACTATGGCTCTCTAACTCTGATTAGTTATAGATTCTACACCGCGGCTTACCATGGTCCCCAGCTGATCGCTGCTCCTGGAGGAAGTAAACTCTGCTGTCATTTGACAGCAGAGTTTCCTCCTATTGGTAAGGAGCTAGTTTCATTGGCTTCTTACCAAGTAATCACAGTGATCACAGAACGGCCACATAAAAACAAGGCTTTGATCCTCAAGGGGCCAGAGCCTTGTAGTCTGTAATGTGTTAAAGGAATACTATCAAACTTCATCAATTTCTGGCAGTAGCCAGCCAATAGTCTGAGCAAACACAGCATATCTTTTTGCTGTGCAGTGTCTTTTTTTTAATTTACCTTATAGAGTGCGTCCCCTGAAAAACTGACGGCGTCGGGGAATGGGGCAGCTCATTATATGAGGGGATTCCCATATTACAGTGTAGCAGTGGATTTTAGCTTTCCCCACATTAGAGCGCATTATTCAGCGCATGACCCGCCGAAGCAGCCTGCTATAAGGAGCGAGAGACAACCGCTCTCGCTCCTACTCTGCCCAGCCAATCCGCCCCAGGAGACTTCCGTGTACCGGGCTGCCGCCGCATCATCATTGTTTGCTATGCAACGGCAAACACATTAGCTGGAGGAGGGCACGTCATTGCTCCTGAAAGCATTGGGAGCAGAAGGGGAGGAAGGATCATGACGCGCCCTCCTCCAGCTAATGTGTTTGCCGTTGCGTAGCAAACGATGATGCGGCGGCAGCCCGGTACACGGAAGTCTCCTGGGGCGGAGTGGCTGGGCAGAGTAGGAGCGAGAGCGGTTGTCTCTCGCTCCTTATAGCAGGCTGCTTCGGCGGGTCATGCGCTGAATAATGCGCTCTAATGTGGGGAAAGCTGAAATCCACTGCTACACTGTAATATGGGAATCCCCTCTCATATAATGAGCTGCCCCATTCCCCGACACCGTCAGTTTTTCAGAGGACGCATTCTATAAGGTAAAATAAATTAAAAAAAGACACTGCACAGCAAAAAGATATGCTGTGTTTGCTCAGACTATTGTTGCAATTTTGATTTATGCTACTGACAGAAATTGATAAAGTTTGATAGTATTTCTTTAAGCAAAGTATTTGAGGTCATTTCTGAGTAATATGTTGGTGCTTTATAAATACAATAAATAAATTTCTGAAAAGAATGTCACTGTAGAATAATTTGTAAGCTATTGAGTCCAAGAGTATTGTCTTCAGTGTCCATTTCAGGATATCTTTCTTGTCTCATAAAGCTAAAGTCAGGACATAGGTTTTAGAGAAGTATATCAAAATAGACCCTGTTAAATATTTTAGAAATATTTCCAGCTCCTGACTGTCAGTTACTGAACTGTTTAGTATTGTTAGAATCCACCAAGTTTGTCTTTTTTTACCTAGTGATGATTATATAGACTTTGATTACATGGTTACACGAAACTATTTTGTCTACATGTTTTGTGGTTAAACTTAAGCTTCAGTGTATGTAGACTGTTAAAATCAATGTTTGTAGAGCTTCTTATTAGTTCGGTATGTTTGTAGTTAAGCTAATGGCACGCTTTTTGCTGTCATTCTTTGAAGACTGTTTTATGTTGATCCCTTTTTTTTTTTTTTTTTTTTTTTTTAAAGCCAAACCTGTATCCAACTGTTGGACTTCAGACTCCAGGTGAAGTGGTTGATGCAAATTTTGGACAGAGTCCATTTGTGTTTGATATAGAAGACTATATTCGGGAATGGAGAGCCAAAATTCAGGCACAGATTGAAAGGTTCCCTGTTGGTGGTGACTGGCAGTCTGTCATTCAGAAGTAAGTACTTTTTTCACTGTCACTTTGGCACAAGAAAAGGCACTGATGGATAAAGAAGGGACAGGAGGGGCACAAGGGGACAGTAGGGGGACAAAAGGTGGCACAGTGTGTGTGTGGGGGGGGGTACATGGGGACAGAGGAGGGATACTGAAGGGACAGGAGATTGCGGTAGCAAAGTGTTTCGGTTAAGAACAAACCTACAATGCCCATCTTGTTTGTCAACCAGGGACTACTTGTACTTTGCTAGGTCCTGCAGTTATACTCTGGATTCTTCTGTTCTCTAGGTCTGTATTATTGTCTTTAACCCCATCTACTTCTTCGTAGCTGCAGAATCTTCAAGTCAGCAGAATATAGCACTTGCATATTCTGGCCACAGGTCACATGACTATTGTTTTGGCTTAAACAAATGGTATTTCAGCTTTAATTAAGTTGTAAAGTACAGTATGTACTTTCCATGCTCAAGGCGTATGGGAGTGCAAATAATACTTAAAATTGTCCATACAATTTATTCTGTAATCTGGAAATAAACGATTGTAATTGTATTGGTGCACCTCCTCAATTTGCTGCTGACCGTTACTAAGTTGCAGTAAGTTCCCTTACATCAGTGGTCCATACCCTGGGTTTCATGGACTTGATAGATTTCAGTAACCACTCACTGAAATGTATCATTACTGTTAGTTCTAAATGAAAGCAAGAATCCACAGAAGTATAAGGCCTCTTTCACAGTGCAACGTTAGTCACACGTTATAAAATACTTTAACGCAGAGTAACGCATAGCAATGCAAAGTCTGTGCGACATTCACAGTGCACACGTTGCGTTAGTATGTAACGTGTAGCGTTATTAAAAAGTGCTGCATGCTGTGCGTTTAGCAATGTATCTGATGCGTTGTGTGTTGCACATGCTCAGTAACGCGACGTTTTCGTTCCATCAGTATGCACCGAAAACGGCGCACCAGGAGACACAACGCAGTGCAAAATAACGTCCAGTTTCATAACCTACATGCGCTGCGTTAGGGGCACGTTGTGCGACTTTAACGTCGCATCAAACGCAACGTCCCACTGTGAAAGAGGCCTTAGCGGTGCCTATCAGTAATAAAGCAAAAAACCACAGTACTATTAGCTGTGCCTATTCGTAATTAAGCAAGAAACCACAGTAGTATTAGTGGCGCCTATCCATAATAAAGCAAGAATCCACAATAGTATTAGCGGTGCCTATCAGCAATAAAGCAAGAAACTACAGTAGTATTAGTGGTGCCTATCAGCAATAAAGCAAGAAACTACAGTAGTATTAGCGGTGCCTATCAGTAATAAAGCAAGAAACCACAGTAGTATTAGTGGTGCCTATCAGCAATAAAGCAAGAAACTACAGTAGTATTAGCGGTGCCTATCTATAATAAAGCAAGAAACCACAGTAGTTTTAGCGGTGCCTATGCGTAATAAAGCAAAACAAAAATTATTAGTGGTGCCAATCGGTAATAAAGCGAGAAACCACAGTAGTATAAGCGGTGCCTATCAGTAATAAAGCAAGAAACCACAGTAGTATTAGCGGTGCCAATCGATAATAAAAGCAAGAAACCACAGTAGTATTAGCGGTGCCTATCCGTAATAAAGCAAGAAACCACAGAAGTATTATTGGTGTCTATCTGTAACTAATAATGCAAACAAACTGTAGTATTAGCAGTGCCTATCAGTAATAAAGCAAGAACCCACAGTAGCACTGGCAAAAACAATTAGAAAAAGATATCTGGAACCAGTATGCAGCAGGGATCTGCAGTCCACAGATGGGCTCACCTCAGGTGTGCTCCGATTTAAAGGGAACCTTAACTGAGAGGGACATGGATGTTTACTTTTAAACGACCAGTTGCCTGTCAGTCCTGCTGATCTCTTTGGCTGCAGTGGCTGAATCACACACCTGAAACAAGCATGCAGCTAATCTAGTCTGACTTCAGTCAGAGCACCTGATCTGCATGCTTGTGGAGGGGCTGTGGCTAAAAGTATTAGAGACGGGGTCAGTAGGAGAATCCGGCAACTGGTATTATTTTAAAAGGAAAAATCCAGATTCTTCTCAGTTTAGGTTCCCTTTTAAAGTAGTAATCCTGCATAAAAAGAGAAAAAGGCCGGGCACTGCCTGTTAAAGGGAACCAGAGAGGATGGACTATACATACCTGGGGCTTCCTCCAGCCCCATACGCACGGATCGCTCCCACGCCGCCGGCGGACGCGGCCAATTCTCCGCATTACAGGGTGCTCTCCCCATACAGATACGCATGTGGCTGCTTGCTGCGCAGCCGCATGCGTACATGTATGGAGGGAGCCCCTGTGATGCGGACAATTGGCCGCGTCCGCCGGAAGTGACGGGCCCGGTACCGGCGGATCCAGGAAGCTGAGGACGGCGGCGTGGGAGCGATTCAGGCTTATGGGGCTGGAAGAAGCCCCAGGTATGTATAAAATCCTTGCCTTTTTTCACCCCTCGTTCCTCTCTGGTTCCCTTTAAAAGCAGGGCTGTGGAGTCGGTACAAAAATGTTCCGACTCCTCAGTTTATGAAATCACCGACTCCGGGTACCCAAAAATGCCTCAGACTCTGACTTCTTAGTCTAATACTTACCAGGGCTGTGAATTTTGTACAAAAAGACTCCAACTCAGACTCCACAGCCCTGGTTAAAAGCCCTTTATTGTGGCTGGGTAAGTGGCATACAGCAGTGGGGGACGAAAAAAAGCCTGACAGCTGTTTTGCAAGGACAGAGGCAGTGATATATTTCACTGCCTCTGAAGAAGCAAGGCTAGTCCTTGTGAAACTGCTGTCAGGCTTTTTTTCCTCCCCTCACTGCTGTATGCCACTTACCCAGCCACAATAAAGGGTTTTTAACAGGCAGTGCCTGGCCTTTTTCTCTTTTTTGCAACAGTAGTATTGGCAGTGCCTATCCGTAATAAAGCAAGAAACATCCAGTAGTATTAGCGGTGCCTATCTATAATAAAGCAAGAAACCACAGTAGTATTAGCAGTGCCTATCCGTAAAAAAGCAAGAAACAGTTATTAGTATTAGCGGTGCTTATTAGTAATTAAAAAAAGAAAAATGACTGATGTGTTCATGTAACACTTAACTTTTTATATATACACCCATCAGTACTTTGAAATAATGACGTAAATCATGCTGAAGGCGGTCTATGGCACACAAAATAAATCCTGATTCTGTTACTGCTTTTATCTGAAACTTGGTTAAAGCACACCTGAACTGAGAGGGATATGGAGGTTGACATATTTATTTCCTTTTAAATAATCCAAATTCCCTGGCTGCACTGCTGATCATCTGCCTCTAATACTTTTAGCCATAGACCTGAACAAGCATGCAGATCAAGTGTTTCTGACTGAAGTCTGATTGGATTAGCTGCATGCTTGTCTCAAGTGTGGGATTCAGACACTACTGAAGCTGTAGATATCAGCAGGGCTGCCAGACAACTGGTACTGTTTAAAAGAAAATACATTTGCAGTGGGAGGGGGGGGGGGGCAGTTGTCAGGGAAAGGCCTGGTGGCACAGGGGCCCCTGCAGAGGTTAGGGGCTCTGGAGCAAATGCCTCTCTTGCCTCTATGGCAGTGCAGGCCCTGATTATAAGGTCACAACAAAATTTACCACACAGTTGCTTGTTGTGTCTTGGGCAGTGATAGAAGCTGACCTGATGTTTCTTTTAGTGTTCACAAGCATTATTATCCTGCCATTTTAAAATCCTGATATTTGTACTCTTTATTTTAGGATGGTGTCTTCTTATCTAGTGCACCATGGCTACTGTTCCACAGCAGAAGCCTTTGCCAAGTCCACAGACCAGACAGTTCAAGAAGAGCTGGCCTCCATTAAGAATCGGCAAAGTAAGCTAAAGTTCTCATGTGCTGTTTCTCCAGCATTGATTGTTCCACTTTATAGGCACATAGTCTTGCATGAAACATAAAGCTCAGCTAAATTCATAAAAACAATTTTATATTTAATTTATATTGTGATTTACTCCTGGCGGACTCAAATCACCAGAGCTGCAGCCACTAGGGCAGTTCTATAGCCAGTAGCAGTGTTAGGGAGTCTAACCCATGGACTCCTTACTGTATAGCTGGCTTACTGATCAGGAAGAGCCGCTACACTATCCAATCACTGCATTTATGTGTCTATTACTGTTTGATTCAAAATTGATTCATACACTCAGTACTTAAAGTGTACTAGAGCTGAGTGAATGAATATAAAAAATCGATATTTACCCGGGGCTCCAGCCCCATAAGCACGTGTGAATCCCTCGCCATCCTCCCGCGGTCTGCCATTCAGCCGCGATCAGCCCTGGTATCAGGCTCAGTTGCATCAGTCGTGGCCTTATGCACATGCGAGGGAGGTCCCAATCCATTTTTCATATTCACACAGCTCTGGTCTACTTTCAGCAGTTTACCCACCAAGTGCATGATTTAGATTTGTAATTTCATTACCATAAAGTATAGGAAGGCAAGAAAGGAATAGTGTGTTTTTGCCTTCCAGGGATCCAGAAGCTGGTGCTAGCAGGAAGAATGGGTGAAGCTATTGAAACAACGCAACAGTTATACCCCAACCTACTAGAAAGAAATCCTAACCTTTTCTTCACCTTAAAGTAAGTGGCTGGTCTATTGTGGCCTCTACCTGGAAATTCATAGCCTACTTTTCCCCACTTCTTGTTTCTTCCCTATTCTTTTAGATTGTAAGCTCACAAGGGTGGGTTTCCCTGCCTTTTGTCTCTTGTAAAATTCTGTAATGTTTTGTTAATCACTATACAATTGTCACTTACTATATTGTCTTTAGCCTCATCTACACGCGTAAATGAGGCGGCGATGTGGCTCGATTGATAAGATCCGACAGGTCGGATCTTGCTACCGCCGATTCCCTGCTCGTTCCCCGCGAGGGGACAATGGCAGGGAATCGAGCGGAAGATAAGCGGTGCGGGGACGAGCGGGTATCGAATCGGGTGAGCGGGGACGCGGAAGAGGCGATCCGTCGGCTAATCGAGCCGCCGGATCGGAGCCTCATCTACGCGTGTAGATGAGGCTTAAAGCCCCATCTACACAATACGATTCTTTGTACGATTTAATTACGATTCTATTTACGATCCGATTAAATCCGACATGTCCGATCGGGATTCGATTCAATTCGATTTGCCATTTTTTTTTTGCAATGGCAAATCGCATTGAATCGAATCCCCATCGGACATGTCGGATTTATTTGGATCGTAAATGGAATCGTACAAAGAATCTTATCGTGTAGATGGGGCTTAACCCTTCTATATTATGCACCAATGTCTGTATTGAATTGTATTAGCCATGATGATATATATCTTCAATAATAATAATAATAATTATGTAAATTGGCGTATGAACATGTAAATATATGCAGTGATGAATATTTCTGATACTTTAATCACAGCAGATCCTGCTGTTTAGTTGAGTTGAGTTGTTGAGTATTTTCACCACCTTATGATGGCTGATATTTCTATCATTGCTCTCTTCAATCCAAATAAAGAGTAAGATTGGCGGGGAGGGGTTGGGGGTTGGTTGAAAGGAAGCTATAGTGGATATAGAAAGTATCCTGATCCTACACTTTTGTTTGTTGCCGCCTCATGCTGAACTTGGTCAATTTTTTTCCTCAAAACAACTTTCAGCCAATTATGACATTTTTGCAAATTTTTCTGAATAAAAAAAAGAAGTATTCCATTAAAACAAATACTAAGACCCTACTGCTGCCTAAAGCGATTTAGTTGTCGCTAAGGGCTCTTCTACACTGCGTGCATTGTTCTGCGTTTTACAATGTGATTCTGATAGCGAGCAGTTTGCAAAATGCAAACCCTCAGTGTTTAAAATAGAAATCACAGGTTCTATTTTAAACTAACACCTTGGGATTGGACTGCGTTTTTGGGGGATTGATAATGTCCTGCATGTTGCTTTCTGCTTGCCATTCCCCCGGCCCAAATTAAATTGTGAAATGCAGTCGCCAAAAAATCGAATTGCAAATGGAATCGCATTGCTTTTGCAATGTAAAAGAGCCCTAAGCCATTCCTGGTTTCTTTTGTACTCAAGGTCATTGTCTTGTTGGAAGGTGGGCTTCACATTGTCAGCTGGGTTGTGTAATACAGAAGGGCGTGTTTCTATCCTAATCATGTCCAAATGAGTGTTTTCTGTGAGGGCGATTTTTATATATCATTTATATCGTATTCTCAATAAGATCACTAAGAGCGAAAGAAAAGATTGTATTTAATTGATCCAGGGCATTGCTCACTCACATTTGCGATTGTATCGACACCAGTTACAATACTTTATTTGAAATATCTGCCAAGCTGGGCCACCAATTCTTTCAGGAAACGAACGAGAAAACAGTCGTAATATAATTGTTCTCTAAAGATTTTACAGTTAATGGGCAACTTAATTAATTATACAAACATAGACTTTTGATGTATATTTACAATAATTTTTATCCTGCCTTTTCCTTTAAATACAGAGTAAGACAGTTCATAGAAATGGTGAATGGAACAGACAGTGAGGTGAGATGTCTGGGAGGTCGCAGTCCCAAATCACAAGACAGCTACTCAGGTAGACTCTTCTAGTTAGAATAAATTTGGTAAATTCATATTATTGCTACATTTCCAAATGTTTCAGTAGTGCTTTTTTTTTTTTTTTGCGTCATCTTAGAGCTCCAGATGCAAGATTGTCGCATATTAAATAGTAATCTTGATGTACTGTTAGCCAGCTGTTGCATGTTGCAGAAATTTCTGGCTACTATGTTAAATATTTTTAGTGTTAAAAAATGTTTGATATGTTTGTGTATATTTATTTAAAAAAATGCCATCTTGGTGCAGTTGGGTTGAACTGCTAACGTGAGTACAGTATAATTCCATGAATTAAATATCACCTGAACTGATCTAGCTTCACTAAACCCATGCACAGTACCAAATTTGACAAATGTTCCCCATCTCAACCCCAGGAAAACAAACATAAACATTTGGCACCAAACTTTGGCTATGGAGCACTATTTGTGGTATTGCTTAAGTTGTTTTTCCTGTGATTTGGTTGTGTGTAGCCAATCGCCATAACAGTCTCTACACCCATTGCCTAACCTTAAGCATAACCCTTTCCTTTACGCATTAACTCCTTCTTGACACCTAAACAACCCCAACTCCAATACTCACATACACTTTAGTGTTATCTCCTCCTTGGCAAAATCGCCCTCTGTTAAAAATAACCTTCCTCTACCTAAATTCTGATGCTCCTAAATAACATCTAACCTTAATCATTCATGCTACATGTAGCAATATCAACCCTCTGCACTGTGATATTATCATGGGCCAGCCACAGATCAACACCCTGCGCGTAGTGGGCAGCCATCTTTTTAACATATACCCTCCGCCATTCTCTCCCCCTGCACGTAGTGGACAGCCATCTCTTTACCATCCCCTCCACCATTCTCTCCCCCTGCACATAGTGGGCAGCCATCTCTTTACTAGTGTTGGGCGAACAGTGTTCGCCACTGTTCGGGTTCTGCAGAACATCACCCTGTTCGGGTGATGTTCGAGTTCGGCCGAACACCTGACGGTGCTCGGCCAAACCGTTCGGCCATATGGCCGAACTAAGAGCGCATGGCCGAACGTTCCCCGAACGTTCGGCTAGCGCTGTGATTGGCCGAACGGGTCACGTGGTTCGGACCCGAACGCGCTCTGATTGGCCGAACTGTCACGTGGTTCGGGTAAATAAATACCCGAACCACGTCATATCTCCGCCATTTGTCTGTGGGTTTAGCTTTGGGTAGGCAGGCAGGGTAGTTCGCGCTCCAGCCACGCTAGCCAGGGTCCCCCCCAGTCATTGTGTGTCACTGCTGGGAACAGTAGTACACCGCTCGTTCAGCCACACTATATAGCATTCTGTGTACTGTTCTGTGTCTGCTGGGAACAGTGGTACACCGCTCGTTCAGCCACACTATATAGCATTCTGTGTACTGTTCTGTGTCTGCTGGGAACAGTAGTACACCGCTCGTTCAGCCACACTATAAAGCATTCTGTGTACTGTTCTGTGTCTGCTGGGAACAGTAGTACACCGCTCGTTCAGCCACACTATATAGCATTCTGTGTACTGTTCTGTGTCTGCTGGGAACAGTAGTACACCGCTCGTTCAGCCACACTATATAGCATTCTGTGTACTGTTCTGTGTCTGCTGGGAATAGTGGTACACCGCTCGTTCAGCCACACTATATAGCATTCTGTGTACTGTTCTGTGTCTGCTGGGAACAGTGGTACACCGCTCGTTCAGCCACACTATATAGCATTCTGTGTACTGTTCTGTGTCTGCTGGGAACAGTAGTACACCGCTCGTTCAGCCACACTATATAGCATTCTGTGTACTGTTCTGTGTCTGCTGGGAATAGTGGTACACCGCTTGTTCAGCCACACTATATAGCATTCTGTGTACTGTTCTGTGTCTGCTGGGAACAGTAGTACACCGCTCGTTCAGCCACACTATATAGCATTCTGTGTACTGTTCTGTGTCTGCTGGGAATAGTGGTACACCGCTCGTTCAGCCACACTATATAGCATTCTGTGTACTGTTCTGTGTCTGCTGGGAACAGTGGTACACCGCTCGTTCAGCCACACTATATAGCATTCTGTGTACTGTTCTGTGTCTGCTGGGAACAGTAGTACACCGCTCGTTCAGCCACACTATATAGCATTCTGTGTACTGTTCTGTGTCTGCTGGGAACAGTAGTACACCGCTCGTTCAGCCACACTATAAAGCATTCTGTGTACTGTTCTGTGTCTGCTGGGAACAGTAGTACACCGCTCGTTCAGCCACACTATATAGCATTCTGTGTACTGTTCTGTGTCTGCTGGGAACAGTAGTACACCGCTCGTTCAGCCACACTATATAGCATTCTGTGTACTGTTCTGTGTCTGCTGGGAATAGTGGTACACCGCTCGTTCAGCCACACTATATAGCATTCTGTGTACTGTTCTGTGTCTGCTGGGAATAGTGGTACACCGCTCGTTCGCCACTGTATAGCATTGTGCTCTGTGTCGCTTCTGGGAATAGTGGTACACCGCTCACCCGTCACTGTATAGCATTGTGCTCTGTGTCACTGCTGGGAATAGTGGTACACCGCTCACCCGTCACTGTATAGCATTGTGCTCTGTGTCGCTGCTGGGAATAGTGGTACACCGCTCACCCGTCACTGTATAGCATTGTGCTCTGTGTCGCTGCTGGGAATAGTGGTACTGTATAGCATTTCTGTACTGCCACTGTACTGCTGCCAGTCAGCGTGTACTGTAAGGATAAGTGAAATGAGGAAGAAATCCGGTGAAAGAGGGAGGGGCAAGGGAAGAGGTGTTTCCCCTGACGGTTCACGTACAGGCCACAGGGGAGCACCCAAGAAAACCCACTCAATACCGCCCATGTTGTCCAGGACAACAACCCTCACAAATCCAAAAGAACAGGACCAGATAATTACTTGGATGACCTCTCAAGCGTCCAGCAGTGGGTTAAGCAGCACCAGCACATCACGCACGAGGTCCGAGTCCTCAGCCAGTTACAAGGAGCCAGTGGGCACAAAGCTGACACAACCGGCAGCGACACCACGCACACAACTGCCAGATAACCAGTCCGATGAATTACCTCAGGACACAATGGGGTATTCGCAGGAGCTATTCCCAGCCCAACAAACTTCCACCTTTCAAAGGTCAATGGAGGAACAGCCAGAAATGTTGTGCCTGGATTCACAACCGTTAACTGTGGGAAATGCACCGCGCACTGAAATACAAGGCGAGTCCGAAGAGGACTCGGAAACCCAAATCCCAGAGCAATTTGGGCAGGAGGGGTTGCAATTGCAGGAGGTCGGCCGACAAGATCTGGAAGACGACGTTGGAGTGTGCTGCGCAGAGGTTGTTGTGGGGAGCTCTACTCCACGGCGGTGGCCCACAATGACATATGACGAGTTTGAGGAGATGGAAGAGGAGGGTATGGACAATGTGGACAGAGACCCAGATTTTGTTTGTGAACGAGAACATCGCCGTCGTAGCAGCAGCACAGATGAGTCTGTTGAAGAACCCACTGCTGCACGAGTTCGCCTTGTGCCACAAGGTAGGCGGCGCGCAATTTCAGGCACCACAAGCGTGGAAGTTCAAGTGAGAGGCAAAAGAGGAGCAAACAGAAATCGCCAGCAAGGAGGCAGGTGCTCCAAAGTCTGGGCTTTCTTTGAAGACTGCACTGAGGATGTTACCATGGCGATTTGCAAGGTGTGCAAGACCCGCCTGAGCAGGGGGAAAAATATTAACAACCTCTCCACCACCAGCATGAGCCGTCACATGCTATCCAAACATCCCACTCTTTGGGCAAACGCGTCAGGACAGGGTACCAGAAACAACACTGCCTCCCTTGGGTTCACCAGACCCGCCTCAGCAGCAGCAGTAGCCCAGCCATTGCGTGGTTCACAACATTCACAAACATCAGACGACGCTGACACTGTCACTTTCCGGAGTAGTGCTCTTGAGGTCTCCCAGTGTTCATCAAACACAACAACCAACAGCCCTTCCGTGTGCAGCGCTACGGTTCAGTTGTCTGTGTCGGAGATGTTTGAGCGCAAGAGGAAATTGCCAGCAAATGACCCCCGGGCCGTGGCAGTAACAGCCAGCATAGCCAAGCTTCTGGCCTGCGAAATGCTGCCATATCGATTGGTGGAGACAAACAGCTTCAAGGGCATGATGTCAGTGGCCATCCCACGTTACGTGGTTCCCAGCCGCTACCACTTTGCACGCTCTGCAGTGCCTGAGTTGCATGAGCACGTGGTCAGCAAAATAACCCGAAGCTTGAAGAATGCCGTTGCCTGCAAGGTTCACCTCACCACTGACACCTGGACGAGTGCGTTCGGCCAGGGTCGATACATCTCCCTTACCGCGCACTGGGTGAACCTTGTGGAGCCTGGCAGCGATTCCTCACCTGCTACGGCACGGGTGTTGCCCACGCCACAAACAGCTGCACCGCCGTCCCTCCCACTGGATAACCGCAGCACCTACCTCTCTGACTCCTTCTCCTCCAACGCATCTCAAAGCTGTACCTCATCCGGAAACGCTAACCCAGCAGCAGTAGGATCGTGGAAGCAGTGCAGCACAGCTGTTGGCATGCGTCAGCAAGCGTTGCTGAAGCTCATCTGCCTTGGGGATAAGCAGCACACAGGGGAGGAAATTTGGAGGGGAATAAAGGAACAGACGGATTTGTGGCTGGCACCGCTGGACCTGAAACCGGGCATGGTTGTGTGTGATAATGGGAGTAATCTCATTCGCGCTTTAAGGTTGGCTAAGCTGACACACATCCCTTGCCTGGCGCACGTGATGAACCTAGTAGTTCAGCGGTTCCTGAGGACATACCCAGGCGTGCCCGATCTGCTGTTGAAGGTGCGTCGAGTGTCCAAACATTGTAGAAATTCCAGTACTGCTTCGGGGGCACTCGCCAAGATGCAGGAGCGCTTCAATCTCCCCCACCATCGCTTGCTGTGTGATGTCCCTACGCGCTGGAATTCTACGCTGCACATGCTAGCCCGCTTTTGCGAGCAGAAGAGTGCAGTGGTCCAGTACATGACGGCGCAGTACCGAGGCGCATCCGGCCAGCTGCCAAGCTTCTGTGGATCCGATTGGGCCAACATGTTGGACCTCTGCCAAGTCCTCCAAAATTTTGAGCAATCCACGTTGCTTGTGAGCAGTGACAACTCTTCAGTCAGCATTACCATACCACTGCTGTGTTTACTAAAGAGGTCGATGTTAAAAATCAAGGAAACAGCTGTCATGATGCAACTGGGGGAATCTGAAGGAGAAAACGATCAGCGTGATGGTACCAACATCAGGCCATCCGCCTCAGGGAACGCTGGCCCCAGCAGCTATGACGAAGAAGAGGAGGAGGAACAGCTGGAGTTGGAGCAGGAATTTCATGCCACCACTGACGAGGGCCAGAGCGGTGCACGTTGGACTTCCACAATTCAACGCGAATGGTCAGCAGAAGCAGACCAGGAGGAAGGTGACGACTATGATGCATCACAACAACTATCACAACGCTCACAAGAGGATGATGAGGATTCTGGTAGGACTCTGGCACACATGGCTCAATTCATGCTAGACTGCATTGAACGTGACCCACGCATTGTGCGCATTCTGGACAACACCAATTACTGGGTTTATACCCTTCTGGATCCACGGTACAAACACAATGTTCCAAAACTGCTTGAAGAAAGAGTCAGACAGGTCAAAATGGAAGAATACCAGCAGGCCCTTGTGGAGACTTTAGAGAGGAGATTGACATCCTCCCCCTCCTCTAGCCAGTTGTACGCAGACAGACTGACTTCCGCAAACCCAGGACGACCAGGAGGGCAGCAAACAACGCAAGCCGCAGCTAGTACCCAAAAGGGAATGGTATCGGCAGTGTCCTTGGAGTGGGAAAATTTTCTGACACCCATGCAGCCGCAGCCCACTGAACAGCAAGCGTGCAGATCCACCTCCAACACCGATCGCCTGGAGAAGATGGTCAAGGACTACATGTCAGATGGCGTAGCTGTGTCGAACCATCCATCTGCACCCTTCAACTATTGGGTATCGAAGCTAGACACCTGGCACGAACTGGCAATGTACGCAATAGAGGTGCTGGCTTGCCCGGCAGCCAGCGTTATGTCGGAACGCTGTTTCAGTGCTGCCGGAGGCATCGTCACAGATCGGCGTATCCGCCTCTCTACAGAAAATGCAGACCGTCTGACTCAAATTAAAATGAATCAATCCTGGATTGGAAATGACTACGCAACACTCCAGGACCCCAACCAAGTAACATGACCAATGAACATCTGGGATGGTGTTGCGTTTCCGGGCCCTGTTTATTGAACCTCTCATCTGTATTACATTTATGACTGCATGGCGGCAAAAAGCATTGCTGCTATATCCGCACGCTTTTTGTCCACATGCAAGGCCTGGGTTGTTGTGTCTCACAAAGCGTGGCCTTCTCCTCCTGCGCCTGCTCCTGTTCCATCACGTCTGCTGCTGCTGGGTTAGCGTTGCCGCGTGGTCCCTGTTTATTGAACCACTTATCTTTATTACATTTATGACTGCATGGCGGTACAAAGCATGCTATCCGCACGCTTCTTGCCCTCATGCAAGGCCTGGGTTGTTGTGTCTCACAAAGCGTGGCCTTCTCCTCCTGCGCCTGCTCCTGTTCCATCACGTCTGCTGCTGCTGGGTTAGCGTTGCCGCGTGGTCCCTGTTTATTGAACCACTTATCTTTATTACATTTATGACTGCATGGCGGTACAAAGCATGCTATCCGCACGCTTCTTGCCCTCATGCAAGGCCGGGGTTGTTGTGTCTCACAAAGCGTGGCCTTCTTCTCCTCCTGCGCCACCCTCCTCCTGTTCCATCACGTGTGCTGCTGCTGGGTTAGCGTTACCGGTCCCTTTTCCTGGAACCTCTTATATGTATTACATTTATGACTGCATGCCGACAAAAAACATGTTACCTGTGCAAAGAAAACAGACATTTCCCGCATTTAAAAGACAGTTTTCCCTTTGAAACTTTAAAATCGATTTTCTCAAAAACTATAAGCTCTTTTTGCTAAATTTTTTTTTCCTCTTGTACCCACTCCCAAGGTGCACATACCCTGTAAATTTGGGGTATGTAGCATGTAAGGAGGCTTTACAAACCACAAAAGTTCGGGTCCCCATTGACTTCCATTATGTTCGGAGTTCGGGTCGAACACCCGAACATCGCGGCCATGTTCGGCCTGTTCGGCCCGAACCCGAACATCTAGATGTTCGCCCAACACTACTCTTTACCATCCCCTCCACCATTCTCTCCCCCTGCACATAGTGGGCAGTCATCTCTTTACCATCCCCTCCACCATTCTCTCCCCCTGCACATAGTGGGCAGCCATCTCTTTACCATCCCCTCCACCATTCTCTCCCCCTGCACATAGTGGGCAGTCATCTCTTTACCATCCCCTCCACCATTCTCTCCCCCCCTGCACATAGTGGGCAGCCATCTCTTTACCATCCCCTCCACCATTCTCTCCCCCCCCGCCCCCCTGCACATAGTGGGCAGTCATCTCTTTACCATCCCCTCCACCATTCTCTCCCCCTGCACGTAGTGGGCAGCCATCTCTTTACCATCCCCTCCACCATTCTCTCCCCCTGCATGTAGTGGGCAGCCATCTCTTTACCATCCCCTCCACCATTCTCTCTCCCCTGCACATAGTGGGCAGCCATCTCTTTACCATCCCCTTCACCATTCTCTCCCCCTGCACATAGTGGACAGCCAACTCTTTACCATCCCCTCCACCATTCTCTCCCCCTGCACGTAGTGGGCAGCCAACTCTTTACCATCCCCTCCACCATTCTCTCTCCCCTGCACATAGTGGGCAGCCATCTCTTTACCATCCCCTCCACCATTCTCTCCCGCTGCACGTAGTGGACAGCCATCTCTTTGCCATCCCCTCCACCATTCTCTCCCCCTGCACATAGTGGGCAGCCATCTCTTTACCATCCCCTCCACCATTCTCTCTCCCCTGCACATAGTGGGCAGCCATCTCTTTACCATCCCCTTCACCATTCTCTCCCCCTGCACATAGTGGACAGCCAACTCTTTACCATCCCCTCCACCATTCTCTCCCCCTGCACGTAGTGGGCAGCCAACTCTTTACCATCCCCTCCACCATTCTCTCTCCCCTGCACATAGTGGGCAGCCATCTCTTTACCATCCCCTCCACCATTCTCTCCCGCTGCACGTAGTGGACAGCCATCTCTTTGCCATCCCCTCCACCATTCTCTCCCCCTGCACATAGTGGGCAGCCATCTCTTTACCATCCCCTCCACCATTCTCTCCCCCTGCACGTAGTGGACAGCCATCTCTTTACCATCCCCTCCACCATTCTCTCCCCCTGCACATAGTGGGCAGCCATCTCTTTACCATCCCCTCCACCATTCTCTCCCCCTGCACGTAGTGGGCAGCCAACTCTTTACCATCCCCTCCACCATTCTCTCCCCCTGCACGTAATGGGCAGCCATCTCTTTACCATCTCCTCCACCATTCTCTCCCCCTGCACGTAGTGGGCAGCCATCTCTTTACCATCCCCTCCACCATTCTCTCCCCCCCTGCACGTAGTGGGCAGCCATCTCTTTACCATCCCCTCCACCATTCTCTCCCCCTGCACATAGTGGGCAGCCATCTCTTTACCATCCCCTCCACCATTCTCTCCCCCTGCACATAGTGGGCAGCCATCTCTTTACCATCCCCTCCACCATTCCCTCCCCTGCCTGCATGTAGTGGGCAGCCATCTCTTTAGCATCCCCTCCACCATTCTCTCCCCTGCCAGCATGTAGTGGGCAGCCATCTCTTCACCATCCCCTCCACCATTCTCTCCCCCTGCACGTAGTGGGCAGCCATCTCTCTACCATCCCCTCCACCATTTTCTCCCCCCCCCCCCCCTGCATGTAGTGGGCAGCCATCTCTTTACCATTCCCTCCACCATGCACATAGTGGGCAGTCATCTCTTTACCATCAACTTCCCAACTCTCACTGCCATGTAGCTCAGCATTTTTCAGTTCTTCAAACGTAAATCAAACCTGTAAATTAAGAACCCAGCTGTACCTTGTTTTTATTTGGATTTACTTGTTTAGCGTATTCAGTCTTTAATTATTTGTCCTGCACTTATTTCTTTCAGTGAAATAAATGATATAGTGGGTTTTGTGGGGGCAAGAAAGCACTTTCTGCTATTGTATCCGCCCGCCAGCCCTACTCTCTTATTAACCGGTAATGGACCAATGAGTGACTGGCTGACAGCACACGTCATCTGTCTGTCTTAGTGTGTGCGATGCCTAGAATCAGCAGCACTGGAAAGCAGATGTACATATGGAGTATTTATTTTACAGTGGGAAATACATTCCCAGGCCTGGATACATCTTCTTTGTCCAATCCAGGACTCCAGAAACAAGACTATACTTCTTCCATTGCATATATTGGATAATTGTCTTTTTATGTATTAATTGCACAAGACTTATGCATTTGATGATTTTCTCACAGCAAGTAAATGTCTTTTTCTTTCTGTTTTTAGGATCGGATAGCAATTGCAGTAATGGTGTTATATCTAACAAAAGTCACCAGTCCCACAGTCGTAGTAAACACCAGCCTTCCAGCCTTAATGTAACAGAGCTGAACAGTATAAACATGACAATGTCACAGCAAATCAACAGCTATCCTAGGTAAGGACTCCCCGCTGTGAGTGAATGGACTGCTTCATTGTAAAAACTGATGACTGTCAAGCTGAATTTGTGCCTCTCTGGCAAAGCAGCCTGTTGCTTGACATATCGCGCTCTGCAGAATTACTA